>NC_063333.1:102620990-102662121 GCF_021869965.1 Rhincodon typus | reverse complement strand
TTTCTGAAGAAGGGTCCAGACCTGAAACATCAACTTTCCTGCTCCTCTGATGCTGCCTGGCCTGCTGTGCTCCTCCAGCTTCATGCTGTTTTATCTCTAACTTATTAAGGCTTCCTCAAGAGCAATTCCTAAACCTACAACCTCTACCACTTTTAAAGATAAGGGCAACAGACACATGGGAACATCATCTACTGCAAGTGCTCTCCAAGCCATACACCATCCAGAATTAGAAATGTATTTAGTTCCTTCATGATTGCTGAATTAAACTCCTCAAACAGAATGTAGGTATATCTACAACACATTGAATGCAACAATTTAAGAATGTGGCTCATCATCAACTTCTCAAAGGCAATTAGAGACTGGCAATTAATGCTGGCCAGCAACACATGAATAAGATTTTTAAAAAAGTGTACTGTATGTCTGTCAATACACTCATTTACAACCTTCTCTCATTAAAGTCTAAGAAAAAAAAATTATGATTAGGCAGCAAGATCTGAACAGAGGAAATCAACGATATCTTCATGAAATCATTCCCCAGAGGAAGCAGTGTTAGCTGTAATCGGGAGGGGTGTTAGAGATTCTGTGGCAAAAGAGTTACCAGAGAATTATGTATTAAAAGGTTTGACAGTACCTAGGGAATGGCTGTTATCGAAAGAATTACTGATTGATTTTCAAAAAATATTCATTCCTGTAGGGAAAAAATTACCCAGCAGAAAAAGTGATACATGAATAATTAATAAGGGAAATTCAAGACAGCACTAAGTCAAAGGAGGAGACTTATAAAATTACCAAAAGAAATTGTAAGACTAAGAATTGGAAAAAGTTTAGAATTCACCAAAGAAGAGCAAAATAGAGAATAGGTTATTAATATAAAATAGAAGAAACATAAAGACAGCTTGTAAAATTTTCTATAGGTATGTGAAAAGGAAAAAGATTAGCAAAGGCAACTATGGGTCTATTGTAGGCAGGGACAGGAGACCTAACAATATGAAATTAAAAATGATGGCAGAGAAGTTAAACAAGCACCTTGTATCTGTCTTGGTGGAGGAAAATACAAGAAATCTCACTTCCATCATTAAGATCCATGGGTATCATGAAAGAGTGGAACTGAAAGAAATTATTTTTACCTGTAATAAAACAAATGGTATTGGAGAAATTAATGGGAGTGAAAGTTGACAAATCCCTGGGATCAGATGACTTTCACTGTTGAGCGTTGAAAGAGATAGCTACATGGTCTTTCAAAAATGTAATAATTCTGCAATGGTGTCTGCAGATTGGAGTGTTGCAAATGTAATGCTATTTTTAAGAAAGGAGGAAAAGAGAGAAAGGAAACTACAGACCTGCCACAGTCAGGAAATTACCAGAATCTAATATAAAGGATGTGATTACTGGATATTTAGAAAATGTTTATCTGATTGGACAAAATCAATGGGTTTATGAAAGGGAAATCATGTTTTAAAAACCTGAGTTTATGGAGGGTGTCTTGAGCAAAGTCAATAAGAGGAAATAAGTGGATGAGCTGCATTTGGATTTTCAGAAGCCTTCTGATAAAATCTCATACAAGAGGTTGGAAAACAAAATTATAGTGCATGGAATTGGGTTAATAAACTAGCGTGGACTGAGTATTGCTTAACAGGCAGAAAAAGAGAGTAGGAATGAAAGGCTCATTCTTAGTTGGCAGGCTATGACCAGTGGGGTACCACTAACATCAATGCTTCAGCCTCAATTGTTCACAATTTGAATCAATCATTTTGGATGTGGGGAGCAATTGTAATATCTCCAAGTTTGTAGATGATTCAAAACTTGTTATAATGTGAGTATTGAGGATGATGCAAAGAGGCTTAAGAGGGGTTTAGCTATGCTGAATGGGCAAAGAAATGGCAGACGGAATATAATGTGGACATGTGTGAGATTATCAATTTTAGTAGGAGAATGAAGATGCAGAGTATTTCTTGAATGGTGAGTGATTGGACAGTGTTCATGTCCAAAAAGACATAGACATTGTTGTTCATAAATCATTGAAAACCGTCATGCAGGTATTGCAGGCAGTTCAGGAAGCAAATAGTGTGTCACAAGAGGATTTGCGTGCAGCAATAAGGAAGTCTTGCTTCAATTGTGTAGGACGCTAACTAGGGGAGGTGGTGATGCATTGACTCTATTATTACCCTAGTAACCCACCAAATGTGTTAGAGACACAGGTTCAAATTCCGCCATGGCAGATGGTGAAATTTGAATTTAGTAAACAATTCTGGAATTAAAAGTCAGATGATGACCACAAAACTGTCATTGATCGTCATAAAAATCCATCTGGTTCACTAATGTCTGTCTTCCAGTAGGCTTCTGATAAAATGGCATTGGAGTAGGGCTTCCGAGTCCAGGACTCATCCAACTTATCCACTTTTCGTTTTGTTTCTTTTCTTCTTTTTTCTCTCTTTTCTCTTTTTATTCTTCATCTGTGAATAATCTTTGTCTGTGTGTTTGAAGTGTATCTATTTTTTAATAACCTCCAGAGTAAGACTGAAGAAGCAAACTTGTTGTATGTGGGTTCCTTCCAATCTGAAGTAATCTAGAGTGGATAACCAGCTTTCTGGTTGAATAAGAAAAGACTCATGAAGTCTTTTGGAACTCTAAATAGATTTTAAGAAAATGTCTTAACATTACCGCAGAGACTGTTAGGAGCACACAAGCCCCAGGCCTACTCAGAACAAGTCCACATGCCATTATCACAGTCAGTGGTGCTTACAATCCCAAATATTGTTTTCCTCATAATTATTACATTACATTGAACGTAGAACAGTACAGAAGAGGAAAAGGCCCTTATATTGTTATATATTTGTTTACATATTTACATTAATCATGCTGCATCTCCCAAAAGTCATTGAGTTTACACATTCGGATGATCTGGATGCTTCAACATTCTCCCCAGCTGCATTCACTCTGGAAACTGAAGAATTATAGTTTGTTGGGTAGAAGGTAGCTGATGTGAACTATTTATTTGGCAGTCTTCCGAAACAACTCAGCCCTGGATGAGATCCATGATATGCTTGTCCACTTTGATATGTCAGTCAGTGTGCAGTGTTGATTTGAAGCCATGGCTGCCATTTTTTAAAGTCTAACCTCCAGCTAATGTCTAGTCTTAACCCAGCCTGCCTGAACCATGAGTACAATGTTAAATAAAATGAAGAAACCCAATATTCCTTCCACCACCAGCATTCCCTCCTATCGTCAACACCCACGTCACTGACAAGGCTATCTAAAGTGATTTTGAAATGTCACCAGGTTTATTGCTCAATGCTTTTTGATGGATTCTGATGCAACTGTTTGTGCCTTTGGAACTCTCCTCTATTTAGCTGAAGTTTGAATAAGCTACAGGAAGTAGCCTTGCTGCAGTACTTTTTTTAAATCTTGTGCCGAAACATATTGTTTTGAGACTTTGTTAGGCTGGTCGACCTTCATGTGGGAATTGAATATGTGAGGGGAGAAGAAAGAGAGGTTACACAGAGCACGATAATCACCAAGATGAGTGAGTAGGAGGAGAAAGGATCTCATAGAAACCTATATCCTGACAGGTTCTTTAGAGAGCTTTTTTCTGGCCTCATTTTCAGAGAGGAAAAATGTTTGAGACATGTAGTTGAACATGATGTATGATAACGATATTTATTGCAGATAACAAACTGGAAATACAATACTGTGGTTTTAATGGAGACCTGGCTTACAAAAAAGGCAGGACTGGGTATTAAATATTTCTGGATACAAAGTATTCAGGAACGGTAGGGAAACCAGGAAAGACCAGGGATATTGATTAAGGGCAGTCATTGATTATGGTAATGGTGATGGTGATGGTGATGGCTGGTGTCTCTACTCTGGGTCTCTAGTTACTGCTGAAGGTCATCAGGTGCCTGCTGAGGCCAATTCTTGATGCACCGATCTTTGCACACATGAGCAAAGTATCCCATGAGGTAGTGAAGTCTGGAGTGCAGGATTTGTTTACTTTTCCTTCCCTGATGCCATTCTGCCTTATCAGTCAGACATTTGGGGTCAAAACCTGTTGCAGTTTGCAAGACAAGTTGCCATCATTTTGAATGATTGGTAGCAAGCTCCATCCAATCATCAATGTCAAGCTGCCACACTTCAAGGAGAACTCCAGAGTATCTTTGAAGCATTATGTTCACTTTCTCCTGAAAAACTGATTGTTTGAAAGTTGAGAAAACAGGTCCTAACAGGGGAGACATATTTCACTCTCTGGATGGTGTCAGTCCATCATAGTTGATTTTGAGGGAGTCTTGCTGGAATATGTATACAGTTGGCTTCAAGAAGGACACTAGTATTTATTCAACGGTTAGCCTATTGAATGTAGCAGAGGGACTGTTGTTATTGGCATTTCTCTCATTTTTTATGTGTTACCATTACACAGTCCAAGACTCGCTGGAGCACATGAGTGTAGTGACAACTGCTTTTTACACCAGGAATTGTGGTAATCATTGTTGTCCAACACTTGCTACTCTAGTTTTTGGACAGCTGAGCTATCACAGCTGATGTGGTACCAGATCTCCTCTTCAATAGTAGGCTTTTGAGAGTGGTAGATGCCAATTTATAGGAAATATTTAACATGTTCCAGAGGCTGTCTTTCAACATATATATGGGAGATGGAATATTCAGCTGACTGGGTGTGAATTTACATATGTGATTTATTTTGGCAACATTCGAGGACAGGCAAGCCCTTTCTTATACAGATTTGAAGGGATCAAAAGCAGCTTGTAAATCTGCTGCAAAGGGGTCAATAATACTGTAGTCATCAACAAATTGTAGATCTTTTCTGGCTATGGTGATCAATCCATTTGCCAGAAAGACAAATACAAAACTCAGTAAATCATTAGGTTCTGTGAATTATACCCCAAAAATTTGATGTCCAAAAATCTGCAGCACAAACCTAGATCAGCTTCCTCATGGTATGACTACAATGGACTTAAGTGGTAGGTCTGGAACAGCTACCTTCAAAAGGTGGATTGGGATCAAGGCAGGCTTTGTGATAGCCCTCATAATTATAAAGGACATGATAGTGAAGGAAAAAGCCAGCACCCTGGAGAAAGGAGAGACTGCACTTAATTGCGGTTAAGAAATAATGGTACTACAATTACACTTTTGGCCATACTCTACGTCAAACCGGGGTGGGGAGAAAAAGAAAAGAACAGAATTTGCAAGGGAATTACAAGTGAAGCAAAAACTATAGAATACTTAATGTGGCCCTATAATTATGTCATAATAAGCTGCCCACTTAAGAAGTAGACTGAGAAGGGCAACCACGGATCTTTCCAACACTCAGTTGCAGCAGTTGGGGGGATGTAGCAGCAGGACTCCCACCAACCACTGCCACCTTTCCACCTGATTAAATGCTCTACCCACCACCAGAACCTCCATAGCGGAAGGAATGAAACTTGAATGCATCCCATCCAAATCGATTAACTGATCAGTTGAACTGCTGTCAATCTCTCCAGTACTAGAATCCCCAGCAGCTAGTTCTTTGTATCCGAAGGCTCTAAAATGAGTTGCTGCAGTGATAGTGGATGCTTTGATTTTGATCTTCCAGAATTCTCTAGATTTTAGAAATCCAGATATTGAGATTTTAGTTTCTCATCTTGCAATTCAGCATGTTACAGCCTTTTGAACTCAATATTTTGAGTTTGCTTTGACCCTGCAAGATGATTTTTTTACTATATTCAATCATGCTTATTTTCCGCCTTGTCACAGACCTTCCTTTTGTCACCCCGTTGCTCAAAACCTATTACATTTCTAATCATTCACTGCTCCAAAGAAAGGTCACAGACCTGAACTCTGTTTCTGTTTCCACAGTTACAGCTGCATTTCCATCATTATCTGTTTTCTTTTGGATTTCCAGCATCTGCAGTGTTCTGTGTTTTTCTTTAATTACTTCAGTTAATGTCCCAGACTCTGCAAAGAAATGTTTCCAGTGTTTTACAATACTGTACAAGCAAAGTTACAATGATGAAGAAACATTTTAGTTAGAATACATTTGTTTGTATTTATGTATTGTAAACTTAATTATCCAACTTTAGGAATTTCAAAATGTAACTCAAAGCACAACTCAAAATAAAATGAACAAGTCGATTAGGTTCTTTCTGTTGGTTGCTCAAACTCAATAAAATTAATAGCTACTCATGTGACATTCACATTTAATCATCTGCATGTTTATTTGTTAAGTTGTGAACAAGTCCACATTTCAATCAGGTTCAAATCTTTAGCTGATGACATGTGATCCTTTGAGTCATGATATCTTTGAAGTGTATTGTCACTGGGCCAGGAGATGCCAAACTGTCAGTCATGTCCCCTAGTAGCCATTGTTGTCATGGGCTCCGAGGCAACAATGGCTACTGAGGAGACCTGACGGAGTGTTAAAAATAGTGCAGTCCTTTTAAATTGTCTAGAAGTTTGTGTTGCCTAACTGGCCAAAACTTGAGGTTTGAATCTTGTGATGAAAAACCCTGTAGAGAAGTAGGTTCACTTTTTTAATTTAAACATTCTGTAAATGAAGCAAAACCTCCACCCGTCTCCCTGGCTGTCATAGGTATTCCGGTCCTCTTCCATACACACATCTCCTCCTCCCAAACCCTCTCTCACAGATCTGGAATCATGGCCATTGCTTTGTACCAAAATCGGGTTTCAGTGGCAAAAAAGTTTGAGTTACATACCACTCTAGGCCCATATTAGTGTTTCCTGTCTTCATTTTGGGATAAAACCATAAGCATCAATTCCCTCCCTTCAATAATATGGGGGCCTAATGCATGAAAATCTGTGTCATTCCTGTGGCCATTCATCAAATTATTATCACCATTGAGGTTATGATGACTACTGCTACTTCAGTACAATTCAGGGAATGAAAAACTGCAGCTGTTCCAACAAATTCTCATTGCACTTTCAGCAGGAGACTGTTGAAATAGCCAAAATCTTGGCCAGGATCCACAAATGCAAGGTTCTAGACTTACATCATGAATTCCTATGTGGCTTTCTTGGGATGGGGATTCCACCCAGCCCTGCGAGGTTATTATTGAAATGGAGAAAGGGGCATTCTATAACAAGAGTTCCTCTTTCCTTCCCTGTA
The DNA here is from genome assembly GCF_021869965.1 of Rhincodon typus. Taxonomy (NCBI): domain Eukaryota; kingdom Metazoa; phylum Chordata; class Chondrichthyes; order Orectolobiformes; family Rhincodontidae; genus Rhincodon; species Rhincodon typus. The sequence goes on along the minus strand of NC_063333.1, from coordinate 102,655,004 downwards.
TTAAGGACCTGGCATAAAAACAAACAGAAATACTTCTGGCCCTCAGATAATCCCAAATACTGGCAGTTATGGGGTTCATCTGGGGTTTGAGTGAGAAACTGGAGACAGGATCTCCGTAAATCAGGGAAGAACTTACAGTAACCTCCTGACAAAGGGGAAGCCTCATTGCTCTTCCAAATTGGACAGGTTTCAATAAGTGATCCTTATGTCTTTGAGAGTAATCTCTCCAAGTATGTTCTCCTGCAAACTGCTAAGGGACTGTCCCACCCAGTTTGTCAAACCCTCCCTGCAAAGTCCAGTATTCTCAATGGCAGAGGCCAGATGTGGGTACATATTGCCATTTATGCTGGCTTGCACCACCCTAAGGGTTTTCAGCTTCTCAAGCTTTAAGTACTGGAACAGAACCCAATGGATAAGAGTGTCAATCATCACTGAGCTACCATCTGTTTAAAATTATTCCTGTCTAATAACCAGCTGATGAAAAATTCATTTTAAAATTATGCTGAATGAATATGAGAGTATGAATACTTACCACATTTGAGAGAAATCCCTTTGAACGTTATTTTACCCAGTTATGAAACTATTTGTTTTAATATTCACACAGTATAATTTGAAGACCCTAGTGATGAATGAAAGCAACATCAAGCTGTGTCCAACAGCTGCACTATGTTAAATCTTTGTGTATGAAATTCAGAAGAAGCCTTTAACAACACATGTTTCCCATTGGCTTACATCTATATAAGTAAAAGTTCTTAAAATGTCAGTGCCCTTTCATTTAAAGACAAGCAATATGAAGCATTCTCTTGGAAAAAATTATATGGTGAAACTTTAAAATGAGTAATGATTTTATTACCCCTTTATTGCCAATGGTGGTGTCATGAGAGATATTATTAATAGGATTGTATCCCGCCAAAAAACATTCAAATATATGTATGACACTGAGCTCAACACCACTGCCACTGGCACAATCATCAATTTATCCAGTTAATAAGGAAGAGTTTGGGGATGTTTTACATCCTTTTATTCCATGGTCTACATTACACTAATTTATCTCATAACGCAACAAGCTTTTCACTTGCCCAGTCTTCAGTCAAAATATTAATGTACACTGTGTACTGTTTTCTTCTACATTAGGGTAAGATTATTTCCAATATGAATTTAATCAGTAAATTATTAAACAGTTAATTGATTGTAATGTGATGCATTGATAACTTCAGAATGTTAATAATGTATTTATTTGTGTAAATATGATGAGTTCATGGGAGATTGACATCACTGGCAAGAAACTATTTATTGCTCTTTTTCATTCATTCATGGAATCTGGGTGTCACTAGCTGGGCCAGAAATTAACACTCATCCCTAATTCCCTTTGAGATTGTGGTGGTGAGCAGCCTTCTTGAATGGTTGCAATCTCTGTAGTGTAGGTATACCATAGCTGTTAGGAAGAGGGTTCCAGGATATTGACCCAACAACAGTGAAAAATATATTTCCAAGAGAGGGGACAGTACATGGCTTGGAGGGGAACCAGCAGGTGGTGGTATTCAAATGCAGTTTTGCCCTTACCCTTCTGGGTGGTGGAGGTCATATGGTTGGAAGCTGCTACCTGAGCAGCCTTGGCGATTTGTTGCAATACATATTGTAGATGGTACGCATTACTGTGACTGTGCATCACTGGTTGACTGAGTAAATGTTAAAGGTGCTAATCAAATGGGCTACTTTGTCTTGGATGGTATTGAGCTTCTTGAATGTTATTTGACTTGCACTCATCCAGGAGAGTGGAGAGTATTCTATTACAATCCTGACTAGTACAATATAGATAGTGAGCATGCCTTGAAGAATCAGAAGGTGATTTACTCAGCATTCTCAGCCTTTGACCTGAGCTTGTGATCATGGTATTTATAGACTACTCCAGTTCAATATCTGGTCAATGGTGACCTGCAGGATGTCATTAATGGACGATTAATGGTGATACCATTGAATCTGTTAATTGTTGTATTCTTTCTTGATCATTTCTTCGCAATTGTGTCCATGAGTTTGAAGGCTGATAAATCAACAGGCTCTGATAATCTACATCCCAGAGTACTAAAGGAGGTAGCCCAGGAAATATTGCATGCATTGGTGGTCATCTTCCAAGATTCTTTAGATTCTGGAGCAGTTTTACAGATTGGACTGTATCTAATGCAACCATTAGCTATTTAAATAAGGAGGTAAAGAGAGAAAACAGAATTATAGACCAGTGAGTCTGGCATTGGTAGTAGGAAGACACTGGAGCCCATTATCAGGGATTTTATTGAAAAGCACTTAGAAAACTGTGGTAGAATCAGACACAGCATGGATTTACAAAGCGAAATTATGCTTGACAAATTTACTGGAAATATTCAAGGATGTAACTAGCAGAATTGTTTCAGGGAGCCAGTGGATGTGGTTTATTTGGTCTTTTAGAAGGCTTTCAGCAAAGTCCTACATAAAATATTACCTTGTAAAATGAAAGTGCAGGGGATTGAGTGTAGTATATTGAGAAAGGTAGAAAATTAGTTAGCAGACAGGAAACAAAGAGTGGGAATAAACGGGTCTTTTTCTGAATGGCAGGCGGTAACTAGTGGGGTACTGCAGGGATTGGTACTAGGACTCCTGTTAATTACAGTACATCTTAGTGATCCATACGAGAGAATGAAATGCAATATATCAATATTTGCAGATGACAAAAGTAGAGTGGAAAGATGAGCTGTGAGGAGGATGCACAAATATTGCGGTGTAATTTGGGCAAGCTGAGTGAATGGGCAAGTGCATGACAGATGCAGTGTAAATGTAAGGTAAATGTGAGGCATAATAAATATGAGATTATTCACTTCAGTAGCAAACCAAAAAGGAAGCTGACTATTATTTGAATGGCTGTAAATTGAGAGAGGGGAATGTTCAACAAGACCTGGATGTCCATGTGTACCAGTCACTGAAAGTTTTCATTTTTCTGAAGAAGGGTCTAGGCCCAAAATGTCAGCCTTCCTGCTCCTCTGATGCTGCTTGGCCTGCTGTGTTCATCCAGCTCTACACCTTGTTATCTCAGATTCTCCAGCATCGGCAGTTCCTACTATCACTGAAAGTAAGCAAACAGGTGCGATAGGCAGTAAAGAAGACAAACTGTATGTTGCCCTTCATAGTGAAAGGATTTGAGTACAGGAACAAGGATGCCCTGCTGCAATTATACAGGGCATTGGTGAGGATACAACTGGAATATTGTGTGCAGATTTGGTCTCCTTATCCGAAGAAGAATGTTGTTGCTATGGAGGGAGTGCAACAAAGGTTTGCCGAATTAATTGCTGGCATGGCAGCATTGACATATGAGGGGATATTGAGTTAGTTAGAATTGTATTCACTGGAGTTTAGAAGAATAAGGGGTTTCTCATAGGAATTTATAAAGTTCTAACAGGATTAGACAGGGTAAATTCAGGAAGGATGTTCCTGATGGTGGAAGGGTTCAGAAAGAAGAGCCATAGTTTAAGAATAAGGAGTAAACCTTTTAGGACTGAAATGATGAGAAATTTCTTTACCCAGAGGTTGGTGAGACTGTGGAATTCACTTCTACAGAAACTGGATGAAGATAAAACATTATGCATTTTTAAGAAGGAGGTAGCTATAGCTCTTGTGGCTAAAGGATTGAGAGATTGGGGGGTCGGTGGGGGGTGGAGGGCAGGATTAGGATATTGAGTTCGATGATCAGCATGATCATCATGAATAACAGACCAAGCTCAAGGGGTCAAATGGCCTACTCCTGCTCACATCTTTTGTGTTTCTATGGTTAAGCTGAGGAAGTTACCCTGAGGAACACCTACAGTAGTATCCTACGGTCGTTGCCCACAGTGAAATTCTCTTGATGGGGTGACGATGGGCCACATCTTGAACAGCTAAGTCTGTGCAGTGTATATATATTTGCATTGTAACGGGGGGGTTTCGCTGTGACAGTGAAGAACATAGATCCAAGTCAGGATGGTATTTGAGGGAAAAGCCATATTTGGTGGTGCTTTATGTATCTGATGCATAATCCTTGTAGGCAGTAGAGGTCAGAGGTTTGGAATGTGCTGTCAAGGGAGAATTTGGAGAGTTGCTACAGTGCAACTTATCACCACAGCTGCTTTGTGTGCCTGTGGTGGAGGGAGTGAATGTTGAAAATGTTAGATGTGGTGCCAGCCAAGTGGCTGCTTTGTCCTGGACACTGTCAAACTTCTTGAATGCTCTTGGAGTTACACTCATTTTGGGAAGTGGAGGGTATTCCATCACACTCCTAGCTGTTGCCTTGTAGATGGCAAACAGAGAGTCCAGAAGTAAGATACTTTCCTTATGATTCCAACCCTCTGATCTGCTCTTTTGACCACAGCAATTATATAGCTGCTTTCCTAAGTTTCAGATCATTTTTACCAAGGCTGTCGGCAGTGATGCATTCAGTGATTGTAGCATCATTGAATTGAGGAGAAATTGTTTGATTCACTTTAGTTTGATGTTAGTATTGGCTGGCATAAGTGGTCTGTAAACTGCCATTATCAACTCAAGCCTGAATGTTGTCCAGGCCTTGCTGAATGTGAGCCTGCTTCAGTCTCTGTGGAGTTGTGAGTAGTATTGAAATCTATGCAATCATCATCGAACCTCTCCTCTAGTGAAATCATGCTGTGGGGAAGGCACTGATGATGCAGCTAGAGATTTTTCCTTAACATCCAATGAAGCATCTTTGATATTTTTAAAATGTGAACCTTTATAAATATGAGTCATTAAATGTATGAAAATGCAGTCTTAAATTGATAAACTTCATAGATAAACCGAAAAAATGTTTAAAATATGGTACTTCTGAAATATGATGAATGTTCAGTTAATTTACTCTCTGCATACACAACTAATTTAGAACAAAAAAATTAAAGCTTATTAATTATTACTGCTATTGTTTGCTTATCAGCTGTTAAGTTTGCACATTTGAAAAATTACGTATAATATCTAGCACAAAATAAGTGCTGAGGAGGATGTGATTCCTGTCCTAATGATTCTTCGGATCAGATATCATTTGGTGGGGGAGATCATTATTCTTTATGGTTTTCATTACCTCTTTAAAACAATATTGTATTTTGATTCTAGTCGTAGATTCACAGAGTCATACAGCACAGAAACAGACTCTTTGGCTCAACCAGTCCAGACCGAACATAATCCGAAAATAAAGTAGTCCCACCTGGCTGCTCCTAGCCCATCTCCCTCTACACCTGTCCCATTCATGTGCTTATCTCTGCATCTTTTAAAAGTTGTAACTGTACCCACAACCACCACTTCTTCAGGAAGTTCATTCCACGCATGAACCACCCTCTAGCAATATATTTTGCATTATTTTCTTTTCCTTGAGGACCTCTACATTTCACTATATTTCCACAACTTCACTGTATTCACAGTGCTCATTCTGATAACACAGAAAATAACATCAGAAGTTCTTCAAAAACAATTTCACAGGTGCCTGCTAGAGCTCTATTTTATACGTTGGATTTATGGCAATTACGTTTTGTTATTCTATACATTCCTGACCAGATAGATAGTGCACCTTTAAGTCAGTTCATGACATCATGACGCATGATATTCTGGCATAAAGATACCCATCTCACCTTCAATCAAGCTCTCAATAAAATAGAGTCAGTGTAATATGTTCAGTCAGTCAGTCAGGTATGTAAATGTTATATACGGTGACATCAGTAAGCATGTAACCCAAGCAATATGTGAGGCTGTAATATGACAGCAATGTGAATAGTTAGCGTTGTTAATAAACCTCAAGACATCTGTCTCAACAAGACCCAGTCTTTGTGATATACACTGCATGCGTTAACATACCAGGCACCACTCAAACCGTATCTTACTATCAGTGGTGCTTGACTCAAATATAAAAAATGTCAATAGTGCTTCTCCAAAATTAAAAGAAGTATTGCTGACTTCATCAACGAAAAGGGAAGTTAATCTATTTGTTAAATAACACTGGATATGCTTGATCATAGATAATATAATGCCCTACATTTTTATTTCTTGCCCACAATTTTAGTTTGAATTTTTCTTTTTAACAAAGTATCACAAAAACTGGATTTATTGCAATTAGAAAAAAAAGTAAGCACAATTGTATAAAGCAAATCCATCAAAAACTTAACATTAATGTAATGCATAATACTTCATTCCAAAATATTGGACATTATTTTCTGCTTTTATTGCCAAAGTGCAATAAATTGTTTCATCGGCTTAGGCCCAGTGACTCCTTTTAACTTGTAAAGTAGTAAACTTGAATAACTTCAGGAGTGTGCTGTTTGACAGCTAATTTTCATGCCAGTAGCAAGTTAATAAGCTCTGATTTGGAAAAATACTTGTTAGTGGCTTTTTAGTTAGTACATGATCAAAGTTCAGGTACTAATTTAAACAGTCTTATGATGATCGGAAAAAAGGGTCTGTGTTTTTAAAATGCATTTTCTTTTATCATAGAAAAAGTTCTTTGAGATGCTACCAAAGTCTTCGAAACTTTAGGAAATGTACAGGCTTCAGTTGTGGGTATTATTAATCATTGTAACGTATTGCAGTCAGAGATGTAGTGAAAGGATTTCAGAAGTGTCTCCCCAGTAAAAGAAATAGCCTGTCAAGGGTTAAGCATTCATTTCTCTCCAACTACCTCACACTATGCACCAGCTGTTCAGGGCTGAATTTCTTGCCAAAATTGTTGCAGCAGACTTCCATTTTTCCATGTGAATCCGTAATTTAGCAAAGTGTAAATCCTGTTTTTTTTTTTTGGAAGTGTTCTTTTGTAACCTAAATATTTTCAATACAATTTGATACAATATTTAAAGTGTAGAGGTCTGTAGAATGTATATAGCTGTAAGTTTTGTTCTCCTATTATTTACTAATATTTTCAGTACTATTATTAACAGTCATCTGTATTCATCTAGTCAATAACTTATCAGTTGGGGTTTCTGTTTTAAGAAAAGGTGTAAACTGGCTATGGCAGTCATTTTAAACCTGTCCTTTGATGCAAAACCCAAACACTCAAAGCTTAAAATGCTCTGAGGGAGTTGGAAAAAGGCAACTTGCGCAAAATGGATGAATCACATGGTAAGGCTCTTAACAAGCTTGTTATCAATTTATTAAGGGCTAGTTTAGATTTTCTTTAATCTACGGATTCATAAGGAATCTCAATCAGGACAGGGAGGAGGAGGTGGCGACACACGGCTAGATGGCAGAATTACAGAAACAGGCAATATGGAGGAGACAAGGCGTCCATTTATAAGTAACCCGTAGTGCAGTATTACTGGAATTATCTATAATATCCCTCCAGTCTTGACAGTGGCATTCTGGATTGAGAAGTGTTCAGATTTGGGGATTATATGGATCCTTTTGTAAGCAAGGATCAGGGGTTCATGAAAGGGGTGTTCACCAAAATTCCGCACTCCAAATAAAAGGAAAGAAGGACACAAAAGAAATTGAGATTAAGCTATACAGAGATAGAATGAACTAACAATGTGGGACAGCATCAACAGGAGAGGAGACAAGCTTCTGGGAAACAGGGACACCTGAAGAAAAGGAATGCAACAGAAGCTAGCCCTTGAGCAGAGGGTCCACTGCCAAGTAGGAGGATCTACCTGGAATTATCAGAATGTATATGTTGCAGAATACAACTCTGTCCAGGCTGATAGCTGCTAACCTAAGTCCTTTCATTAATGGCTATCCAACAGTTCACAGGAACCAAGGCCATAAATTTCTTTTAGATGTAATAGCATCTGCACTTGCCTGCAACTGGCTTCTTCTGAAGTCCAGGAGCAGAGATTGGTGACATCTCACTGGTGATAATACAACATTGAGATAATAGATCTCTTCTTGAGAGGACAGAGGAATGTATTAGCTCCATGTGAATATTGCTCAAAAGAAAAGGGAAGTGAATTTGGCCTCTATCACCCAACAAAAGCTCCCACAGTGCCTCCATGTTCTGGCACATGCAGATGTCACAGCACTTCATGAAGCCATTGGAGTTCCATGGATGGCTTTGTGTGGATAAGGTTTATCCCATAAGGAATTGACTGATAATACATCAGATTACCCTGTCATGAAGGCTGAGAGAGACAGCAACTGATGCCACCTGAACAGAAGGGCCATCATTAAACATGAAGATAAGGTTCAAGGAGATTGATCAGTTAGGCGATAGCTTCCAGTACACTCCCTCAAAGGTCTCATGCATTTTGGTGGTTCATCATCACATGATCCTCCAGAGTGGTGTGAATCTTGAAGAAGAAGAGGAGCAGAAATAGTGCAGCTCTTCTAAGGAGGAACATGTGGCAGACAGTTTCCCCCCATGGTCCAAAGATGTGCAGGTTAGGTGGATTGGCCATGCTAAATTGCACATGCTAAATTGCCCATAGTGTTCAGGGATGTGTAAATTTAGTGGGTTATAGGTTAATGGGTCTGGGTGGGATGCTTTGAGGGTTGGTGTGGGCTCATTGGGCCGAAGGGCCTGTTTCCACACTGTAGGGATTCTATGATCTATGATCTAAGACAGGGACGTGGTGGCGGCCGAAGGTGAACTGAAGAGTGTTCCCCATGTCTTGCACTGATGTCACTCGGACAGGCTCAGGAGGTGGACAACTCATCAGGGGGAAAGGAAAACCAGTGCCACTCTGATGTAGAGACTTTGAACCTGAAAAACATTCAGTACACCAGATATTTGTACAGTAGAATTTCCCTCATCTGAATGTACACATCAGTTCAGAACAAACATCAGCAACCTTCATGAAGCACAAACACTGCAAGGCTCCAAATTCTTCACGTGAATCACTTTGTCCCAACACACTCCTTGCTAATCCTTTCCATTCATCTGTCTTTCATGATAATGAAATTGTAAAACAGAAGTCTCACTTTCCAATAACATGACATTGCTTGATTACAGTTTGATATCATTTTAAACAGTAACTGCCAAGTAATTGAGAAAGTGAATCATCGACACAGCGATACATTGTAAATAAGACCAGTGCCACACAAATGCTAGGTAATAAGCATCTCCAACAAGAGAGAATGTAATAATAATCCCTTGATCTTCAATGGTATTGCCATCACTTAATCCCTACATCATCAACTTCCTGGGGTCGACAAATGATCAGAAGATGAATGGAATGAGCTCATTAAATATTATGGATACAACAGCAGGTCAAAGGCTAGGATTTCTGGGACAGGTAGTTCACCTTCTGTCTCCCCATGCTTGTCCACCCTCTCCAAGACATAGACCAAAGGTTATATGGAATATTCTCCATTTGCCTGATGAATGAAGCTCCAACAACAGTCAAGAAGCTGAACACTATTGAGGAAAAAAGCAGGTATAATATTGGCACCCTAACCACAAGCTTCAGCATTCATTACCTCCTTCTCTCATGCACAATAGTAGCAGTGTGTACCATCTACACTGCAGTAACTTGGCTTGGTTTCTTAGACAGTACCTTCCAAATTTGCAACCTGTACCACCTAGAAGAACAAGGACAACTTGGAAAATTCCCCTCTATTTCATACTCCATCCTGACTTGGAACAATATCGCTGTTCCTTCATTAATGTGTCCTTAAACCCAGAGAGCTGCAGTGATTCAGAAGGTAGTTCACCACCACTTGGATGAAAATGATGCACAGGAGTATGTCCAAAAAGAGGAAGAGGGGCACTAAGTAATAGAACTGATATGGGCACAATAGCCTTTTGTGCTTAACAACCATGTGATTCTGTAATTTTCCAGATAAATCACGGATAGGCAATAAATGCTGGCCAGTGATGTCCATATTCCATGAACACATTTTTAAAAATCTTTTGCTTAAAATAATGAGATGACTGCTAATGCATTTGACAACTTATTGCACAGGGAGGACTGCAATATAACACATGAACCTGGAGATGCCGAAATGTATTCGCCCTGTCTATGTTTAACTCCCATTTCTCCTTTGTCAAAGTTCCAGTGGCTGTCCACTCTGGTCAGATTGAGAGTCAACTGCTGACAATGAATTTTTGACCTGAGGAATCCTATCTGCCAAACATGCCCTCATGTTGTCCCTGGTATTGTTCTTTGGCCTGCAAGATGAAGAAAAATACTTTTAGGGCAATGATGATCTCCATTCCCATTCAGCCTTCATTCACGCAATGTGTCAATCTTCACCATATCCTACTAAGCAATAGCTCTCAGGGCATGATCTAAGCTGATGGTTCCTTGATTCTACAGTATACACACCTTCCCTATGGTTAAAAGAGCTTGATATGCCCCCAGAATCATCCTCTCTTTTGCATTATCATGACTGCTGACCAGAAGACTTTAGTAAGATCTAATTAGCAAATTTGTGGATGACACAAAGATTGAGGGAGCCGTGGGTAGTGAGGAGAATTGTCAGAGAATACAGCAGCATATAGATAGGCTGGAGACTTGGGCAGAGAAATGGAAGATGGAATTTAATCTTATCTAATGTGAGGTGATGCATTTTGAAAGGTCCAATGCAGGCGGGAAGTAGACAGTAAATGACAGAACCCTTAGAAGTATCAACATACAGAGGGATCCAGACGTACATGTCCACAATTCCCTGAAAGTGGCAGCACAAGTGGATAAGGTGGTCAAGGAAGCATATGGCATGATTGCCTTCTTTGGTCAGGTAATATAGTTTAAAAATTGGCAATTCATGTTGCAGCTTTACAGAAATTCAGTTAGGCCACATTTCGAATATAGCACACAGTTCTGGTCACCAGAAGATCAGAAGGATGTGGAGGCTTTGGAAAAGGCACGGAAACTTTTTACCAGGATGTTGCCTGGTTTGGAGGGTACTAGATATGAGGAGAGATTGGACAAACTTGATTTGTTTTCACTTGAATGTTGGAGTTGGCAGGACAACCTGATAGAAGTTTACAAAATTGAGAGCCATGGACAAAATGGAGATTCAGAGTCTTTTTCCCAGGGTAGAAATGTCAACTACTACAGGACATAGATTTTAGGTAAAAGGAGATATGTTTAGAGAACATGTGAGAGGAAAGTTTCTTTCACACAAAGGGTGTATGGAGTGTTCTGCCAGAGAAGGTGGTAGAATAGACATAATAGCAATGTTAAAAACAGATATATGAATAGCAAGGAATGGAGGAATAAAGACCATGTAGAGGCAAAAAGTTTTTGGTTAAGAAAGGTGTTACTTTGGTGCTGGCTTGGTGGGCTAAAGGGCCTGTTCCTGTGCTATGCTGTTGTTTGTTCTTTGTTCTTTGTTCAGGTTTACAGTCAGATAAGTAAACAGCAATAGATTTTATTAACTATATTATACAGTACACTAGAAAGGCTATGAGGAATCATGTTTGAGACCTTCTTAACTCTGGGTGCCATCTTGTTCTGAAATCATTGTGCTGTCACTGATGTCATAGTCCAAAATTCACAGTAATCACAAAATCACAGTATTTCATTGTAGTGGTTGGATCAAGATCAGCCACATGGACTTCATAGAATATGGGTTCCCTGATTGGGCCCGATTAACAGCCCCCAATCAGGGAACCGTGGATAACAGATTTAAACAGAAATGTTAGGGGTTCTGTTCAGTCTAGGTGCCGGCTCTTTGCTAGCTGGGTCAGTGTCATGTACTATGCGTGTGTAAATAAAGGCTGACTTGGTGATGGGATATTGGCCTTCATGGAGTTATTTCACCCATCATACAGAGACATGCTAATAGATTAGTGCAGCATTTTCTGCGCTTGATATAATTCATCCTTATATTGGCAATACACATCTACATTTATGGACAATGTGGAGAACTGGAAGATATTGAACTGTTTGAATATTTCTGGGTTAAAAAGGTTTTTTTTCACCATGGGTTTGAAGGGGACCCATGTGGTTTCTTGGAAATGAGACCAACAATTTAATGTGGGTTGTGATTCGCCTGCTGATTACAGAAAATCAAATTACTTTGGAATAACAGCCAAGCAAAGCTTTCAAGAAATAAGATGAGGCCTTAATTGCTAGAAAATCTGGCTTTGGAAGAAACTATCAGTTGCCAGTGCTAAAGATTGCATGGACCTGTCTTTTTTGGTTTCAGGAATTTGGGTGGGATGTTGTCTGAGAAAATGGAAAAGACTTCCAAAGACTTGATTCCAGCTTGATTTCCATCTGAAATGAAGTTGTTAGTAGATCTGCTACATCATTCTACATCTGTCAGCAATTTGATTTTCTCAACGAGAAGCCTAGTGGGCTACAAGTGTTCATCAAATGTTATTCTCTGCTTTTCAGACCATTGCTCACAAGGAGGTTATTTTCTTGCGCCCTTTTTAAAATATTGTTTTTGCAGAATCAATGTGTTGGAACTTAAGCTTTTTTGGCTAAGTCTGAATTGTGTGGGCCTTTTCGGAAGGTGTTTGCCACAAGTTCTCTGGCCCTATCTTACCAAACTCACCTCATTAATTACCTACCTTGCTCCTGTGGTGTCTTTTATTTCTGAATTCTGACTCATCTTCCCCCACGCCTTTCCCAGAACAACTCGCCACTCACAGGATATTCACCAAAACACACAATCATTTGTGCCTGTGCTGTCTTTTTAATACCGCAGCGCACTCAGATAGACATTGGCATTCCAAAGCTCCCCTACTCAGTTACAGACAGATTTGGAACATGGTGGACAAGGGGAATATGCCACTGCAATTCTCAGACAGAAAGGTCGAGATCCTGATTGACAGTGTTGTCCAGCCCGGTCAGAGGTCACCACCTAGGTTAGTGCTATCTCCAAGGAACGAAGGAATGGTCAGTGATGCCACCCAGTCAATGAACTTCTCTGTTGTGCCAGGAGAAGTGCTGTATTCTTCTCTCTGCTACCTCACAATCATTCTATCAGATCCACTGTACCTACCTCCCTCCAAGACTCATGCTGCACCACTCTCACCATTGCCTGCAACATCTTCCTTCATTAATTTTTCCCCTTCAGATTCTTACATCATTAATCCTGTCTGCCCTCTGTGCTGTCTCCTCAGTCCTTCATAACATCTCACCATCTTTCTCCCACATGTAGCAGTAGTAACAGGCATGCTACCTATTCTAATCTCACTCATTTCCCATCTTTCACTCATTACAGGAAATGCAGGCTATAACAGAGCAGAGGAAACCTGAACATGTGGGGGCGTGCCTGATGCCATGTTCTCACTCTCAAACAAAGAATGAATCTTGTCCCTCACAGGAGACAACGAGGAAACATCTATACCACACCAAATAAGTATGTATGTCTCTTAATTCCATTGAAAACTGGGTTACTGTGAGCAATCACAATAATTGCACACCACCTCTAACCGTTGGCTGCAACAACTTCTCTGTCTTCGGTCTTGCATATTCCACTAGTAATCCCATGATGTCTATGGAGAAATGGCAGGCTACAGAAGGCCCACCATCCTGGATCTCTGAGAGTGGGAGAACTGAGTCCTCACAGAAGCAAGGGGCAAAGCTGCATCTTGCAAGTCCTACCAGGTCAGATATTGACATCTTGGTGGGAACTGTCAAACTATAAAAAAATGTATTGATTAAACTAGAAGACAGAAACAAAAAACAGGTGAATAAGGCATTAGTGCTGAGGGACAGGTTAAAGTATATGGCCCAAATAATAGTTCTAATCAAATATGCATAGAGAACAAGGAATAAATTACATGTGCTGCAGACACAAATTCAAAGTGAAGATCATGATGCAGTTGCTATTACTGAGACATGGTTGCAGGATGGACTAAATACACCAGGTTGTAAAGTTTACAGTATAGATAGACAAAATGGCAGAGGGGGTGTAGTAGCTTTACCGATTAGAAACATAGTTACTCCAATGGTGAAGGAGGATATAATGAGGGAAAAGCATTCAGTGGAGACTGTATAGTGGAACTAAGGAAATAAGGAACAGTAAAGGATGTAAAACAGTAAGTTGTATTGTATATAGATACCTAGTAGCAGCCCTGATGTGCTAGATTGTACAAATGCAGAAATTAGGCAAGTGTGCAGCAAAGCCAATGTAGTAATAGTCGGGGATTTTAACTTTACATAGATTGGGAAAAGCAGACAAGCACCTGTAGGAAAGGTAGTGAATTTTTTAAGTGTGTCCAGGATTGTTTCCTACAACAATGTGTTCTGGATACAACAAGAGGAGAACCAATATTGGATTTAGTATTATGTGATGAGCCAAATTTAATTAGTAATCTAGCTGTGTGTGAACAATTATCAAATAGTGATCATAACATTATCAAGTTAAGTAGAATTTGAAAGTGAAAAGCATGAATCAGGTACTAGAATTTTAGATTTAGATAAGTTCAACTTTAATGAGATGAGACGGAGACTGCCAATATAAATGGGGAAAATCTGTAAATGGGCAAAGCGGCTGAAAAACACGGAAGGATGTTTAAAGAAACATTCAACACAATACAAAATCAGTTTATGCCCCTGAGAGGGCCATGGACAATTAAAGAGATAAGAGACAACATAAAACTAAAAGAATGAGCTTACAAAAATGCAAAATATAAACAGCACAGATTCTGCTGAGTGGAAAAGATACAAAGATTAGCAGTCTCACAAAGCAGCTTATAAGAGCTACTAAAAGGGATTATGAAAGGAACCTTGCAAGGGACATCAAAGAAATTTTATAGTTACGTGAAACGAAAATGGGTGGTCAGGAGCAATATTGGCCCACTAAAGACTGAAAGTGGGGATATTGTCAATGATTTGGATAAATATTAGACATGTTGAATAATTACTTTTCCTCAGTATTTCTTACAGTAGCAAAAGGGAATAGCTTGTCAGAAATCCTGGGGAAGTTAATTGTGGATCAGGAACAGAGACTGAATAAAATTAATGTAAGCAAAACATTGGTAATGTAGATATTAATTGAATTAAAGAGTGACAAATCCTCAGGAGCTGACAGTTTCCATTCGAGTGTATTAAAGGAAATAAGAGACTACATTGTGGATTCCCTAACTATAATTTTTCAGAGTTTCCTATATACAGAAATCGTCCTTCTAGATTGTAAAATTGCACATGTCGCTCTAATTTTCAAGAAGTGGGAAAGAGAAAAACCAAGGAATTACAGACCAGTTAGCCTAATATCAGTGGTGTAGAAATTGTTAAAGTCTATAATCAAGGATGGGGTAACTGAATAATTGCAAATTTTCCATTAATCAGGGTGAGCCAGCATGAATTCATGACAGGCAGTTAATGCTTGACAAACCTCAATAATTTTTTTAGAAGAGGTGACTAAGATAGTGAACAGGGGAATGTCTATGGATGTTGTTTGTGTGGACTTCCAGAAGGCATTTGATAAAGCCCCACATAAGAGTCTTAACTATGGGAGAAGCCCATGGCATTGAGGGTAAATTGCTGGCATAATTTTTTTTAACCAATATCAACCTGTTCAAAGGTGTTATTACACACTTCTGGAGCAGGCGGGACTTAAACCTGGGCCTTCTGGTCCAGGGTTAGAAACACTATCGCTGTGCCACAAGAGCCCCACATTGCTGGCATTGCTGGGAAATTAGTTGAGTGGCAGGTGACAGGGTTAATGGGTAGGTACTCAAATTGGCAGAATGCGACTAGTGGTGTTCCACTAGGATCTGTGTTAGGACCTCAATTCTTCACATTAATTATTAACGAAATGGACAACGGCATAGAAAGTGATGTTACCAAATTTACTGATGATACAAAGTTAGGCAGCATTGTAGATAATATAGACGACATCATAAAATTACAATAGGATGTTAAAAGTAAAGATGAATTCGCCATAGCCTTCTGGATGGCTACACTGTTAATTTGAACATCCAAGTGAAGTTCTGGGGATATGGGTTCGAATCTTGCCATGACACATGGTAGATTTTGAATTCAAATAAAAATCTGAATGTTTAATGATGACCATGAAACCATTGTTGATTATCAGGAAAAACCCAGCTAGTTCACTAATGCACTTTATGGAAAGAAGCTGCTGTCCTTACCTGGTCTAGCCTACACATGTCTCCAGACCCACAGCAATGTCATTAAATGCTGGCCTAGCCAGCAATGCCTACATCCAGTGAATGAATAAAAGAAAAGTCTTAACAGACCACAGGGCTGCTCTCCCATTAGAGAGAGATGACTTCTGGAGTTTTCGTGTGAATCACCATGCCTTACGTGAGGGGAGAGGTTGAGAAGGAGAATCCTTCATGGCAACCTCAACTGGCACAAGAATTAAACACACACTGTTGACATCACTCTGCATTGCAAACCAACCATCCAGCCAGCTGGAGACCTCCAAAGTGCAAAACTGTGGCAGATGGCATTCAATGGAATGCTGGCCTTTATATCTAGAGGGTCGGAATATAAGGATGCAGAAGTTATGCTGCAATTCTACAAAACCCTAGGTAAACTCCGTTTGGAATACTGTGTTCATAAGGTCTGTACCAAACCTTATGAGGGACGTATTGGCATCGGAGGGAGTGCAATGTAGGTTTACAACAATGATACGTCGACTTCGGAGGTTTGAGGAGACGGTGTACAAATTTGACCTATTTTCTGTTGAATTTAGAAGGTTAAAGGGTGAGTTGATCGAAATATTCAAGATATTTACAGGAATAGACAGGGTGGTTAAAGATACACTATTTCCACTGATTGGGGAGTCTAGAACTAGGCGGCACAGTCTGGGAATTAGGACCAGACCATTCAGGAGACATGCTTCCACACACAAAGTGTGGTAGATGTTTGGACCGCTCTTCCACAAATAGCGATGGATGCTGAGATAGATTTCTTTGTTAAGCAAATGTATTTAGGGGTATGGACCAAAGGTAGGTATATGGACCAAAGGTAGGTCGCTTTCTGGGCTCTGTCTCCATATATCTGCTCACTCTTATTCCCCCCATCTCCTGTTTTCAGCTTACATAGCACCTTTTCCCAGCTAATATTACTTCTGAAGAAGAGTCACTGGACTCAATAAATTAGCTCTGCTTTCTCTTTAACAGATGCTGCCAGACCTGCTGAATTTCTCCAGCAATTTCTGTTCTTGTTTCAATTGAGAGAGCTCAGGTTCAGGGACAGAAATCCTGTTGTGTTCCTTAAAGACGGCACTTGCTCAGACTTAAGGGCAGAGGCAAATTGGTTTGGTTTATTAATTCTTAGGTTTGATGAGGCAGAGGTGGAAACCTTCTTTATCTCTGTCAAGGGGATAGCATAGCAGTCAAAGTGGCCAACATTGATCATTTTTACTGCACAGTAAGCCCTCGAAGCAAGCTCATGGGATTTACTCTCCCCTGCCTGAGGAAAGTGCCACTGATTTCAAGACAGTTAAATGCTATCTCAAATGATTGCCAGTTAGTACCAGTGTTCCAGCTTGAAAAGTAATGTCTGTGGCCTCAGGAAATGGCCTGACCAGATTTTCCTGAAACTTGAAATACTTAAGCAACCTTTTTTTAAACTAGGGAGTACAAGCTCTTGAAACAGAAGCCACTCACAAAAGCCTCTGTGAAATAATTCCCCTTGAGGAGTTTAAAACATTTATCCTCTTCCCAATGAGGATACACATAGACTAACAGAGAGTGACTGAGTCTAGTTTAACCATTATACTGGCTGATGATTATGAGTCAATCCACAAACCTCTGTTCCAGACATTCTTCTCTATTCAACCCCAACTTATTGGCAATGATAAAGGTACGGAGAGTGATGAGAGATTGAGGATAGACAGCAGCGAGGGAAATGTTAGGCACCCTCCTCAGGATAATGACGAAATGAGGCCACCCAATATATTCTTACTGTCAAAGATGTGGCAATCTGCTTCCCAAAGGATCTTCCTCTGGGAACATGTGCAAAAACAGTAGAGAGGGAATTGAGCCAATTCTTCATCCAGTGTGGGCTGCCCACTGAGATCGGGTCAGAGCATGGCTCAAACCTCTCTCCAAGATATTCTGGGCAGCCATGGGTAACCTGGTTGTGACCCAGTGGATGTCTTCAGCACCTCACCACTGGAGCAGTGGCTCTGGACCTTAAAAATAATGATCAGGGCATACTGCCTGTGAGACACACATTGTGGCCAATCTCACAAGGCTTGAGTTCATTAAGTCGCAACTGAACTATCCGGGACACTTAGCGAGCCATGTGGCTGCAAACATACAAGCAGGACTGCAATATTCCATTCCCACAACAACGTAGGAAATCATAATGTCTTAGATTTATTTATTTGCCACATGCGCTAAGTATAGGAATACATAAGTACAGTGAAAATTGCACAAAGTTGGCATTTCTGATAAAGGGGCCCGACCTGAAACGTCAGCTTTCTTGCTCCTCTGATGCTGCCTGGCCTGCTCTGTTCCTCCAGCTCCACACTGTGTTATCTATTATTCACTGGTGCCCACTTGGTTACAAAAACCAGAATTAAAAAATTTAACGGAGCCAAAAGGTAAGCAAGAAAAGAAAGGAAAGTCCAGATCTCAGAGTCTCAAGTCCCATTTCTATAATGGAGCAGGTGCCACTCCGATCGGCATGACACCCAGGAGGCTGCTGCTGCCGTCGCCATGCGAAAGGCCCGTCTCACTGTCACTGCCTCACCGGCCCGTCTCACTGCCAACTGCCTCACCGGCCCCGCTCTCACCGCCGCTGCCTCAACGGGCTGCTCTCACTACCGCTGCCTCACCGGCCCCGCTCTCACTGCCACATGTAGCGGTTCAGCTCCCGTCATGCAGTTGCTGGTCATAACCCAACTCCTTAGGTAGGTAGTTAAAAGGGTGGGGTTTGGGGGAATAGAATTACTGCAGAGAGGAGAGAGAAGAAGAGAAAAAGAAAGGAAAAGGAAAGGGAACGGGTGAGCAGATTGGAGCTTTAAATGGAGCAACTTACCCTGGCACCATCTTGCCGAATCAATATTCTTCAGAAATGGGTGTATTTCACCAAAAGTTCATCACAAATTTCAGCACAGTAGCTGTGCTGTTGACAGATCTGCAACAGAAGAAAGCAAAGTTAGTATGGACTGATTAAATGCCAAACTGATATTGAAAAGTTGAAGTCAATTTTAACAGGTGAACCTGTGCCTGCAGCTCCAAACATTAACCAAGCATTTTAAGTAGCCAGTGATTAGAGTAACATTGAAATAGGAGATTTTCTCCTTCAGGAAGATGAATTGGGGTAGAGAGATCAAATGAGTACTTCTGCAAAAAAAATTAAATGAACATCAGAAGTGGTACTGTACAGTAAGAAAGGAAACTCTTGGTGTATTACTGGATCCCAAAGACTTTGAGACATATGTCAGGAATGGGCATAGGGTAACCAGTCTATACGGACCACAAACCATTTTGTGGAAAATTGTAAGATACAGAATGGTAGATTATTCTGTTGAAGTCTGCACTTTTACTCTACCACAAAAAAAATCACATACGCTACTGGGAAGTCAAATGTGATTGCAAGCGCCTTGACCAAGGGAGGCCCAATTGGAACTGAGGAGATATAATTGAGCAAGGCTAGAGAAATGATTTTGGGCATGAGTGCATCCATTTCATTTGTCATGCAGAGGAAGAGACATGACCACAGAGTATGACCTTAATCATCTATGGACGTATTGGGCTTTAATTATGCAATGTGTTTTTTTTTTAAATGACATTCAGCCAAAACTTGACTGCAGATGTAAATTCAGTGGCTATCTGGAGAGAAAGAGACTCTGGAATGTCACACTTGATGAGTTGTCAAAATATCTTCAAAGGGATGAATGCATTCCAAACTGAATTTATAATCTCCTGGGAATATGTCAGATTGAATAATGATGGTGAAAAAAGGCAACAGTCAAGGTATGAAGCATATTGCATCTTCCACTTCCAAAAATACACAGGGACTGTGGTTGAAAGCAAGCTTGAACTCTGTATGTTAGTGACTTGATGTCTGTGAGTAGGGACCACTGTGCTGTGAGGGTAGCAGCCAACGTTCTCTCTAAGGTGTGTAGTTGCATGCATGGGTGACTGCTCCAATGTTCCATGCACTGTGATGGGTAAGCCAACGCAGATCACGGCATCGAACTCTGTTTTGAGAAGTCATTTCTGTGCATAGACCTCACAGGTCTATGCAGAAGAAAATAAAAATGGGGGATGCTGGTCACAGCTCTAGGAATAACTATTAAAAAACAAAACCTGGTAGTACAGTTAAAAGAAAGGGAAAAGACTTTCTTTCACCCCAAGTGCTGCCAATCAGCTACTGCCAAAGCAAGAAAGACAAATGAGTTTCAATCAACTTTCAAAGCCAAGAATCTTGTAATTGACTGTTCAACTGCAAACATCAGTGCTCCCAGTGACATTCACTGTAAAAACACACTTCATTAATAATTCAAAGACTGATTTTTTTTTAAAACTTTTATCATTTTAGACTCATATCTTAATACTAGCCTGTGTGCATGTGTTATGTTACTATTTTTCCTTGCATGCCAAAAGATGGAGCTTCCTAAAAGGAGGAGGAAAGATGTAGAGAGGATATTTCAGTGCCTTGGTTTAGGCAATCAAAGCTACAACTACCCATGGTGGAGCGAGTAAAATTGGAGGTGTTCAAGAGGCCCAAATTACAGCACTGCAAATATGTGCGGATTGTAGAGTTGGAGTTGAATGGGATTACAGAGATGCAGAGAGTGAGGGTATTGATGGATTTGAAAACAAGACATTACTTGATCAATGTTCATAAAATTTCCGTACTCAAGTCCTTACTTAGTTCACTGTTGGACATGATTGGTAAGATTACTTCATGTGAGTGAGTTCTTTATGATGGTTTGGAGTTACAGGGAAGTTACACAGAGAAGCTCAAAATGTGTGTGCTATTCATGTTGTTTTTTGTTTGTTTGAGGAAGAGGTGGAGAATGAGGATAATTAGCAAATATGTCACTCACCTCCAGCGTTGAAACATTATTCTTCCCAACGGCATTTTCCGTTACACATCAAATTGAATCTTTATAACATCCTGGGAAGCCATATCATGCCCTCTCATGGGCACTGATGAAAGGAAACTGGGAAATTTAGAAATAAAATTCTAATTATTAGACATTCATGTTGAAATTGGCTTCTGTTACACATCACACAGTGTTCCAAGCTCTTGTCTGCTGCAGATTTCCAAAATCATGTTGACACAACCCTGCCACACGCTCCATTTCAATCATAATATTAAGGTCTAAGTTAAAGAAGATTGGATATAAATCAGTTCTGATGGCAATTTGTTTTCTGTGGAAATCCGCATTCACATCTGCAAACTGGAGTCTCGGTCAAGCTACTGGCAGGGGTGTAATCATGATTGAAAAAGTAATTTTCAGGTCCCAATCTGATAAAAAAAACTCATCATAGCTGCAAATTCATAATTCTGTCAACAACTTACAAAATCAACTTTGGCATATCAACCATTATATATGATTACATTTTCAATCAACATTTGACAGAAATTTAAACAGTAATAGTTTCCTCTCTACTGCCACTTTACATTTTTGGGAGAGGCCCATCTTGCCATGAGCACTCAGAATTACAAGCTCATGGTTTATTGAGCTGCGCTCAGTGGGCAAGTACATTATCTGTGCTTGGAAAATGGAACATCTACTCTCAAGACTAAAACTGATTAATTTTCAGAAGACTCAGCATCTGTGCTACAGACACAGAAATGGGGATGCCCTAATTGAGTCAGGATGAAATCTGCCCTGAATTAGCATCAACCAGCATCTCCAGGAAACAAACTCAGGCAACAGCCAGGATACAACCTAGCACTGTCTAGTCAAAGAGAGTGGGTTCACCATCAGAGGACCAGTGACATAAGAGCTTAAGAAAGTGTGCGTGCAGCCAAGCCTGAAATATGCACTATTCAATACAATATCTTCTAGGACCCAATTATTTTCAATCCATGATCAAAAACATTTCATGCTGCACCTTTGTGAACCTGACAACTTTCAACAAACTTCTTCAAGCTCTGTAAATTCATTTTTGAAAACTGCAGTCCTGACTTGCCCAGCCCATTAGTGATATCCATGCAGACCTTAATGTACACCATTACTCCTCCTCCGTTCCACACTCTCACTCTCCATCTCCATCTCATTCTGACTCTCACTGTGAAAATTTGGAGTGCATCCTAGAGGTATTGGAATTCAGAGACAGCCACTGGGATCACGATTTTAAATTGCAGCTACACCTTTTTCTGATCTCGTAGACAATTGAAAGTCCAATCCCATGTTTCAGCAAGAGTCAGGGAAAGTATAGAATGGAATTGGCAAAAAACAAATGACAGACTTGGTTAAATAAATACAATAATCTCTTTGGACCAATAACAACTATAATTGCAAGAATCACACAAATTGATACAAATTTAAATTGCAAGGTATGGCAATGTGATTGTGTAAAATTAATCATTGCATATAGTTGACAACCCTGAACATAAAAAAAAACAGAAAGGTAATTGAATCCAATTCATAGCACACCCACTTTTTGCCTACCAATTTCCTTGTTCTGCCTTGGCACCAAAATCATATCCTTTTCTTGTCTCATGAAACAGAAATCTGTCATCTATTTTCCTAACATTTCAATCAACCATACAGTAGCTGCCTTAATGTGTTGGCTTTAGTTCCACTACACTCGCACATGTAAAACTGATAAAAAAAATAGTTCCTATTTCAGTCAGTCAGTGACTTCAACACAAATTGCGCCTACTTGAAGATTTTTCCTCCCTGAGTTTCTATTTCACAGAGTGTCAAATGTAAAATTTGGTGTGAACCAGTGCAATTCGCCGCGCTTTAAAACATAATTCTTTAAAAAAAATTGTCTTCAAATATTTTTGAATTAAAAAGGGTAATTTGGTAAAATTCGATTCATACAGATGAAAAAGATGAACAAAGGAATCAGCATCTTAATTCACTTTTAAATTTAAATCATTTTAAATCAATTGTGAAGAAACAACTATAAATAACTGAAAATGAATTGTTAAAATATGCAAAACTATTTTCTAATTATATTGGGATAAGATAGTCAGTTCTATTTTAAAACAAAGTATTTAAATAATTCCACAATTTACCTATTCATGTTCCTGTGCCCAGATGATTCAGCCTAATTTTCAGTGCCCTTTGCAAATGAACATAATTAGCAGAAGCTTACTGTGTGGATGAATTCATCATGGGAGTGTAGCCACTTACAGTATTTTTTTTCAAACTAGCACAAAAGATCACAGAAATTTGAGTTGTACTGAATTCATGTTATTCTTAAAATTCAGCGATGGTAAGCTATGTTTACAATAGTTTCAGAGCAACTTCCAGTGCAATCAAGTAGACGTCCCGCAGTACCAGCAACGGCCATCACATTTCATGGTACTGCTGCTACTGAGGAGTCCAGCGTCTGATTGGACAGCAGGTCTCAGAGGCAGGATATCCACCATAAAAACATTGAGTGTCATGATACCAACCCTGTGATTGCCTGATTGATAATAACTTGGGATAGGAAACACGGAATGTCTGCTGTAGCATTGCCATCATTTGGAGAGTTGGTGAACCAGCCTATTACTTTAAGCCTTATATTCTATACTATGTTTAAAAATCTTGAGAAAGTTGCAGGCATGAAACCCTAAGCCTATGGTGTCATTGCATTTGGAATTTTCCTGCTTGTTGGTATTTTAATAATCAAGGAGAATTATTGATTTTCAAGCTCTGTTCCATGATCTATACATTCATCTGAATCAGCAAATGTCTCCTTTACCATTTTATTCAAAAGTCTGGGTTGCGATGAAAGATATCTGATATATATAAAATTATTATTTTAAGAGCTTGGAATTACAACTGGAATGTTACTTTTCTACAACGTTTTTAAAAATAACCATGTCAGACAGTCCTTTCAAAACAGTGGCATAATGCTATCACAGAGCAGGTACTTCCTGAAGTGTTAATGGAAAGCTATTTGTACTGTGATGGTTTATAACAGGTGGACCAAGAATCAAAGGCTATTAGCTTGTTTATTGTTCAGGATAATTAAGAATTGATTTTAGTTTAGGTAAGCCAAAGACTAAAATTTTTAGGATATTTCAGAAGCAAATATAGTTTCACCCCCGGAAACGAGTATAGAACAGATCTCGGAAAGTATGGTATACTCAGTAGATGGGTTTAGTTTATGTAAATTCCAAACCAGGGAAGTTTTCTCAGATATCTACAGGTTATTAGAAGATGAGAAAGTGTAAGTTTTCAGTTTTGTCAGTATTCATGAAAGAAGTCTTCATAGATCATAAGAAAGAACTGGGGAGAATTATTTAAGTCAATCTCAATTATCCAATAAAGAGGGATGATTTCTCAGGATATGATTGTCTATCACAGATAATGTCAGAAAATGGGATGACATTGTTTCGCTGTGTAATTTAAGATATTTCATCAACCAACTGATGAAAAGTTGTCATCAACAGTGTTATCGAGCAGCACCAGCTCAGCAATAACTTGCTCAATGCACACAAGAATACCAGGCTAACAGCAGAAATTCTACAGTGGCAGTGATCAGTATTTTTGAAGGTAACTAACCTGAAGATTCTGTCTCAGCATCTAATTGTTCAGAGCCATTAAATCTGATATTGCAGTGCAGCAAGCTGTGGACTTCTATATTTCACCTATATGATCTTATTGCAGCCATGTTGTTTTATGAGGATCAGCAATTGTCCCTGGCTCTCTGAACTAAATGCATGAATTTGAGTTTCTTTGGCCAGCCAGTTGGTGTACAGTTTCTCCACTGCCCCCCTTTTTGTGCGAGGTGAGAGCTGGGAACCTGTAACTGCCATGATGCCTTGTTCTAGGATCCCCTCATCATCTGACTTGTAGTGTGAAAGTGTCTGATGGTTTTTGTCTCTGCTTGAATTCTTTATAACTTGAATATCATTTTTAATAATCATATTTTGCCTAGTACAGTCAGAGTGATATCACAATGTACTATTTAACAGAATTCACTAACATTGTCACAGGTTATATATAATTTTGTTTTCTTGTCATTCTCCATACAGTTTCAGTATAGAACTTTTTAAAATAGAATCATACAATCTGACTTTTATATATTAAGAATTTGGATTAAAAATATGGTTATAATGAATTCTATTCAATGCATTCTATTCTGGAATTGGTGACTCCAGCTGATTAGAGTGTAAGGTACTTAATCTACTGAAGTCTTCCTGTTCCAACATAAAATGTTCCAGAGCATTCATGATAATCATCAAGAGCTCTAATCAGTTCAAAATTGCTGCCATATTATTAAGTCATTGAGCAATTTCCTTTCTCATCTCATTACAAATTCACCAGTTAAACAAATAAGTTTCCTTGGTGACCCAGCAATCACTACTTGGGCTTGAATGGTAACCTGGCCCCAGATGTTTGTGATATATAAACAGTGGAAAATACAGACTTGTTTTGTAAAAGTTACAATTGCAGAAAATAGTTCATAATCTCCAATGTATATTGCCAGTAAAGTATAATTGCAATTGACCCAAACATTTTAAATATAATTTTCCATTTAAAGTCAATGAATAAATGAATGATTAATTAATTTTATCTTACAGATCAATTTGGAGCTTGCAATGCAGTGCTCTGGGCATTGACTGACAAGTCTGCCTGTGATTTAAGATTTGCAGTTGAATTTCACATGCTTGAAATGCAAAGCCAGAGTTGCTGAAATACAGTTTGTCAATGGTTGTGATCTGAAAGGCTTGATATCAGTATGATATTCAAATTTTCATGGCACTATTGTGTGTTCATAATTCAGGTAGACTCAGTGCAATTATAGAAAGAGACAAAGCTATAATAGAAGTAAATGTTCTCACTGGGGAAAGGTCAATTTTGCTAAACTGAAATGTAATTTAACAAAAGTAGACCGTAGATAGATACTTTAAGATAAGTCAATGTCAGGGTAGTACAAGTTGTTCAAGTTAAATAAATTCTCACAAAAAAAAGCAGAGGGCACATAAATCTAGAGCCATTTGTATTACAGGGATTATATAGGATAGGGAGTACAAAGGGACTTGGGAGTCCTCATGTATAAATTATAAAAAGCTAGCATATTAGCTCTATAGATCAAACAGAAGACCTTTGTTTGAAAGGGAATGGAGTATAAATATAGGAAAGGCCTAATAAAACTATACAGGGCACTAGTTAGACCACACATAGAATGCTGGGAACAGTTTTGGTCCACTTATCTAAAGAAAGATATGTTGACATTGGAGGCAATCCAGATGATATTCATTAGTTTGATCCCAGTTGAAGGAACTGTCTTATGAGGATAAGTTGAATAGTTTGGGCCTGCAATTATTGGCATTTAGAAGAATAAGAGGCCAACTTACTGAAACATGCAAGGATCTTCGGGAAGTTGACAGCGTAGATACTGAGAGGTTGATTCCCCTTGTGGGAAAGTCTAGGACCAGAGGCATATCTCAGTGTAAGACACTTAAGACAGAGATGAGGAGGAATTTCTTCTCTCAGGAGGTAGTGAATCTGTAGAATCATTTACCTTAGAGGTCCAGAGAGGGTGGGTCATTAAGTATATTCAAGGCTGAGATAGACTGTTCTTAACCAATAAGTGAATAAAGGGTTATGGGGAAATGGCGGGAAGGTGGAATTGATGATTATCAGATCAGCTATGATCTCATTGAAATATGGGCCAAATGGCCTGCTTCTGCTCCCATGCCTCAGTTTTATAAAGCAAAAAGCTCTGCAGGAGTTCCTCAAGTTAGTGCCCTGGGCCTAGGACTTTAGATCCTTAAAGCACTAGGATCAACTGTGGGGAAGATGGGACTTGTGCAAGCTGGACAGGTTGCACCCAGAAGGATGGGGACCAATATCCTCAGGTATTTGCTAGTACCATGGGGGAAGGTTTAAATCAGAATGGCGGAGGGACAGAAATGGGTTCAGGGAGATGACAGTGAGGGAAACAAAGATCAAAATGAAAGATAGGAAAGAAGATAGCAAATTTGGAAGGCAGAGGAAATGAGGGCTAGTATCAAGTAGTGATGAAGTATTAAAAGAGGTGTGTGAAAATATCAAAAGGTTTGTAAAGAGCATTCAAAATTAGATAAACACATTAACAACACCATTAGTTACAAATGGGTAAAATATAATTGTACTTACTGAATTAGACATGGCTGCAGGATGACAAATGCAGGGAACTGAACATACGAGAGTATTCAACTTTTAGGAAAGACAGACAAAACACAGAAGGAAGTGGAGTAACGTCACTCTGAAGGATAAAATTGGTACAATAGTGAGACAAAATAATGATGCAGGAAATCCAGATGTGGAATTAGTCTGGGTGGAGCTAAACAACAACAAAGGGAGGAAAACATGAATGGGAATTATCAATACACTTCTCAACAGTAGTAGAGAGGTATAGGGATGGCATTAAGTAGGTAATTAGAGATTCAGGCATCAAGGGTGCTCAGATAATAGAGGTGATTTTAATCTACATATACACTGAATAAACCATATTAGCAATAATATTGTGGCAGATTAATTCCTCAAGTGTATACAAGATAGTATATTGCAGGAACAATTCAGGAACAGGCTATCCTCAAATTAGTTTTGTGCAATGAGAAGGGGTTAATCTTATTATGAATGGAAAAAGTGACCATAAGATTATAGAATTTTTCATTGGGATAGAAAGTGTAGTAATCCAATCCAAAACTAGAGTCCTAAATTTAAACAAAGGAAACTATTGAGGTATAAGGGGTGAGTTGGCTCTGATACAATGGATAACCTTAACTAAAAAGCATTACGGTGGACATGTT
This sequence comes from Rhincodon typus, assembly GCF_021869965.1. Taxonomy (NCBI): domain Eukaryota; kingdom Metazoa; phylum Chordata; class Chondrichthyes; order Orectolobiformes; family Rhincodontidae; genus Rhincodon; species Rhincodon typus. The sequence continues at coordinate 102,627,270 of NC_063333.1, read as the reverse complement.
GATATACATGGAACAAATGCATGCATTTCAGCAGCTATATATTCCTTCCAGTAAAATAACACAACAGGAATAGTGGTCCAAGCATGTCAACAGAAGAAATTAAGGTTAGTATTATATCCAAAGATGTGTCATATAAAGTTGATAGAAAAAGTAGCAAACCTGAGAACTGGGAGCAGTTTAGAAGTCAAAAAGGACCAAGAGGTTGATTAAATGTGGAAAAATAGAGTATTAGAGTAAACTTGCAAGGAACATAAAAGAAAATTGTAAGGGTTTTTAATAAGTATGTGAAAAGAAATAAATTAGTGAAGTCAAATGTAGGTCTTTTATGGTCTGAAATTAGTGAATTGGTAATGGAGAACAAGGCAGTGTCAGAGCATTTAAGCAACTACTTTTGTCTGTCTTTACTAAGAAGATACAGATAACTTATCAGAAATGTTGGTAATAATGGTATCAATTAAATAACCAGTAACTGACAATCTAAATGTCAGGGTATTAAAGGAGTTGGCCGTGGAAATAGTGGATGCACTGGTTATTATCTTCCAAATTCTATAGACTCTGGAATAGTCCTGAAAGCCTGAAGTGTGTTATTTGTAATTGCACTGTTTACAAAAGGAGGACAGGAAAAATGGAATTATAGACCGATCAGCCTAAAATGAGTAGTAAGGAAAATGATGGAATATATTAAAAAGGATTTGATAACAACACACCTAAAAATGCCAATGGGATTACACAAAGTAAACATGGAATAATGAAAGAATAGATCAGGGAGAACCAGAGGATACAATGTATTTGAATTTTCAGAAATCTTTCATAAAGTCGCATGATAAGGTTATTATGAGAAATTGAAGTTCATGGGATTGGTGGAAAGATATTGGCATGGATTGAAAATTGATTGGCAGTCAGAAAACAGAAAAAGAATAAATGGATCCTTTTTGGAAAGTGATGACAAGTGTGTTATCACAGGGATCACAGTTCTTGGGTCACAGTTACTCATAACATATATGAAGAATTTGGATGAGGGAATCAAGTGTAATATTTTCAACACAAGAGCAGAAATTCCTGGAGAAACTCAGTAGGTCTGGCAGCATCCGTGAAGAGAAAGCAGAAACAATGTTTACGATCCAGTGGCCCGTCTTCAGATTTCCAGCATTCTGCAGTTCTTTGTCTGATTTTAGTGTAAAATTTTCAAGTTTGCTGATGATACAACCACGTGGGAGTAGGAGTGGTGAAAAGGATGTAAAGAGGTTTCAGGAGTGAGTGAGTGTACAAATGCATAGCAGATGTAATAGATATGATGTTGCCCACTTCAGTGGAAAACCAAAATGACAGATTATTACCTGAATTGTCATAGATTGTGAAAGATGTGCAAAGTTCTCTATGTCTTTGTACACAGTTCATTGAAGTCAAGCATGCAGGTGCAGCAAGCAGTTAGGAGGGACAATAGTATGTTGGCTTTCATTACAAGATAGTTTGAGTACGGGAGCAGTACACGTCTTTGGTGACCCCAGACCTGGAATTTTGTGTGGAGTTTTGATCTTACCTAAGAAAACATACTTATTGTAGAAAAAGTTCAGCAAACTCTACCAGGCTTATTTGTGGAATATTTACCTATGAGGAGAGATTGGATTGACTGGACCTGTATTCACTGGACTTCAAAAGAATAAGATGGGTTCAGATGGAAATATATAAATTTCCGATAAGGTTGGACAAACTGGATGAAGGGAAGATGTTTCCCCTGGCCAGGGAGTCCAGAGCAAGGTGGGTGGTTGGGCCACGGGGTTGGGGCTGGATATAAAAGCCTCAGAACTTGGTGTAGATCATTTCAAACTGAGATTAAGGGAATTTTTACTTTCAGTGGGTGATGAACCTGTGGAGACAAAGTAACTGAAGGGGTAGGTACAGAACATGGGATATGGTATTGAGATGAAGGATCAGCCATGATGACCTTAAATAGTGTAGTTATCTCAGTAGGACAAATGGTCTGCTCCTGCTCCAAATTTTATGTAACTTTTTGTGACTGCTGCCTTAATAAATCTTCTTACTAAAATTGCAGTCAAAATGATCATTGTCCCAATGTTAGCACAATCTTTTTTTTTCTATTTTCATCTATTGGACACCATTTCAATATCATTTAATTTCCCCTTTAGTCACCTTAAATATATTCTGCAGCTTTTCCAATATTGTGGCCATGGTAGAAATGAATGTCTGGCCCTCATTCTGTCTGCTCTAACCATACCTCACAGATGGCAGCAACATTCATTCAAAGGGTAAGTGCTCTTTTTCACTTCAATCCTTTCCAGCCTGGTCTTTCATGATGTTATTTTAAATTTTCTCCCCCTTGCCCATAGGGGTTTCTAACTTTACTCATGCAGCTCCAAGCTACTTCCAGTGGTCCTTCTCAATCAAAGGCTCTGTAGTTTCCCAATGTGACAAGTTTTTATTCATTTACCAGCCCACACTGTTTTTCCTGTTATGAGTTCTGAGCTTGAGGTTTTCTTCTGGAGTGTTGCTTTTTCTCTGCTGCTGCTTCACAAATCCTGCTGACAGTTACTTTCTTCTTAAAGTTGAAAACTCACTTTTCTTCTTAAATTACTTTCCCTGGGATTGCTTTTATGCACCGTTGTGACTTCTGTGTATTCATGAAATGATCTCTATTGCTGACCACTATGTCATGGGTTGGTTAGTTCAGTTATCTGGATGACTAGCCTCTGATACAGAGTGATTAAACAGTACAGCTTCCATTCTTGTACCAACTGCAATGGTCCCATGTTCCTAACCTTGCCCCTCAACTGAGGTTTGCTAACCCTCAGATTAAGCCATGATCATAAGGGCTCTTGTAGCTTAGTGGTACAGTCACTACCTCTGAACCATGAGGTCTGGGTTCATGTCTTATCTGCTCCAAACTCTGAGGGGTTTCATTGAAAGAATCTAAATTACCATCAGTCATCTGCGTCTAATGAGTGGGACTACAGTGACTTTACTTTTATGTTATGTGTAACCACTAACAGCTTGTGTTACGGGAGAGGACAATCACTAATCCTTCTTTCTAAAAATAGCTTTAATTAAGCTGTTCAGCTACATCATGCCACAATTACAGGACAAATGGGATGTGACTTCAGACCTTCTAGCCCAAAGATAGAAATACTACCACAGCATCACAAAAACTGGATCATCCTATTTATTCTTTTAAACTAAATATGAAAAAGGTTATTCAGCCTCTGGTGGGGTACTCTAATAAAATCTGAAAAGGTAACAGAAACCTCAAATTAAAATATCATTCCCGGGAGTGATGATACACACCATTTGGCAAATTTGAAGAAAATCTACATTGATAATCAATTCCACATTATGACGAACTTTCCATGGTGATCAGATTCTGTGGTAAACCCAGAGCTCTGGTCCAGAGAAAAAGATGCTACCGACTACATCATAAGACTTCTCAATCCTTTTCTCTAGATATTTTCCTAATGAACCTGCTCAGAGATGGTAATGGCACACTTCTGGAGGAAGTGGGACTTGAACCTTGGTCTCCAGGTAGGGACAGTTCACTGCACCACTGGAGCACCTAAATATAAGTAACACTACACAAAGTTGGGTGTAATCCTTTTGTAGGGATCATGCTAACCTTCTCTGTACTGCTCCAAAATTAGTAGTGGTGGAGGATTAACTATAATTATGTCTTAATGAGAAGAGTCACTTGTTTTCCACAATCCTGATGTATTTTATTGCATAATAGCAACAGTACATTAACTAGTTAAGCAGAACTACAAACTACCAGAAGCCAGAAGAGACATGTCTGTCACCATCAAGACCTTAGGCTGGACTCACCAGTTTGCCAGCCAGAACACACAGTGACATCTTTGGATTGGGAGAACTCTAAGTCAATCCCCAATGTTAACCCTTTCAGAACCATTACCATATATAATAACACATGTGTAGCTGAACATTACTGAATTAGAGCCAGGAGTCAGAACATCAGAGCTGACTTCCAGAAGGAAGTTTTGCCAAATTTAAAGTCTATGTCCAGCTAACCCCAGGTGCTAGTGAATGTTTAGCTCCCGTGTTCTGCATGAAAGAGCATGGCAGGAGAAGGTAGGCATTACAAATACCGGCAGCACACTTGAGAGAGCTGTACTTGATATCACCATGTCTCAGGTCAGCAAGCTGCATTGAAGCATTTAATGCAAATGTTGGTCCGACTTCAAAACCTCTTCATCCTTTTGCCAGAGTTGCAGACGATTGACTGGTGATTGGATTGAAACAAAGTCAAAATGACTTTCCGCTGTCTCTTGAGATTCACCATTTTCTGAAATAATATCAGTGTAAATTTCACTGACTTTTCAAAATTGATATTTACTTGCTGATATAACATCTACATTGACACTAATGAGCTTGCTGTCCACATTTGAAATTTGAATTAATTTAACAAAAGCAGCTTTCTACAATTTAGCAATTAAATACAGATGGTTTCAGATAAATTAACTGAACTAATAAAGACATCTTCTCAAGAGAGAGGGAGTTGACCTGCAACAAATTAATGAATTAAATGAAGGAGGGATGAAAAGAAGGCAATAAAAATGTTGGAGGAAATTAAATGTTGCAATTTTTCAAAAGAAAAGGTCATAATGACATCATATCCAGAGGCTTGTAACAAACTAATTAAGTTGAATTGGTCTACTCAAGATCAGGAGCAGTTTGCTGCAAATTACGTATTCTGTAAAAGCTGTCATAACAGAAGGAAATTAAAAGCTAAAGAATAATTCAAAACCATTTAAAAGAAAAAAATAGGCTATATCTCACCACAAAATTGGTGCTGTCACTGGATAGGCAAGTTTGGTCATGACTGAGTTGAGTGATAAGCTTAGGATAACCGAGGACGAGAAATGGATGAAGAGTGATAACTAAAAGGAAGTCACAAATAAGAATCAAAGACAAAAAAATAAATCAGGGATGACAAATGAGTCGGGTAGCTGCAGCAATGGGGAATATATACTCTGTTGCAAAAAAAATGAGAAATGGCTGATATGCATTATATGCAAATTTTTAACATATTTTAATATATTACAGGTAAAATGTTGACACAGATCTTCTATTCTGGATTAGATTACCAACCTGATCAAACGACAAATACAAACAGACTGTTCTTATATTTCTAAGCGATCCTCCAAGGAAAAATCCTTTAGAGTAAATATCGTGCGGGAATTCTCGGACAGAGAGAAGTGGAGAATCCTTGCAGAGGTCTTGAACATTTCAATGGCCAGCTGCTGTATTCCAAGTAGTAAAGAATTCAAATGCTCCAAAGCTTCTTTGAAAAGCCCTGGTGTAAGGGGTATGGATGGGTAAAGAGGTAGGGAGGATGAGATAAGTAGGTCAGGTGGTAGCGTTGTATATGGGTGAAGTGGGCAGGCTCGCAGCTCAGTGAAGTTAGTCGGAGGTAACTAGATTAGGAGTGATTAGTCAGATTGGGTTGGGGTAAATTTGAGTTGGATTGGGGATTAGTCAGGTTATGTCAGAAAGGGACTCAGGTGGTGGAGTCAGGTCAGGTTTGGGGATGTTGAGTTAGGTCGGGAGCTAATCAAGTTGGATCGGGGGTGCCAGGAAGTGGTCAGGTATTTGATGGATGGATCTGTGCTCAGTGTGAATGATTTGGGGGTGGGATATACTGTATAGTTATCCAGGAATTGCATTAGGTTCCTCCCTGCCTAACATTTCCTGGTTAATATCTGGGTAAGTTCATTTGCACAATTCAAAATTTCCAATGTTTTTCCAGAGTTGGAGGTTTTCTTGGAGTCTCCTATACAGAAGGAAAATTGCCTATTGGCAGTTTAAACTCCCTAAGTAATTCAAAAGGAGCAAAAACAGAAATTACTGGAAAAACTCAGTAGGTCTGGCAGCATCTGTGGAGAGAAAGCAGAGTTAATATTTGAAGTCTAGTGACCCTTTTTCAGAGTTCTGAAGAAGAGTTACTGGACCCAAAAGAATAACTCTGCTTTCTCTTCATAGATGCTGCCGGACGTGTTGTGTTTTTCTATTTTTGTTTGTGTTTTCCAGCTCCCACACTTCTTTCACTTTTTTTAATTCAAAAGGAGTCCTTGAATTGGAATGTCTGCGAGATCTTGCAGCACAAACTCTCGAGTATGTAAATCCATAACCATCCAGAGACCAGGGCATCTGGACATGTGAGATAATAAGGTATAGAGCTGGATGACACAGCAGGCCCAGCAGCATCAGAGGAGCAGGAAAGCTGACATTTCGGGCCTAGACCAGAAGGGTCTAGGCC
>NC_063333.1:102429844-102610990 GCF_021869965.1 Rhincodon typus | reverse complement strand
CTATCCATCTTCTACCCGCCTCCCACTCTCTCCCTATTTATTTCAGAACCCCCTTCCCCTCCCCCTTTTCTGATGAAGGGTCAAGGCCTGAAACGTCAGCCTCTCTGCTCCTATGATGCTGCTTGACCTGCTGCGTTCATCCAGCCCTGCACCTTGTTGTCTCGGATTCACCAGCATCTGCAGTTCCTACTATCATAATACCAATGTCTGAGCAAACCCATAGCGAGATTACATCCAGTTCAACAAACATCCAGACACCATGTTTTTTATACTACCACTAAGTCTATAAAGTGCCTACGTTAATGCATTCCTTTCATTCCAGAAAATTCTATTTTTCTGAGTAAGGAGACACCTTGTTAGAAAGTGCAACACCCTCTAAGCTATGCTCATCTGGACACAGCAACTAAGGTTTGTGAATCATAAGTGAATGTTGGAGATATTCTGGAGCAGCAGTAGAAAACATATGAAATTTTATCCTGAGCAAATTTAGAGTGCTGTATCATCGTGCATGTCTCTGCCCATTAAAAAAATAGCCATCTTGTTGACCATTGGATATTGCTGTCAACCAAGTGCATGCAGGCCCTGACCAATGGTCCACACACTCAGTCTGCCAGCTTCAGCATGATGGAGAAATGTCTCACCTTGGCTGTTCAGTGCGTCACTGGAGTGGACATGAAAGGGAGGGTGGAGAAAAGGCACATAAAATTGAAAACTCTGCTGAAAGCTCTTCCACTCCTGAAGCTTTGCCTCCTATTTCAGTCAAATCCAGGCATGCAGCATCCTGTCCTGATGGTCGAGTCTATGCCTGCACTTATCAGGACTCTTTCTATTTTATTCTTTCACGCAACATGGGCTTCTCTGGCTGGCGTACATTTATTGAATATCCCGTGTTGCCCTTGAGAAGGTGGTGGTGATTTGTACCTTGTAGATGGTGGACAGGCTTTGGGGTGTCAGGAGATTAATTACTTGCTGCAGTACTCCTAGCCTCTGACCTGGTTGTGTAGCCAATGTGTTTATGTGCTGAGTCCAGTTGAGTCTATGGTGAACGATAACCCCCAGGATGTTGATAATGGCGTATTCAGTGATGGTGACACCATTAATGTGAGGGGGCGGTGGAGATTAGATTGTCTTTTATTGGAGATGGTCATTGCCTGGCATTTGTGTGGTGAGAATGTTACTTGCCATTTGTCAGCCCAAGCCAGGAAATTTTCCACATTTTGTTGCATTTGAACATGGACTGCTTCAGTATGTGGGGAGTCACAAATTGTGCTGAACATTGCGCAATCATCTGCGAACATCCCCACTTCAGACCTTATGATGGAGGAAAGGTCATTGACGAAATAGCTGAAGATGGTTGATCCTAGGACACTACCCTGAGGAACTCCTGCAGAGATGTCCTGGAACTGAGATGACTGACATCTAACAACCACAACCATCTTCCTATGTGCCAGGTATGACTCTAACCAACGGAGAATTTTCCCCGATACACAATGATTCCAGTTTTGCTCAGACTCCTTGACGCCTCTCTTGGGTGAATGTGGCCTTGCTGTCACTCTTGTCTCACCTCTGGAATTCAGCTCTTTTGTCGATGTTTGAACCAGGGCTGTAATAAGGTCAGGAGCTGAGTGGCCTGGTGGAACCCAAACTGGGCATCACTGAGCAGGGTATTGTTGAGCAAGTGCTGCCTGATGGCACTGCTGATGACGCCTTCCATCAGTTCAATGATGATCGAAAGTACACTGATGGGACAATAATTGGCTAAGTTGGATCTGTCCTGCTTTTTTGAGTACAGAATATATTTGGACATTTTTCCACATTGTCAGGTAGATGCCAGAGTTGTAACTGTACTGAGAGAGCTTAGAGTCATACAGTCATAGAGATGTACTGAACAGAAATAGACCCTTCAGTCCAACTCGTCCGTGCTGACCAGATAACCTAAACTAATCTAGTCCCTTTTGCCAGTATTTGGCTAATATCCTTCTAAACCCTTCCTATTCATGTACCCATCCAAATGCCTTTTAAATGTTCTAATTGTACCAGCCTAACCACCTCCTGTAGCAGCACATCCATACACGCACCATCCTCTGTGTGAAAAGGTTGCCCCTCAAGTGCCTTTTAAATCATAGAATCCCTACAGTGTGGCCCAACAAGTCCACACCGAACCTCAGAGCATCCCACCCAGACCCAGCCCTCTATAACCCACCTAATCTACACATCCCTGAACACTACGAGCAATTTAGCATGGCCAATCCACCTATGGACTGTGGGAGGAAACTGGAGCACCTGGAGGAAACCCACGCAGACACGGGGAGAATGTATAAACTCCACACAGACAGTTGCCTGAGGGTGGAATTGAACCTGGGTCCCTGGCGCTGTGAGGCAGCAGTGCTAACCACTGTGCCACCATGCCGTCCCAAAATCTTTCCCTCTCACCTTAAAACTATACCCTCTAGTTTTGGATTCACAAAAAACCTTGGCTATTCACCCCATCCATGCCCTTCATGATTTTATAAACCTTAACAAGGTCACCCCTCATCCTCCAATGCTCCAGGAAAAATAGGCCCAGCCTATTCAGCCTCACTCTATATCTCAAATCTTCCAATCCCAGCAACACCCTTGTAAATCTTTTCAGAATCTTTTCAAGTTTCACAATATCTTCCCTAAAGCAGGGAGACCAGAATCGAATGCAATATTCCAAAAGTGGCCTAATCAGTGTCCTGTATAGCTGCAACATAATCTTCCAACTCTTATACTCAATGCACTGACCAATAAAGGCAAGCATACCAAATGGTTTCTCACTATCCTGTCTACCTGTGACTCCACTTTCAGGGCACTATGAACCTGCACCCCAAGGTCTTTTTGTTTGCCACTCCCCAAGACCTTACCATTAATTTTAAGTCCAACCCTGATTTGCCTTTCCAAAATGCAACACCTTACATTTATCTAATTTAAACTCAGCCGCTCCTCAGCTCAGTTAGGGGAGCAGCAAGTTCTGGAGCACAAGTCTACAGTACTATTGCTAAAATGTTGTCAGGGCCCATAGCCTTTGCAGTATACAGTACCTCCAACTATTTCTTGATATCATGTGGAATGACTTGAATTTGCTGAAGACTAGTAATCTGTGATGTTGGCGACGACTGGAGGATACCGAGATGGATCTTCAGCACGTCTGGCTGAAGATTGCTGCGACTACTTCAACCTTATCTTTTGCACTTAAGTATTGGGCTCTTCCATCATTAAGGATGTGGATATTTGTGAAGCTTCCACCTCTAGTGAGTTGTTTAATAGTCCAACACTATTCACAACTGGATGTAGCAGTACAGCAGAGCTTAGATCTGTTCCGTTGGTTGTGGGATTGCTTATCTTTGTATATTACCTTCTGCTCATGCTGTTTAGCTCAAAAATAATCCTGTTTGCTTGCTTCATCAGGTTGACACCTCATTTTTAGGCATGTCCGCCTGCAATCTTCATTGAACCTGAAAACGGATTGCGTTGAAATCAACTGCGTATTAACCCTGGATTTTTGTCTTAATTTTTCAGCACATAGGTTTTCTGGGCTTCTTGTAACTCACTTGGTAGAACAAGGTAAAAGGACTGAGGGATGAGCAGGGCTGAACAAATGCTGTTATTTAACATCTGTTTCTTTGGCTAAGCTTTCACTCACAGGGATCTGAGAGTGTGCTTTCACTGCTTTGGCTGGCCTTCGTTATGCGCTCACAAACATTTTGAGTCTAATGCTGGTTTGTTGTGTCTGTGCAACATACTGTGGTCAGAGGGAGCTGCAGGATCAGCAAGGTGAGAGCTACGCTGCATCTAACAGAGCAGGAAAAGCAGGAAGAGGATGAATCTGACCCAGTAAAGGCACCTTGAGCCATTCACCTGGCTGTCAGGGATGTTGAAGACTGATTGATTTCAGCGAATCTGAGGCACACAAATTCTGAATCCCACATGCTCTCAAAGCAATCTCATGATCAACAATCCCTCAGTTTCACTGAAACATACTGTTCATTCTTCTTCTCCCATCATAGCATTTTCCAGAAGATAACCCAGTAGGCAGCAAGTGACAATAGGGAAAATGAGACAACGGAGTAGAGAAAAAACATTTATGTTTGATGAACATTGAACAAAAAAACCCACCAATTTGACACTGTCTTAAATATTCAAGTTAACACCCTTGTACAGCAATGAACAACTCTTCCTCCTCCTCATATTACTCTTTTTAGTGCAACTCACAATTAAAGTTATGTTGCTCTGACTGCTCTGATGCTCGTACTGACATCTTTCGCATTTTGGAGCACATAATGACCTTACAAAAGATTGTTCTGCTGAAAAGTAACCAGGATTACTCTCTCATTAGGCATGAGAGAACCAGTGGTGGTTTAATCTGAGATCACCACACTGCAGGAAAGGGTAGAGGTTGAGAAGGAGAATCCTTCATATAAACCTCAGCCAGTGCAGGATTTGAACCCACACTGTGTTGCAAATCAGCTGTGCAGTCAATTAGGTTAATCAACCAGAAACTACCAGCCAGGAGCCACCAAACAGAACTATTTGCATGCCATACAGCATAAGCAGCAAGAGATAGACAGAGCTAAGTTATCCCACAACCAACAGATCAAATCTAAGCTCCGGAGTTGTGCCACATCCAGTCATGAAATGGTGGTAGACAATTAAACAACTCACTGGAGGCTCCACCAATATCCGCAACCTCAATGATGGAAGAGCTCAGCACATCAGCCCAAAAGATAAGGCTGAAGAATTTGCAACAAACTTCAGCCAGGAATGCCAAGTGGATGGTCTTGGCCTCCTCCAGTGGTTCCCAGCGTTGCACATGCAAGTCTAAAGACAATTTAATTCACTCCATATGATATCAAATAACGATTGGAAGCAATGAATACTGCAAAGGGCCATGACAACTTTCCAGTGATAGTACTGAAGACTTGTGCTCCAGAACTTGCCACATGCTGAGCCAAGCAGTTCCAGCCCAACTGCAACACTAACATCTACCCGACAATATGGCTCCTGGTGGCTCCTGGCTGGTAGTTTCTGGTTGATTAACCTAATTGACTGCACAGCTGATTTGCAACACAGTGTGGGTTCAAATCCTGCACTGGCTGAGGTTTATATGAAGGATTCTCCTTCTCAACCTCTACCCTTTCCTGCAGTGTGGTGATCTCAGATTAAACCACCACTGGTTCTCTCATGCCTAATGAGAGAGTAATCCTGGTTACTTTCCAGCAGAACAATCTTTTGTAAGGTCATTATGGGGTCCAAAATGCGAAAGATGCCAGGTATGTCCCATATACATAAAGCAGGACACATCCAACTCAACCAGTTACCATCCCATCAGTCTACTCTCGATCATCAGTGAAGTGATGGAGGTTGTCATCAATAGTGTTGTCAAGCAGCACCTGCTCAGCAATAACCTGCTCATTGACACACAGTTTGGGTTAAAAAATCAGGTTAAAACTACCCCCTTTTGTATTTGTGTTTATTCAACATGGATTAGATGCAGACATTTTTGATAAGGAGGAAAATTGTGAAATGTTGCAGTGAACAAAGTGTAACCTGAAAACAAATATTAAGAGGTACAATTTCTTTGGAAGTAAATACGTTGCCAAAGTTGGATGAAATTTATTCCTGAGCTGCTAAACAAAGTGAGAAAATTGATCTGATGATCAAAGCAAATGGTGACGCCAGCAGCAGACAGATGATCTTTGACTGAGACATTAGATTTCAGAAGCTCCAAAAGGGATGCCTGCAGACAATTGGTAATGGATACCATCCTGAACCAGCACTAAGGCTCAGCTTCATGCCTATTACTCATGGCAGACTTTGCCTTTTCAAATTTGGCTTGTTCAGCCACCAAAGAAAAAGGTTTCATCATATCTTATTTGACCTCACCAAATTATAAGCCTTTCTTTCCATCATCTCTCACAGACAGAAGCATGTTCAATGAAAACAGAAATTGCCAGTCAAACTCAACAAGTCTGGCAGCGTTAATGTTTCAAGCCCAGTGACTCTTCATCAGAACACTCTCTCCCTCTTTCTCTTTTCTCTTCTAGTCATATGCCACCAGATCTGACTGGATCACAAAACCACTGACAGGTTTTGCTTTCATGAGCTAGAACTGTTCAGCATTCTAGGATAATCTTGGACTAGAAAGATAATCCCTGGCATCTTTGTTCTACTTTCTGCTCTCACTTGCACGTAAATACGGAATTCATTGATTTCTTTGACACCAAAATTAAGATTAGCTGATTAGCTACCTTAACTGTTTCACTCCCTCTCATAACCACACCAATCCAAACATCTTCCAAAGCTTCCCTTCCTTACCTGAAACTGAAATATTTTTCTAGTTTCTAGAATATTATCTCTCATGTCTTCTCAAAGCCTATTATATTCACGAGACCCACCTCCTGCTCCCTTATTCTTATTCCCACTTGCTGACCACTCAGCTCCTCATATTAATCTATTTGTTGTTGATATGGTTCACCCAATCTGTGTCTTCAGGTGTTGCTTCTCTTCCCTTTGGATCTGCTATCATCACAAATCTCTTCAAAAAAATCTTGTTAATGCCCCTGTCCTTAGAAACTGCTGACCATCTCCAGACTCCCCTTCCTTTCCATGTGTTGTCAACTCCCAAATACTTGCACATTTTGCCAGGAACTCCAAATTTGAGTGTGCACCACCCCATCAACTCCCACCCTACCCTACCAACTCCCAATCAGGTTTGACCTGCAATTGTACTGAAGTGACTCTTATCAAATTCACGCATGACAATGCGTGACCAAGGTAAACTTTTTAATTCTCCTCAAGTTTAGAAGAGTGAGGGTGACTTGTTGAAATGTCTAAGACCCTGAATGGTCTTGACAAGGTGTATGTTGAAACAATGGTTCCTCTTGTGGGTGTTCAGAACTAGAGAATACTGTTTCAAAATTAGGGCTGTTCTTTCAGGACAGAATGAAGAGAATTTTTTTTTCTTTCAACTTGGAAACACTCCCTCAGAAGGCAACAAGCAGTGGAGACAAGAGTCATTAAATATTTTTAAGACAGAGCAGATATATTCTTGTCAGGCAGAGGTATTAAGGGTCATTGGGATAGTTAGCATTGTGGAATCTGAAAACCAAGCAGTTCAGCCATGAATTTACTGAATGGTAGAGCAGGCTTGAGAGGCTGAGATAACAAAATAGCAAAAACTGCAGCTGCTGGAGTCTGAGTCAATACAGTGTTGAGCTGGAGGAACCCAGCAGGTCAGGCAGCATCAGAGAAGCAGGACAGTCGACATTTCAGGTCAGGACCCTTCATCAGGACTGGGCTGAATTGTCTACTTTGGATCCTATTTTGTTGGTTTGTATAAAAATGAAGAAGCAGCAATATATTTACAAGCCAAGTTGATGTGTGACATGAAGAGAAGTTTGCAGGTGATGCTGTTTCCACACATCTGTGGTTCTTGTTCTAGGTAGTAGATTTGTGCGTTTGAAATGTGCTGTCAAAGGAACTGTTGTGAGTTGTATCTTGTGGATTGTAAACACTGCTGCCAATGTGCATGGTAAAGGAAGTTCATGTTTAAGGTGATGGATGGGAATCCAATAAAGTCCTGGATATTCTCATGCTTCTTGAATGTTGTTGGAATGCACTTGTCCAGGCAAGAGGGGACTGTTCCATCATATTCTTGACTTGATTATTATTAAGGAAGCCTGGAGTTTCTGCATTAAAGAGATACCACTCAACACGCTGTGCTTGTATCGAGTTTTCTGTGTGGTATGAGAACATCCTCACTCCCAGCACAATGGGAAGTTAAAATTCAGTTCATCGTTTCTGAAGAGCTTCTAAGTTAAAATGATTCACTGTTTAATTTTCTGATGCTCACAAAGGATTAATGGCACAGGGATTAACGGATTTATTTAAATGCAATTAATTTATATAACACGTGGTTCACTTGCTGTGCTAGAAGAACACACAATATCCGGGTTGCACCTTTGAATGTATTAATCTCTGCAATTTATACATCGCACCTTCACACTTAACTATCCTTTCTGTGGATGAAAATTAATCTTAATTTGATGTTTATTTTGGCTTATTCTGTACAAGATCATATCATCTGCAGACTGTAACAATTTGTTCAGGAACTTGTCAGTTAGGATTCCCAACTGTACTCAGATTGGTCAATAAACCTGGCATTTATTTTCAAAATGAAGATAAATTATACTTTTAGCATAAAGGATCATCACCCAATTTAAATGGTATAATGATCCTATTCTTGTGAAACAGCTCGTCCTCTGCAACTAAAAGCAACAACAATATAAAAATTGAAAGACATCTTGATAATAAACTAATTTCAGGATTCCAAAGTCAGTTCTTGTTAACGAAAGCAGAAATTGCTGGAAAAGCTCAGCAAGTCTGGGCTTGGGGAGAGAAATCAGACATAACGTTTTAGGTCCAGTAAACCTTCCTCGGAATGGGTTCTTGTTCTTGTTAATTTGGTTCATCATGCAAAACTTTCAATTAGATTAAAGTTAAAGGTAAAGTCACCATAGTCTTATCAGACCATAGGACTACTCTCTCATTAGAATGAAATGGCTGGTGGTGGTTTAACCTGAGGGTCAAGACACTCAGGAAAGGAGAGAGGTTAAGAACGAGAGTCCTTCACAGTAAACTCAGCTGGTGCAGGAATTGAAACTGTGCACTTGGTTACTCTGCATTGCAAACTAGCTATGTAAGAACAATTGGTTGGACGGGTGGTTTGTGATGCAGAGTGGTGTCAACAGCATTGGTTCAATTCCTGAGCTAGCTGTGGTTACCATAAAGGACTTCCTTGCTAACCTCTACCCTAACCTGAGACATGGTAACCCTCAAATTAAACCACCACCAGCCATCTTTCTCTATTCAGCCATATCCTAGAAATTGCATTTAGTGACATTGGTTGATGTATGTTTGATCCCTTTGTATATTATCGTTCCAATTATTACTTTAGCACAGATGTCAATATATTGTATTTTCTCAAATCTTTTTGTCGTGTGCTCCTTAGAACATTCGTAAGGCAAAACTTTGAGAAAAAGTATCATTTTTAAGCAATACTCAAGTTCTATACTACAAAATGACTATTATATTTTCATCAATAAATCTGCTTATAGTTTCAAAAATAATGAACAGTGAAATATATGAACATATTGAGCATTGGTCTCGTGACAATTATGTGTGTGCTAATGTGAATCTCTGACCACATCTTTCTGTTGATACTCATTAGCATTTTGAATAAGTTAACAATTCAAAGAGGCAAAAATCTAGGTACACAAACCAAAATCTTCAGATTTTAGGACATTTCAAATTATTAAACTACTAACAGAAAAGGAATTTATAGGCAGCCAGTTCTTGGTTTTGAATTAGCTCTTAACAGAGTAATGTGGAACAGTGAACAAAATTGATGTACTATGAGCGAACTGCAAAGGACTAGTGTGGGTGTTTATGTAAAAACAATTCAACATTTGACTCTGCAAAGGGAATTACATGTTTCAGCACAGACCTTGCACCAGACAGGCTGTGATCCTAGGTTTATTGAAAGTATTAATTTCAGATTAACAGGTTTTAACACGAATAATAATTCTCCTAGCAGATGAAATTGTTCCAGGGTTACAATAAATTGGCAATCCATTTTACCTTGGTTTATTTTCTTTACTGTTAAAGCTAATTTGTTATTGTTTGTTTTGTGCTCCTTCCCAACACTAATTTTAACCTTTAAGAATAAAGCACAACCCAAAAAATGGTTGGTAAACAGCACAATAAAGTTTGTACTGCTAATCTAAACATATTGCTTCATAATTATAGAAGTAATTAAAGATACATCTGGATTTTGAAGCTGAGAAGATTTGTAATTTTAGTCTCTCAAAAGCAACATTTACCAAATATTTGGTCAGTTCAATCAATTTTATCTAGTTTGGTTTTGCGTTTGGATTTAATTGCAATTGTGACTAAAGCTGATACAGTAACCATGGAACCAGAAGTTCATGAAAGAGGCTCAGTGAAATAGTACCCCTGAAACTGCAACTTCCACTCCATGGGGGTGCAATAGAGTCAGGCCCATTAACTCCAGAAGTGATTTGGAGATGGAGATGGAGATGGGTCCAGATGATGAGGATGATGGATCATTCTGTGATGAAGGGTACTATTCCAGTGTTGTTGGTCCATAGTAGGAGATGTGTTTCAGCAAGCACATGAATAAGACTGCATTGGTGGCCAACTGATTAGTTAGTTAGTTTGTAAGTTAGTTGAAAGAAATAGCCTTTCAAAGGTCTTTCTTAGGACATTAGGGAGTTTTATTATGCTTATTGACCATGAATGAAGATTCACATCTCCCAGCCAAGGAGGTGGCTGCATTTGTGATGTCCTGCAGGTCTTGATACTGTGCATTAAACAAGATTATCCTAATAATTCAGAAAGAATTTTTGCTCCCAGTTATGAGTTCAGGGAAAACAATTGTGCCATGTCCATTGTCATCACATGGGCATCCTGTAATTATAGATATATGTAACTTGGGAGGGGTACAGGCCAAATTGTGGGCCTATTCAGTAATTGTTGTTATTCCAGAGGTGCATTTGAGGAAATAGTGATGATTCAACTTCTTGATAAAATGCAGTCTTGATAGAATGTAGTTTCACCTTAGTGAGTTGCTGCCATGCAGTTTTACCTGTTACACATCGATGTCACTATGTGCCACCGGTGACTGGAGACTGTGAAAGGAAGTGAATGCTGTGGTGAGAAATTGTGTGGCTGATTCCTGCACACTCCCCAAATGCTGCATTTCTGTTGGCCTATGCATTGCATATCTTCAGATCCTGAGTCTCAATTGACATTGCATATGTGCACACATTACAAGATGGATGTGCTTTGACTGGGTAGCAAATGAAGTTCTCTTTAGTTGCTTGTCAGCCTATAACATGAAATTACAGGCCTTGCTTTAAAAGGACATCTGAAGTAAAGTCTGTGTGCAATGCTGAACCCAAGGATGGTGATGGCGTGGAACGCAGATATGCCGATGCCCTTGGGTGTCAAGGGTTGCTGTTGGCATTACCTATTGCTAAGGCTGGGCAATTCCTCGAAGACTGCAGCGCTAATGTTTATTATGTTGTGACTATAAGTTGGAGCTCCAAAGTCTCTGTAATTCAAAAATATATATTTTCTATAGGGGACAGATACAGCCAAAAATGGCTAAGCAGGAAACAGGACAACAAAAAGACTCTCACCTTGAATCGGGAACTCAATTACAATCAGAAAGATTCTGAACTTCATAAATTCAAGTAATCTGCAAAATGAAGAATTATGTTCAACTATCAACATCAAGCTACTGGTAATCTCCATTACAACAGCCACAATGGTCAACTATCGTCTCTTCACAAATGCTTTTTAGAATGATCCCTTCAACATTTTTTTAAAACTTTTATCTTTCTGAATTCCTTATTTCTAAACTGCATGCATATGTGTTGTGTAATTATTTCTTTTTGCCTGTCGTAATTGATAATCTCATTCTTTCCATGATTTCAAGAAAGGCTGACTATATTAGCTTTCTTTTAAAACATAAATTTATTTGGCCTGAAACATCGATATTCATGAGGGAAGAGATCGTTTATAAATAAACGTGGCTGCAACCGAGCAAGGAGGGTGGTGACTAAAGAAGGGGAACATGTTCATACCTCCTCATCCTGGACCTTAACAGCTTGGAATATTCCACCTGGAATCTGTAAATTAGTGAACCTCTCCTAAGGTCGAGTTGTTACAATGGGCTATTAAATATCAATGGGCACTTAAGCTCGCTAAGGACTTGCAACTGGCTTTGTATTTAGGTCCTAAAGACTGATTAAGTGAACAATCTCTGTTCTAAGAGGGTTTTATTGTCATTGCTGTCATTGTATAGATCTGGTCATATGTGGCAAGGCCTTTCCCCTTAGATTTCTTCAATTAATATCCTCCTCCTTGGTGTCATCTCCAATAGATTTAAGAGGCACTTTGTGGCCCTCTTGCTCTGATAACGATGATATATTTCTTCACTGACCACATCAGTAGACCAATTCTGAATCAGATTAAACTTCCATATGGATTAACTAGAATTCATGTCATTTAGACCAAGACTATAGAATTCAGATACCACTTTATGAGCAAATACTGAGAAAGGGACTCGTTATTTCATTTTTTTTGCAGATGGAAACTAGCAAACAGAATTTGTATCAGAGATAGTAGGAACTGCAGATGCTGGAGAATCCGAGACAACAAGGTGCAGGGCTGGATGAACACAGCAGGCCAAGCAGCACCATAGGAGCAGAAAGGCTGACGTTTCGAGCCGAGACCCTTCATCAGAAAAGGGGGAGGGGAAGGGGGTTCTGAAATAAATAGGGAGAGAGTGGGAGGCAGATAGAAGATGGATAGAGGAGAGGATAGGTGGAGAGGAAACAAACAGGTCGAAGAGGCGGGGATGGAGCTAGTAAAGGTGAGTGTAGGTGTGGAGTTAGGGAGAGGATAGGTCAGTCCAGGGAGGACGGACAGGTCAAGGGGGCAGGATGAGGTTAGTCGGTAGGAGATGGGGTGCGGCTCGGGGACCACTTTGCAGAACACCTACGCTCGGTTCGCAATAAACAACTGCACCTCCCAGTCGCGAACCATTTCAACTCCCCCTCCCATTCCTCAGATGACATGTCCATCCTGGGCCTCCTGCAGTGCCACAATGATGCCACCCGAAGGTTGCAGAAACAGCAACTCATATTCCGCTTGGGAACCCTGCAGCCCAATGGTATCAATGTGGATTTCATGAGCTTCAAAATCTCCCCTCCCCCTACCGCATCCCAAAACCAGCCCAGCTTATCCCCGCCTCCCTAACCTGTCCATCCTCCCACCTATCCCCTCCTCCCACCTCAAGCCGCACTCCCATCTCCTACCTACTAACCTCATCCCGTCCCCTTGACCTGTCCGTCCTCCCTGAACTGACCTATCCCCTTCCTAACTCCCTACCTACACTCACCTTTACTGGCTCCATCCCCGCCTCTTCGACCTGTTTGTTTCCGCTCCACCTATCCTCTCCTCTATCCATCTTCTATCTGCCTCCCACTCTGTCCCTATTTATTTCAGAAACAGAATTTGTAAGTTGGTAACTACGTTTACCTGCATGGGAACATTTCAGAAAGATTTTCTAGAATAACTAAAGACTTAAAGCATCAAAGAGCTACTGAAGGATCGATATAAGTACGAAAAAATGCTTGTAGGTCGATGGACCTTAATAGGTTCTAAGTACAAACTCAACGATGACACAATCACTAGATTCCAAAGGAGATAAAGAAGTTGTGGGCTGCTGTATGCACTAAGCAGTTGCTCAGCTTTCAACTAATTTTGGAAGACATGGGTCAGGAAAGGCCATTGGCAGAGGCCCTGCACTAGACCAAAAGACTAATGGAGCTACAAAGAACCATGCACTGACACAAACATACTCCTAAAGGACTATATTTCAAGCTACACAAAAAGATTATCTAGGATTCTACTAATTTAATGACTGACAAATCAGAATCTGATGACGTACACAAGGAGAACAAAAGTGGTCAACATATATTTCATACGGTTAATCTTGTGAAAAACATCAATGTCAGCCCACTGTCTGAAGCGTTTGCAAAAAGTCCAAAGGATCTGGTCTCAGAAAACTAATAAATACTTTTTTCTGGCTTTGTTTGACACAGGGACAAATGCCAACATACTACACCTGCAAATACTAAAGAAAAATGCACCTATAAACATGGGGAAATATGATGAATCCACAAATGTAAAACTGCAAATGTTCAACAGTTCACCAATTCCATGTACAAAATTAATCATGTTGGAGTGCAAATAGTATCAGCTACACCATCACAAATGTTCTGCATTATAGATATACCTGTATGCCATTAGCTCCCACTAGTGGTAATCCATGATTACAGTCAAACGTTAGAGACTCAACAGAACCTGCAGCAGCCCAAGGAAGAAGTTATAGAGCTGAATATTAAAGAAGCATGGAACACTTCACTTTCTTCTGAATTAGTGGAGCAAAAATCTCAGCTTGCAAAGAACAAATAAAGAGCTGAAAGATAGAGAAAAGCAGCAGATAAACTACATTTTAATGAAAGTATTACGAGTTTTTAGGAAGAACTGGAGCAACTTGCATGCAAAAGTGATCAGGCTCAGCAGGAGCAGCTTTCAAAACAACAGCTTCGGGTCAGAACAATGCTGGAGAAAACAGATGGAGATGCACGGCATACACAAAATAGAGCTGCAACTCATTTATAAAGCAGTCCTCTTAAAAGAAAGTGATTGCAATAATACAATAGTAAATCATATCCAATGAGAACTCAGGAAAGAACTTGAGCATACAGGAGGCCAAAACAACTGCTGAAGTAGCAAATTGGGGAAGTCTAGTTCTCGATGTAATCAAAATAGAAAAGGAAGTCGAAAAGGCTCCTTATACCAGGTTATGAAAGAGAAAATATGCTGGACTAACAGAAGGCTAAAGATTTGACTGAAATAAAAAAATCCAGCATGTAAAACTGAACACTTTAAAATGACCTGAAGCTCTAAAGGACCAAAATAAATAAATGCTAAGAAGATTTGAACCACTCAAAACAGCTTGAGGAATGATATCAGTCAGTGGCTAATCCAAAACAAACCTTGACGGTATAGCATCAGAATAAGCAAATTCTTGAACTTCAACCAATGCCCATGAAAGAAAAACATCACAATGCAAACAGGAATGACAGGCTGTAGCACTGATGATTCTGGGTAACCAATTGTACCTCACGGCAAAGTTATCATCATGAGTAAAAAGAATAATTTTGAAGTAAGATAATCTAGTGTACCATAAATATCCAAACAGTCAAAGAGATAGGTCAGTAAAGTCTAAATACAGAGTCATGAAGAAATGTATAGAGTCAGGACAAGATGAAAGTAGTTCAGTCAGACAGGAGCAGACTAAAACAATTAGCATTAAATTACAAGCTAGGTTAAAGTATGGTATTATTAAGGTTTACATCTCAACTGGACAGATTGTTGTTACTGTAAGGAATAAACTTTGAAACATATCCTCATTATAGCTTCTCTGAGTAAATCTGTATAATATCATTTCTAGTGTACAAATTCTAACAACTTAAAACACTCAAAAATCTACTGGTCTAGGAACTGCATTCAATGCTTCATATCTTTGTCTTTTGTGTAAGAAAAATATCATAATGCAGACGACCGCTAAGATATGTCAGGCTTTGATTATCATCATTTGCCTGTGTGTTAATAGGGTAACTAGGTCTGAGAGCAATTGAGAGGGTAGAGGGTAACAAAGTTCTTTGTGTGAGATTGACCTGCCCTCATTTCAGGAAACTGATACTCAGACAGTTACCTGTCTTTGAAGTACAGGATTTTCATTAAAGCGACAAACTTTGTTGTTTTAATGTGGATTGCACTTTCATCTGAGCTTATAGGAAATGACAGAAGAATGATCTCCTGCACCCACAACCAACTCCCCTCCACTCAACATGACTTCACCTTCCCAATAAATACCTTAAAGGCAAATGTCAAAAGTTTAACTTTCCTCATTTTTATTAGATGCATGAATGCTTTGAGTCAGCTTCAGTTGAGCAATTAAAATAAATTGCAGCAAAAGAATCATCTAGTGAAAACATAGACAAGAATAGCTGCAATGTAGAAATATGGGGCAGAAATGTAGAGTGGGAGGGCATGGGGTCAGCTCTCCCCCTGTACCTGGAAAAGTAGAGGGTGATGTGTTAACAGATAAAGAACAAGTCAGCTGGTGGGCTAATTTAGAGCTGAATGGAATTTCCCCCCTCAGTGGCAGGAAGTCCAACCCTCTAGAGTGTCCAGCCAACCTGATTGTCCCAAAAATTCCCCTTAATGAAAACTGATGGAACAGTAGATAGGCCCAAGAGATAAGATCTGATGGATCCCAGATTCAGATAGGCTAGAGCAAACGACAAACGCTTTCTACCACTTTAGTGAGGGGGCTGGAGGTTGCAAGGTTGAGTCTTAAACACGGTGCAGGTATGAAGGAAAGCTGGTTACTATTTGCTGAGTGACTGCTCTGAAAGGGCACAGGCTACCCTCCAAAAATAGTTACCGCTTTTCTTCCTATTATTTTAAAATCATAAAGGAAATAGCTACCCATTCCCTCCTGCCTGCCCACGTCAACTATGTTATATGGTGGTTAGCGTAGCATTGGGGTAAAATGACCCTCAATTATTTACTTACAGATGGTGGGTAGGTTACTGATTTCAGCACACTGCCCACATGCCATTTAATGCAGATGGACTCGGAGCTGGATGGCAAGAGCTATGTGAAATAACTCCACAGAAGCCGGTATGCTGTCAACAAGTCACCTTTTATTTTCATGAGCATAGTACTTAACATTGGTCCGGCATCCTCAGAGCCAGCTCTCAGAGTCTGTTCTAGTTTTAAACACTCACTACATCCCTCCACCTCTACGTCGGCGGACATAGGCCTATCCTTCTTCTTGTAGCCTCTTCTGTGTCATTTTCACATTGGGTCCGGTTCCGCCAACTCAGCTTCAGATACAGGCAATGTGTTTCGGACTGTAACCCGTCTCTTGCACCCAGAGCAGCTCAGAAGAAATTCATACTCTTCTTCAGGCGGTAAAGGTGTTGAGGCTGCAACATCCGCCATGTCCATCTCAGACTCTGAGGTTTCCTCAACACTAGACAGAGGGAGAGAACCCATGGGTTCCGAGAGCCTTTCTGGCTGTTTTGAAAGATCAGGTATGTTTTGCTCCTGCCCCCTTCATGAGTTTACAGCTATTATGTGGTCCATCTGCTTATTCAAGACCACCTCACCCATCCCGACCTTGTACATCATGCCACCGGACCTTGCATCAACCATGCCTTTGACCCATGCATAGTCATTTTCGTGGTTTCAGCACCAAACTTTGTCCCCTGAAGTAAACTGTCTCTCTTGCCTAGTGGCAATTTGTGTCCAGCATTGGCATTCCTGATGCCATTTCACCCTCCCCCCAGGTCCAAGAAGATCAGATTTAAACTGGCGTAGAGCCTTCTCCAGCAACTCTGTTGGATCTTTCCCAGTAACTGCAAGAGGGGTGGTCCGATAATCAAATAGGAACCAGGACAGTTCAGTATTCCTTAACTAAATCCGTAAAATCTTGAAAGGTTTTAGTACCTCAGAAAATGTTAGGCTCCTAATAACAGAAAAAGCAGCAGGTCCACAAGAAGGAAAATTACTTGCTGCTTTTCATCTGTCCGAATATTATTTGCCGGAAAAAATAACATTTTATCTGCATACTGGACCAGTCTTCAACAGCAGAATCAATCGAGTCAACCTTCCCAAATAATGGCACGATGCCAGAAATGCTTAGCCCAAGTCAAAGACAACTGTTGTGAGCGAATTTCTTCAGGAGTGTATTTTTTTCTCTCATTGCCATTGAAATAACTCCAGAGAGGTTGGTATCCCATCACCAAGTCACCCTTTATGCACACTGCGTAGTACTTGACACTGGTCCAGTTCCCTCAGACCGAGCTCTCAAGGGTCCATTCTGGTTTTAAACAATCACTACATTAAGCATTTGCCCCATTTTGCAAGCCCCCTGACTGAAAACACACTCAGCAGGGGCATGTAATCTCCAGCCCATGGAGCACTTTGCAATGTTTAGTGGTCTGGTGCAAAGGTTCCTCTGTCAAAAGGACATATAAAGAATTTGGGCTCATACCCTTCAGAAATTTCCACATACTAAACTAATCAGATGAAGATTTGTGTGTATCGAACCTTTGCATTGCTAACAGATGAGTAACATAGTTAACCCAATGTTATTCTACTGGTTGCCTCTAATTAACAGATAGTGGGATGGGGGAGGGAACATAAAGCTAGTAAGGCTTGTGGTCTTCAAGCAATTTTTATATGTGGCACTTTGGGAATTATATGAGCACGTATGCTGTTCTAAATCTGTTGTTTTCTTATTACATTAATAGAAGCTGTGAACATTATCAGAAGTGAAAAGTATAGAGGAATTTCTATCATCAAAAGGATGCGCCACTTTTCAAACGCTCATGATCAGCAAAGTGGATGGAGGTCAACTCATCCATCAGGAACCACATACTTATTGTTTGGGGATTGTAGTCAAGGAGCTCCAGATTACTCTGAGGCGACATTAGTGTTAACTATATGATTTACAAGATGAACCGGGGCCTTGGATGTCCAATTTCTGCACCCTCACATATATCTAATGAAAGCAATAGTGGAACATGTTACATTTCATGTATCTACAGTCTCAAGGAGAAAAAAGTCTGCCCCATGTCTAGGATTCTTAAAGTATTGCTTAAAAATCTAATGGTTTGAGTTTGGCAATGGCCAAATCACAAGAAAATCTTTCATAATTTTAAGCTGAAGATGGGAGGAATTTCTTAGTACATAGCAGTGGAAATTTATCAGTGAGGATGCTAAGGCATTGCAATCTACAGTACTGTAGGGATAGTGAAGGTTTAAAGCACATAAGGGGCAGTCTCAGGACGTGGAACAACCCAGCGGTAGATCTTTCAGTCTGACTCTGACTCACATTTTTGACACACAGACTATTTTTAAGTAACTGTTTAGGAGTGTGGGCTGTGTCACTAACATTTACATGTTAGCTCTTACAGAGATCAGAACCAGAGCAAAATTGAAAAGTTATTATTTTATTATATACATAAAGCAAATAAAATTCATCTTAATCTATGAGGAATATGGAAAACAACAAGCAGAGGCCTGATAGCTAACTGTGTAAATGTAAACATAATGTACAGAAAATATGTTTGGGCAGCTCACTGGCTGTGAAAGTGAGTTGCTGTAAGACTGTCTATGGCCTCTGTGACTCCATGAACACTGCCCTGTCAGCTTTGTCACTTTGCTGATCATCCTTGTCCATTTGAGGGAGGGAGGTGATGGTGGAGAGGAATTAAGGAGTTCATGTGAAGAGAGCAACAGTAACCGCCCAGATACACGTAGATGTAGAGGACTGTGAAATACCACACTGGTCACTCCTGACAAGAGAACTAAGAGCAGCTGATAACTTTAGGGCTACTGGGATGGGATTACCATCCAGTCTTTGTGGCCACAGGTCCCCATCCAGCAGCACTCATCAGTATGAGGCAATGGCTTGAGACATCTTGAATTGTCATCTGCACTGCCTCTCATTCATCTAGAATTAGGTTCACCAAAGGTGGTGAAGGATCCTCTTTCACATGAAAGCTCTCCCTGATGAGGTTGCTCTTGTTCAGCTCATTCTCTTTTTACAGGTTGTGTGCAAGCCAGTCAACTATTTCTGCTGTTCTCATAGAAACCTTTAACAATGGTTCTGTCAAATCTGTAGGAGCACAAGGACAATGACAACATTCATCTGTGCCATAGTTTTTTCACTTTCTGGAGATATGACCACAGTAATTGAAAGCACACAATCCTGCTAATGGTACATTTTATTCTTGAAATCCTTCCTCAAAGTTAAAGAATATGCTAAAGGCTATGCCTCAGAGGTTGGCCTTACCTTTGGCCAAGTCCCTGGCGTACATGTACACCCAATGATTCTGCATTAATGTGTGGCTTGAGAGGACAAAAACATTACAATTGCTGGATGCGTCCGCAACTGCTGGTTTACATTCTGACCTGACAATACCCATTCCTATGCACAATAGTCATTCCGACCTCATCTCTAGTGCCCCAAAAAAGTGCCAATGTGACCTTGGCATGAAGCAGGTGTTACAAGCCTCCCCAGCCCACGATGGTACCACACCAGACCTTCCCAACACACCCATCAACTTGTGTGTAAGGCTTCAGCAGCCACAGTGTCACTGCTGTAGATCTTGTGACTGCCATCTCCACTGATGAAGAAGGGGTATTGGGTGAACGTCCCTTACTCCATTGATTCTTGTCAACCTAAGACATCACATGATGTCAGTGAGGCTGCAATGTATTTTCATACTGTATATCATGAGATCAGGATGGTGTGAGCTACATTTTTAAAATAGCTTTAAAACAAATTGCACCAAAATAAGGGTACCCCCAGTCCCTTAAAGGGGCATGCAACAAAATTAAAATGTTCAAAATTAATATAAATTAAAATGTTTTGAGTGGGGAGGATTCACTCCAGCACTTGCAGTTCTACTGCTTAGGAAGGCCTCGAGTATACAAGCAAACACAACATGCTCCCTTACTAAGGACACCCAGGCACAGATATAACCGCAAAAGAGGGGCAGGCAGTCAGGCCAAATGACGCCCCCCTCCCCGCCTCAGCTGCCTGCTGCCCAGATCTACTTTTAGTCACCTTGGCTCAGCCCAGAAGTGGACCTGCGAGGAAGCCCTCAGATCAGTCCAGCCTGATATACATTGGGTGGCCAAAGATCAGGAGCATGGGGCTGAAGTGCAATCAAAATTTGAGAAGCTGTCCCTTCAGGAAGTGAAAAACTGGGTTCCGTTTATACACCCAGAGTAGACATGGAGCACAGGTGCCTCAAGACTGCAAAAGACACAAGTGCCTATGAGTACATGAACCATCTTCACCTTTTATTGCAGAGAACTGCTGCTATATGCAATAACCACCATGCCAAATCCTTGATAGAAAAGAGGAATACTCCCATATGGAGAGCCACTTGCTGGCAGCCCTGCAACCTCTAAATGGCAGGACTGAGCACCATTGTATGTCAGGGTAGGCAATGAGGGTGAGGAAGTGGAGGCCTTATAGCAGCAGCCCAATTAGGAGACCACACTATGTTAAACAAAATGGCAAGAAAGAATTTCCACAGTACAGTTTGATGGTGTAACCTATAGAAGACAAGAGTACAACTGATTATACTGATTGTAACATGCAGGGGCTCAATGGAAACAAGATGAGGATGAATGGTCACCAAGAAAAAAGGGATTCTGAAATGGTAGGCCAGAAGAAGAATGTGTGAAGGACACATTGAGGTCAGGACAGTTTGATGGTGTAACCTATAGAAGACAAGCGGCTTAAATGGATATTGAAAGAAGATGCTGAATATTAAAATAATCACTGGATTCTGGATTACTGGAGTGGTCCTTCAGTTGGCCACACATTCTAGCCATTACCTCCAGAAAAAAAATGTCCCTTAGTTCTCCCATCTTGGGTGTGGCCTTCTCAACATTGAGAGCACATTGCATAGTTGATTTGCAAATCAAGATGGTGAGTTTCAGAATTTCTCTTCACAGCAGTGAGTTACAGCCACCTCAATGTGTCCTTCACACATTCTTCTTCTGGCCTACCATTTCAGAATCCCCTTTTTCTTGGTGACCATTCATCCTCGTCCTGTTTCCATTGAGACTCTGCATGTTACAATCAGTATAACCAGTTGTAGTCTTGGGCATTTCACAGTCACAGTACCAATGCCCATGCTGGCCCTGTACCATCTCCAGATGGAGGCCAGAGTTACTCTGAATTGACTTGACCACTCACTTTAATACCATCCATTTTCCTGCTCTATCCAATCAGATCCCAGCTTCATAGTTGTGACATGTATGCTTTGCATCAATGGAATATTTTGCGTATTCTATTTCATCCTGAGAAAATTGATTGTGAGGAATTCATGGCTTCAGATTACATTAATATCAACTATAACTATAGTGAAATTCTAGAATAACATTGAAGTAGCATAATAAAAGGCTGTCAGCTTCCAATAAAAACCATGCTGCTAGAAACAGCAGCATTGCTGTGGGATGCAGAAAAATAATTCACTCACAAACCTGACCTGCACAATTTATTTGCAATGTCACTCGTCATGGATTGCAAGGTCAAGATTGCTCATGAAATATTTTCCGTATCCCACAGTGACCCAAGGGATGTTCCTCTCTATCTTTCTGTAACTCTCCCACAAGTTTCAAATTCTCTTACAGACAGAATTTTAGGATGTACATATGATCCTCAGTGATAGTCCATGCTGGCATTCACAATATTATACTTCAGCAATTGATTTTGGGAGTCTCCAAGTGAACAACGTGTGAGTTTTTGGTTGGCAATTTGGTACTTCTGTGCAAGTACCATCATCCACCAAAATCTTAAGATTTGGCTGAAAAAAAGTAACTATTATTTCCTCATAAAGTTAAAACAATTGAGTTTGCCATTATCGATTATTGTAAAAACATTATGGGATTGTACTCCTTCTTTCCTATCCTTGTCACTTGAATTCTTAACATAATGTCCTGAATTATATCACACAGTCTGTTTTGACTTATGCTATCAATTTCTAAGCACTTATAAATTCAGTGATGTCCTTATCATGTTTGTAACAACGTGATATGCTTGAAAACATGATGGATTAAGGTCTCAAGTGAGCAAAAATTGAATAAAATCACTTTAAGGACTCATAATTTTTATTGCAACATTAGCTTGTTTGGATTTTCAGTTGACTTACAATGGAACTTTGACAAAATATATTTTCCAATATCAAAATTGTTGACAGAACGCTGAAACTTCTAAACAGCTGCTTAAGACATTAGGTTCAAATAATTTCTACATTAAAATCATTAGAATTGTAATAAGTAAACTGCCTATGATTAATTGAAAATATGCATTGAATATCAGTTCTGACGAAGGGTCACCAGACTCAAAACATTCATTCTGTCTTTCTGTCCACAGACTTGCTGAGTTTCTCCAGCACTTGCTGTTTTTCTTTCAGATTTCCAGCATTTGTAGTTCTTTGTTTTATTATATCAGCATTTAAAAGTTGGTTAAATAAATAGTGTTGTTTTTCTACACATATTTTTGTCAAGTAAAACCAGTTATTAATGCTTATTTATGTAAACAAAATGGTAACGTGCCTCAAACATGAAGTATCAACGTGACACTTGAATATGCAAATATTAGGTGATGTCAAAAGCGTCCACACGGCCATCACATAGCATTTTGAGCTTGCTTTTGCTGTGGCCAAACTCCACTCAAATTCACACCATGGTTTCAAAGTACATACTCATGGGAGCTTTTAAAAAACATTGTCAAATCTTTGTAAGTCAAACAGATAGTGACCATTCTCAGCTATGTTCACCTAACATTGAAAATTAGCTGCTGCAAGGCAAAGCATTCTCCACATAGCTTAAATCATATGAATGCAATTTGGTTGTCATAGTATCTGGATTCTAATCATACTAAAATCCATCTGCGGTACAACAAAGGTCTCCAAAGCTGATATAAGACCTGGAAGATGTTCTTCTCAGGCCAGTATTGCAGTATTACCACATTCTTAATAATTTCAACTTATTTCGTTCTGAAATTCCCTCTTTAAGTCTCAGTAAAATGTTTGGAAATTTACATTCTTCAGTGGGCTCTTGTGAATCAGTGGTAATGTTCCTATCTGAGCCAGAAGATCCGGGTTCAAGTGCCATCTTCTCCAGAGGTGTGTCATAACATCTCTGAAAAGGTTAATTAAAATACCTACATCTTTCAGCACTGAAGGAGTAGGTTCCATCTCACTGCTTTCCAATAATAGTTTGAGCAAACAGATGCAAACATCTCTCGTTGTTAAATGGTAGCCAAAAACACTTCAATAAAATACTTAAATTGATTTTCACTTGGCTATGTAAATTGTTTTAATACAAGATGAGGCAATAAGCAGTTAAATGTGATTGTCACAATACAAAAACTGAGGGAAATATTAGATAAAGACTTGAGAATGTCAAGAAGTCAATTGCAAGCAACCAGCAACGACAACAAATGACATTTTATCGGAAGGACGCAGAAACAGTGGGAATAAACCTGTCACCTAATGTGTCATTACAGGATATGTAAGAGCAGCACCAGTACTGATGAAGATCCTCATCCACAAAGTGGACACTTATTGAGAGGCTCTCAAAAAGTGGTAAAAACATGCAAAAGCTACCTTGAAGACAATGGACTTACAAATGATGAACTAGTGACAGAATTCATTGTACAATTCCTACAATTTAGCACACAGAAGACAGATGACAGCACAAGATGGCAACAAGTTTTGCAAAGTAAATTACTATTGTCGAAGGGGAAGCTCTTTAACCATTACTTGTGGAAATCTCCAGAATTGAATACCTGTACAGTTCTATCTGACAAATAACGTGGTTTCTCAGCTGCTATACTGAGTAAAGAACTCTTCATTAAACAAAAGAAATTTCTTTGACAACACCCACAGATACTTCCTGCTTGTGAACAGTAAAGAGGGCCATGCCTTTCCTGCCCTAGTGCTGCATCATATAATCCTACAGTAACTGCTGGCAGCTTCTCTCCCCTGACACTGCCACTGTCTTCATTTCCTTGGTTTCTGACAGTGAATCCACTTCTTCAAAAAAGTTTGGTTTTGGGTAGCGAAGGTAGGTAATCATCCCAAGCTTTCTCTTGTTCTATTGAAAGATGAACATTTCAAGTTATCCATCAGATTTCCTGCAGACTCATTTCTCAGCTAGATAACTGTAGAATCACTACTAAACATAATGTGACCTGTTTTGTTTTACCTCTTAAATATTCTCAATTCGTTCCAGGACTTATATTTAAAATCTTCAGCATACCAGTCCAACCTGTCCTCATATTTTTTCTTTTTTTTATCCTTACTTAAGTAAGTAGTACTGAGACAGAGCTCATTGCTGATCGTTCCACTTTAAGTGACAATAATTTGAAATGTGATATAAACTGACACCCGTTTAGTGACAGGAGCTGAGTACTGGTGTGTGGGAGGTGCATTATTACATACATTCATATGAAATAGGAGTAGAATTAGACCATTCCGCCCCTCAATAACAATATGGCTGAACTGTTTGTGTTTCAGAGTTCGCATTCCCCTCTCCACTGTGAACAATTGATTCCCTTGCCGAACAAGAATCTTTCTTCACGGGCATCATTTCGTCCAGGACACCCTGGTCCACTCCTCCTTGACTCCCAACGTCTTCCCACACCCCCACGTCACCTTCCCATCCAATCGCAGAAGGTGTAATATCTGCCCATTCACTTCCACCATCTTCACTCTCCAGGCCACAGATGTACCTTCCAGTTGAAGCAACAATGTATCTGCACTTCACTCAATCTAGCCTACTGTATTCACTGCTCACAACATGGTCTCCTCTACACTGAGGAGGCAAATCACAGGCTGCGTGAATTTTTCGTGGAATACCTACATCCTGTCTGCAAAAATGACACCAAGCTTCCACTTTCCTGTCACTTCAACATACCACCATGTTGCCTGGCCAGCATTTCTGTCTTGAGCCTGCTGCAGAGCTCTAATGAGGCTCAGCACAAGCTGGAAGAACTGCATCTCATTTTCCACCTGAGAATCCTGCAGCCTTCAGAACTCAATATCGAGTTCAATAATTTTAGAGCCTGAACATCTCCTTCCATGTCCTTTACTCACACCTACATACCAGGCCTGTCATGACATGGACTGCTTTCTGCACAGCCAGCCTTTTTTTTCACCTACTTATGGTCCCCTTTTTAAGGTTTTCTTTCTCACTGGCTTACTATTGTCCATCTCTTTGTCTGCCTAACTGTCTTTCTCTCTCTGGTCTCCATCTTAGAACATAGAACATAGAACATAGAACAGTATAGCACAGTCCAGGCCCTTCAGCCCACGATGTTGTGCTGAACTTTTACCCTAATCCTAAGGTCTATCTAACCTCCACCCCTACCTTATACTATCATCCATATGCGTATTTAATAGCCACTTAAATGCCCCTAATGAGGCCGACTCCACTACCCGCTCCGGCATTGCATTCCATGCCCCTACCACTCTCTGAGTAAAGAACCTGCCTCTGACGTCTCCCCTGTATCTACTTCCACTCACTTTAAAACTATATCCCCTCGTAATAGCTACCTCCACCCTAGGAAAAAGACCCTGGCTGTCTACTCTATCTATACCTCTGATCATTTTATACACCTCTATCAAGTCACCTCTCATCCTCCGTCGTTCTAAAGAGAAATGCCCTAGCTCTCTCAACCTTTCCTCATAAGACCTTCCCTCCATTTCAGGCAACATCCTAGTAAATTTCCTCTGCACCTTTTCCAATTCCTCCACATCTTTCCTGTAGTAGGCGACAAGAACTGGACACAATACTCCAGATGTGGCCGAACCAGGCTTTTGTATAGCTGGGATATAACTTCACGGCTCTTGAACTCGATCCCTCTATTAATGAAAGCTAGCACACCATACGCCTTCTTAACAACTCTATCCACCTGGTATCCACCTCCATCTTAATCAACTTGCTTACTCCTTTCCTGCTCCTCCTCCCACACTGCCCTCTGTCTTCAGCATACATACCACTTTTTCCTAGCTTCTAATAGTTTTGAAGAAGGATCACCAGACTCAAAACATTAACCCTACTTTCTCTCCGCAAATGCTGCCAGACATTCTGAGTTCCTCCAGTAATTTTGGTTTTTGTTTCAGATTTCAAGCATCCACAGTTCTTTGTTTTGACAAAGAATCTATCTACTTCTGCCTTAAAAATATTTAATTATCTTGCTTCCACCATCTTCAGGCTGATTCCAAAGTTGCCTAACCCGCTGAAAGAAAATAAAACTCTTAATTTCTGTCTTAAAAAGAGCAACCTCTAACTTTAAAATAGTGCCACCTAGTTCTGAACTCACCCACGAGAACAAACAGCCTCTCCATGCTCATCTTGTGAAGACCATTCAGGATCTTGTACACTTCAATCAAGTCATACCTCACCCTTCATAACTCTAGTAGATACAAGTCCTACCTGTCAAGCTTGTCCCCATAAGGCAACCCACTAGCTCCTGATATCACTCTAGCAAATTGCCTCTGAACCATTTCCAAGACATTTGTATCCTTCCTGAAATAAGGAGACCAAAACTCCACACAATATTCAAGAAATGATTTCACCAGTGCTTTGTATAACTGAAGCATAATATTTTTATCTTCATGGGAAATTCCTCTTAAAATAAAGGATAACATCTTATTACCCTTCTTAATATATATTGTACCTGCATGCTCATACTATTGTGACTCTTGCACAAAGACCACCTAAATCCCTCTGCACTATGAAATTCCACAGTCATTCCCTCATAAGTAATATTTTACCTTGCTTTCCTCCTGCCAAAGTGAACAACTTCACATTTTCCCACATTGCACTTCATTTGCCAGAACTTTGCCCACTCACTCAACTATCCATGTCCATTTGAAACATCTGTATATATTCTTCACAGCATATTTTCCTAAATATCCAAGGTTTCTTCCAGGCATAGCAGCAATTTGCCTGCACTTCACCCAATCTAGTCTACTGTATTGGCTGCTCACATTGTGATCTTGCCTCCATTAAAGAGTAATATTTTAAAGTAATATTTTGCTTTTCCATTCTTCCTGCCAAAGTGATCAGCTTCACATTTTCCCACATCTGCCAGAATTTTGCCCACTCGTTCAACCCATCTATATCTTCTTACAACATACTTTCCAACCGATCTTGGTCTTGTATGCAAATATAGCTACCATGCCTTACCTACCACAACATGTAAATCAGATGAAGATCCATTCATGCATACTCTCTGATTTGTGCAAGCCAACCAATTCTCTTTGCATGTTAAGGTATTATCAAATACACCATGAATGTTAATTGTCAGCAGTAATCTTTGATGTAGAATCTTATCAAATGTCTTCTGGAAATCTCAAGTACATTACATCTGCAGGCTTCCCTTTATCCAATGTCTGTGCTACTTCAAAGAAAAACAATAAATTGTTAAGATATCATTTCCCTTTGACAAAACATTGCTGACACTTCCTGATGACCTCAAGATTTTCTAACTACGCAGCTTTCAATGATTGACTTTGTTATGATCCCTACAAATGTTATTATTGGACAAATCAGATCACAAATTGAAATCCAGCTTGATTGATTATATTTTGTTTTTTTCTTAGCCTTAACAGATGGTGTTTCACCAAAATACAAACATTCAATTCTGAAGCTTCAGGTGTAACAATAAAACAAGTTTATCATGCAAATAAAAATGAAAAAAAAAACAATCTATTTACATATATCATGACATAAATTTAATTTTTTTGAAACATACGGTAAAATACAATCCCAAAAATCCCAACAACACTCCTTTATAGTACTCACACAAGAGAAAATTTCTTTCTCTTTCATATCTATAGGGCTTAATATAACTATGGCTTCAATTACCTATCTTCTGAGTCTGATTTACCTTTCCTGGAGCCTTCATAAAACTGAGCCTAGTCTTTCACATCTTTGCATAATCCCTTAGAGGTTTTAACGAAACAGTTCTGACTGGGAACTTTTAAACTAAGCTCCTTACACTGAGATAATCTCTTTCTTAACAATTCTAAACTGCCCTCTTTCCAGGAGCAATAGATCTAAACATTCAACTTCAGTCAAGATTTCTGAAAACTGCCCTAAACCAAAGTTAAAAGTTTATTTCTAAGCTATGCATGTTTCCCCAGTCCAAAAGAAAACAATTTCAGAATTTTCTACCTGAAAGCCTAAAGTATTACATTGTTTATTTTGTTCACTCATAAGCTCACCCAATGTAAACAAATCCCACTAAATTTCCAGGTAGACTCTAATACTGTGTTTTATAAGAAATCACCTTGGCTACGGAAATACTTACAAGGCAATTATTAAACCCCTTCAGACGCACAGAAAATCCAAATGCCACTTGTTCAAATTTCAAAATGCCAAAAGTAAATTATCTTAAAACACATATGTATCACGCAGCTTGCATTACATTTCTAACATATTCCCACAACAGACATTAAGTTAACTGACCTATATTTTCCAGTTTTCTGCCTCTTTCCTTTCTTGACTTGAGGGATTATATTTGCTATTTTTCAATGTCCCCAAGTGGAATTTATTATTTTTCTGCCTAAACTTTGTTATATTTGCAAATATAACCTTTCCAGAATTAAATTAACACCAACTGCAGCTGATTAGGTTCTAATTGGAATGTTTCTTCAAAATTAATGGAAAATCTTTTTATTACATGTAATGGCTGTTTTCAAATAAAAAGGTCAACCAACTCCAGAAACTAAGGTGGCCATATGTTGCACATCGCACTGAATCTGCACAAAGGGCATTTTATGCTGTACA
Source organism: Rhincodon typus (assembly GCF_021869965.1). Taxonomy (NCBI): domain Eukaryota; kingdom Metazoa; phylum Chordata; class Chondrichthyes; order Orectolobiformes; family Rhincodontidae; genus Rhincodon; species Rhincodon typus. Next base: position 102,581,902 of record NC_063333.1, on the reverse strand, counting down.
AAGGATTTGTAAGATTCCACCAGTGTTTTGTGTAAAGAAAGCATTTGAACTTTAATAGTGCTTAATCACCTGTTATCATTGTAGTCAGTCATCTGAACCATCTAGGGGTGTTAGATAAACAGTTGCCACCCAAGCTTTTGGCTAATATCAGCCAACGCTACTGATACTATTTGTGGAAGGATGCCCATACAAAGTGCACACAAAATTATGCCTTTTGACAAATGTAAATAGGTTTATTACACAATATTTAATAGTTAATTATGTTACATCTGAGATACCCAATGGTCTCATGCAAGACCTCAGGCTCACATCAATGTAAACTCACAATAGACCCAATACATTTTCTCACTCAGCATTAGTATCAAAGATAGAATTGGTATGCCACTGATTACTCCTGAGAAACTCTGGTCTGGTCCTTCCAGGCACAGTTGGAGTTGGGTGCAGCCTACCTCAGTATCGATTGTCTTATACAACACATCATACACTTGGAATGTCCCCAAGTGGAAGTTATTATCTTTTCCTGCCTAAACTTTGCAAATATGGCAGCTGGTTTGTATATAACAAGGTTCCATAAACAACATGAGATAAATTACATGTTTTGATGTTAATGGGTTACAGAACTCTCAGCTTCTAATGTCCTTGAACCTTTTACAACCAACTGGAAATGTAGACAAGGCTACAGTTTAACCTCTGAAAATGGAGCACTGCCTGAGATTAACATGTTCATGTCACAAAGTGAAGGTTGAATTCTTTCCTTTTGAATTCAAAGCAAGCAACATTATCAACATTTTTACAAAAAAGTACACGTACATTGTTGTCATTTTTGGAAAACAGAGAAAATTTGACTTTGTTTTCGTTTTTATGATCTTTAACAGCATATCCAATAAATTAATTTTCCATCATGATTAATGATTGAACCACGATCTAATTTGTTAGCTGCTTGGGAAGCATGAAACATAATTTTTTATGCCCATTTTTGTGTTACATATCTAAAAAGTGTTCATTACTATAATTTCCATAGCAGTTGTGACTCAATATGAAAAGTAAAATAAAACTTGCTTTAAAGGAACTATAACACAAGAAAGAATTAATATTGTGCAAAAGTTAAACATTTCCTTTCCATTAATAGATAGTTGGGTGTTGTTTTTAGCACTAAATGAGTTAAAATAATAGCTCCAGGATAAAAGAAAGTCAATTGCCTCCATAATTATAGGTTAATCTCTAATTCAACGTATTAGTTTGATGTCATTCAAACTATGTCAAGTGATATTTCATAAAGACTTCTTGAAAAGTTTGTACAGAAATGAGAGTTCTCAAGAAATATTGATGTCACGCAATTTCAGTTCAAATCTGTGATGGGATATTCCGCCCCTTTTCAACAATTTGAAGGAGCAGGAAATTCAGGAAAAAAAAAGACCACTACTTAGATGTGGCCTACTCCAGGCCAGACCATAGCTTTCTTAAATATGGTAACCAAAACAGGAACATGAATGCCTTGGGCTACAAATTTATGTGACCTGGTTTTTGAGTGCGCAGTGAAAATTGATCATGAAGGTCATAAATCAGGTGATCATCAAGCAGGTTTGATCCGGCTGCTTCATCTGTGTGATTACAACATATTGGTCCCATGTTGGACGTCCTCTTTGTGCTGCCAGCTGCTTCTGCACACAGCAAGAGAGTTAATCAATATTGTGCTGAAAACACCAGAGGCAGCTAACTTGCTTTTCTTAAAGACAGGCTGTCACTCTTAAAGAGAAGTAGCACTGGATAAGATTGGTAGAATTTCAATGGTGGACAATAAAATATTCTTTATTAATCCAAATGTAGAATACTGAAAATGCTGAACACACCAATGAAAGAGTTGGCAAGGTTGACAGCATTTGTGAAGAGAGAAATAGAGTTAATTTTTAAGACCCTGAGCTTTCATCAGAGTTAGGGCAAGTTAGAACTACAATAAAGAGAAGAAATGGGGTAGGGTGGAAAATAACAAAAAGGGAAGCTCAAGGACGAAGACCAAAGACATCACGTCCCCAAAGTGTTGGTTGTAATTGCCAAAGAGAGAGATAATGGGACAAGTAAAGAAACGAAATATGGGTCCTGAAAATAGATGAATGACACAATAATGAAAGTTGAGACTAAAATCTGCAATGAAAGGAAGGAAAATGGGAGCGTACATTAAGGGAGTGGGAGGTGTGATCGCAGAGATTATAGTCTGAAATTTTTGAACTTGGTGTTGAGTCAGAAAGCTGTAAAGTCCTTAATTAAAAGATAAGGTACTGTTCCTTGAGCATTTGAACACTAGGGTAGACCAAGAACAGTGCAAAATCAAGTGGAGCATTAAAATGACAGGCTACCAGAAGCTAAGGGTCACATTTATGTCATTAAAGTCATCACTAAATCTGTGTTAGGTTTCCCCAGTGTAGAAGAGAACACATTTATGAGCATTGAATATACTTAATCAAAAGAAGGTACTTGTAAATTGCGATTTCACCTGCAAATTCAAGAACTTGTTTCCAGCCTTGGACAGAGATGAGAGATGTGGTAAATAGGAATGTCTTATGACTCCACACCTCCATTGAAAGTGCTGAGGGAAGGGAATTGTGTGTTCAGGTTGATAAAGGATTAGACAGAGCAACAACATCAAAAACACCTCGCATTTGTGTAGCTCTTATGACATAGTAAAACATCTCAAGAAAATGATTCTCATCTGCTGCTACTACTGTATAACTGCAGATAAATTAAATCTTCAGACAATTACTGCTGCTGACATGATATATATGTTGAAATCTGTCCTTTTGGTCTGCATGCTATATATTGTGGGGATGTGTTCACTGGAACCATCTGAGATGCGTTGGATAAAGTTACTTCCAACAATTCTTACTGGTATTAGGTAATGTTACTGATACCATGTGGGGAAGGGTGCCCAAACAAAGTCTTCGGTAGAAGGTAGACTCAAACTTGACAACAGTAAAGATTTACGACATATAATTAATAGCTGTTTACATTATATCTGAGAAACATGACAGTATCTTATTATTTAAAAGTAAATACACAGCAATGTTGCCTATGTTGATTTTGTATCAGCAACTCTTAATGCAGCAATGAAACAATCACTGGTTAGCTCCTCCCATTGTGTCCTTCATATCTTAATTGGTGGAACTTAGCTCGTGATGTCAGTTAACCCTTTCCTTCCTTATACAACATGAGTCTGAAGATTACAGGGATAAAGGGCAACAGGATCATGGAAGGATTCAAATGCAAGAATAAGAGTTTTAAAGATTTCATATGACTCGCAAGGACCAAGTGGTGAGGTTAAGCAGACATTCTAGCTCCCATCCCTAATCTTGCCAAAATATTATGTTACCCAGGCAACTAACAGCTGGTGAATAGAGAGTCAAACTCCAATGTTTGTTTGCTTCATCGATATGCTACTACGCAGAACTGAACTGGATTTATGACTATGTATATACAAAGTTTTTTTTATGAATAAAGTATATTTTTGAAAAAAAAACAATGCTGAAGGATGGACTAAAGCTTGGGGCAGCTGCCACCAAGGCGCAGTGGGGAAAGGCCACTATCTGAGGTCTTCCTACTGAAGGTTAATGGGGGTCTGTTCAGTTATCGGACACTCCTAGTGCCTTAATGCATGTAAATATAGTTTTGTATATGTAAGAGATGTCTTTGGTTTGTTTGAATAGAGTGAAGCTCCAATGTCTTTTTGCTTCCTTGATATGCTATTGTACAGAACCAAACTGCGTTTGTGACTATGTATATATACAAAGATTATTTTCATGAATAAAATATATTATTGAAATTTTTTAAAAATGCTGGTGGACAGGGAGAGTATCTCCACCAGACCTGTTTCATTCATTTCTTTCAGTTCTCCATCATTTGTCTTCTTCACTCCTGCTTCATTTTTCCCCTCCAGTCCTGCTTCATGCAGCTCCTCCAGTCCTGCTTCATTCATGTCATCCAGTCCTTCTTCATCATCACCTCTGCTCGTGCTTCATTCATTCCTTGGGTCCTTTTTCTTTCATCCATTTCAGTACTTCCTCATTCATCCCTTCCGATCTTGTTTCAGTCACCTCTTGCACTCCTGCTTGCAATCCCTTCAGTCCTGCTTAATTCATCTCCTCCACTCCTGCTTCGTTCATCTCCTTCATTCCTGCTTCATTCGTCTCGTTCATTCCTGCTTCATTCATTTCCTTCAATCTTGCTTTATTCTTTCTTTTCCACCCTATGATCTGTATGTCCTTGCTTACTATGAACTGTACTGCTCATAAACAAAGCTCTTCACTGTACTTATGTACACGTGACTACCAATCAATCAATTCTTCCACTCCTGCTTCAACCATCCATCCAGGTCCATTATGACAGAAAGGAGATCCAGAGTAGCCCCATAGAGACACCTTGCATGATCTCCTCCAACTTACATGGGAAAGGCAGTGAGTCTTTACATTATGCACAGAGGAAGAAACTTTCCAGACTCACCAGTCAAGCCTGGATGGAGATTACAGAGGAGATCACCAGCTATGGAGTGACCTGTCAAATTTAATATCCCTTATGAGTCAGCAAATGAATACATTTGACTATATTTACTCCATCCTTGTTTCCTGTAAAGTTTCAATTCCATTCATCCAGTTTCTCTGTCCCTATTGCATCTGCTCCAATAATGCCACCTTCCATAGGGATGCCTCCAACATTTCCTTCTTCTTTTCTCAAATAAAGATCCCTGTCCCCACACATCTTCCCACACCCCTGGCCCCCACACTTCACCCATTCTCTCAACTGCAAGAACAGAGAGGTGCCATATCCATGAGATAGTTATTCACCTTCAACAAAGTGGAAGGTACACTAGATGTGTTAAGTCATGTCTGCACTAGATCCCTGGGACAACTTGGAGGCATAGAAATTAAGGGGTATGGTGAACTCCACCAGCATGGGCTTTGGGTAGCACTCATGTCAATGAGATTCATTTCGCCTGCCAACGTGACACAAGAATCTAATGATGGTATCTCTGGAGAAGTCCAGTTTTCAGTAACATTGATGAACAGACATCTGGAGATAATTTCTCCCTATCTGCACATCCTGACTACTTGGTGCCTTATTCTCTGAGCTGAAGCCTGCTCAGTTTCATCTGCAGGTTTCTGTTGCTTTCCCATCCTCATGCCCCAATGCTGGCTATGAGGTTTCCACTGTCCACATCATCATGGCTGCACATTCCACCCTGTTAGTTTCTCATCCTCAGTGAAAGATCAATCTTGAGTGAAAGTTGGCCATGGCACTTCCAGCCTCAAAGGTCTCTGCCAGATGCTTCCTCCAATCCTCCCCCTCCCATTCTCACCCATTTCTTATTGCAGCGAAAGGCCAATTGCTGCCCAAATCCAAATCTCTGGTACCTGAACTCTCTCTTCTTGATAGAATTTGCTCTGCTCACAGAGCAACAGTCTTCCTCTGAAACCAATCTGCATCACCGAACTGTTGCCAAATTTATCAATGTCTTCAGCCACTGCTCGTTGTCATCCCCATATAACCCACAGGTCTATTGTGATGTGTGTCCCCCGTGTATTACTGAATGTGTATGGGAGTGGTAGTACCTCCTACAGGCAGGCCCATTACATTCTATAGAGTGGATCATCCTGTATTGGACCTCACCGCCAACCAGCTCACATCTGTATTAGCTCCAAATAGTTGTTAGTATGTGACAGCAACCACACTGGGTGGACCAAACTGAGTGAAGTTAGAAACAAAAACAGAAATTGCTGGAAAAGTTCTGGCAGCATCTGTGAAGATAAAATCAGAGTTAACCTTTCAGGTCCGGTGAGCCTTCCTCAGAATTCAGCGAGTGACATTAGATTTGTCTACCCTGGAATGTGAACAATGATTCCAGTGAACTGGACAGCTAAGAACTGTCTTAAAGAGGGAATATGTCAAGATCCAGAAGATATTCTCGTCACCCAGTGGATTTGGATGCATGTCCAGTGAAAATACATTCATCCGTCGTTAGACTATGAGAAGTCAGGGAAGATAGCAATGATATGCAAACTCATTCATTATAATGTAATTCCAATCCAGGTCATATTTATCATCTATCAATGAGAAGTTTGATTGGTGGGTAACATATAAACAGGCATGGATTGCCTGGAGTGTATAGCTATGAACCTTCACAAGGGCACCTCAGGACCTTAGCGTTGTTCTTCACTGGAATGGAGAGGAATTGGAACTTGGCAACACCCTGACAGACTAGGCAGTCATTCTCATAACCAGAAAGCTCACCTCACTGATATGAGAAAGTGGCTAGTGAAGGTTTCCTTAACATTGTCTCCTTCACCTCCTCTGGCCAGCAGAGACCACAAAGTCTCAAAAAACAAAATAAGTATGACACCAATCACCCATCAGAGCATGGAACATGTAAGCTGCCAGCCAACCGACCTGATAGAAGAACTGCTTTTGTACATAGAGAGCTGCTTAGACTGAGCTACAGGTTACAAATTCCTTTGGTGTGGTTATAAAAGAAAAGAAACACTGTGAAGCTGGAGTAGGCTTTGCTGTCTTGAACTATCTCATCAGTAATCTCATTTCCCTTCCCAAATTGATAATGATTGCCTAATAGTGCTTAAACCCTACCCCCCCCCCCCCCCCACACACGTATAACAACAGGCAAGCAACTTTCATCAGTATAAATGTCTTTACCATGAGCAATTTGAAAAAAATCAATGCTAAATTCTGTGATGATATTTATTCCTTGATTTATGTTGTGCAATCTAATTATTCGTGCTGATTTCAGTGGAAGAGTTGGTGTAGATCACTGTCTGAGAAGGGATCATCAGAAAAGAAATGGAATTGGCAGTAATCAACAATAGCCTCCTCTTGCTGAAGATGTGTGCTGAGCATGAGCTCTTAAGCAAAACTAAAATTTTCCACCTCTTTAATCACAACCAGACATCTTGGATGCACCCCATTCCATCCTTTAGCATTCCAAAGGACTACATCATCAACGTACAGGGAGGCTGACAGGATTTGCTTGCCAAATGTGCATTCATTTTGAACTGACTCTGTTTATCGTTTCAAAGCTAAACATTGAGATCTAAACCCTTCATTGTCCATAAGACATAAAGGTCCAGAAATATCTCAATATCTCAAGGCTCAAACAAACATTGAGATTGCTCTGCTTGTGTACAGTCGAAATGGACATTCACTGATTCAGAATGAATAGGCAACGTTCAGGGAAAGTGTGTCCTCCACTACACAAGAGGCCCTCAGCTCTACACTGTAGTGTTTGGAAGAAAGGCCAGGTGGATCTCATTGACTATGAGATCTCTGATTGGGGTTATTAACTTGGGCCAATCAGGGAGCCATGGATGACAGATACAAACAGGAGATTCAGTGAATCTACTCATTCTAGGGACTGACTCTGAGCTAGCTGGTCAGAATCCATGTACTGTACATGTATAAATTAAAGATGATTTAGTGATGAAATATCTGTCTCTTTGGAGTTATTTCTGTGTCGATGAGAGAAAACAGTACGCTCCTGAAGAGTTGCAACAGTCATCTTTAAGTTGGGTTAAGCATTTCTGGCATCATACAACTATTTAGGAAGCTTAACACGTTTGATCCTGCCATCGAAGACTGGGCCCACTATGTAGAAAGAATGCGTTACTTTTTCTGGGCAAATGACATTGGGGCAGATGAAAAGCAAAGAGTAATTCTTCTGACTGCTTGCAGACCCACAACATTTTTGGTTGTTAGGAGACTAACATTATCTGAGCACCAGATACTAAAACTTTTCAAGACTTTACACAATCTCCCCCTGTCCACGTGGGTTTACGTTGGGTACTCTGATTTCCTCCCACAGGCCGAAGATAAGCAAGTTAGGTAGATTTGTCAAGCTAATATTACCCATAGTGTTCAGGGATGTGTAGGTTAGATGCATTAGCCAGGGGAAATGCAGGGTTATAGGGATAGGGTAGGGTGATGGGTCTGGGTGGGATGCTATTTGGAGGGTCAGTGTGGACTTGTTGGGCCAAATGGCCTGTTTCCACACTATAGGGATTCCATGAAGTTGACAGATTTAATTAAGGAATATTACAACCCAAGTCTTCTCTAGTTCTGAGAAGCTATCAGTTTTATTCAGCAGTTCGAGAACCAGGGGAATCTGTGTTGGATTTTTGAAGAGATTAAAACAATAGGCAGAGGCATGTGATTTTGGGTTAATCCTGAATAAGATGCTGTGAAAATTGTTTGGTATGTGGGATTAATGACTCAACCATGCTAAAGCACCTACTAGCTGAAGCCCAACTGGCCTTCGAACAGGCACTATAACTGGTTTTGTCATTAAAAAACGTGGCAAGTGGAAATGGACACCCTCACCCATATGACTGAGCTTGGGGAACACCACTTGAGTATAGGCAATTGCATAGGCTAACGGAGGACATATCATAAGCAGAGGAACCCTAGGTCAGCTGACAGCAAAGCCCAAAACAAAGCCAAGCCTAGGTCAGATGGCTAAAATGTTCTTCAGGATCTGGGCTGGCCCAGTCCTGATGAAGGGTGTAAACTCAAAATGTCGACTTTCCTGCTCCAACTGATCATGTCTGACCTGCTGTGTTCCTCCAGCTCCACACGGTATTGACCCTGGCTCCAGCATCTGCAGTTCTTGCTAACTCCAAGTCATTGTAGTAGCTGCCAGTATGTGGACTCGAGACAGCAAAGGAGGCCTATGAGCATTGACTTGAGTAAGAGAACTCATAGGCTGGTTTCCAGGGAAGTGCAAATCCTGGAAAGTCCACCTGCACGTGGCTTGGAACAGTTAAATTGCTTAGTAACATCCAAATCAGAACCAGTCAAAATAAGTATCTGGTTAAATGATTAGCTCGTTCTAATGGAGGTCGATACCGGCACAGCTGAATCAGTGACTGCAGAGCCAGTCTTTAACAACATTCACTCTGGACTCCAACCCTTAAGTTTGTGCAAGATTTCGGCCAGACTGAGAACCTATACTAGGGAATTGTTACAGATTAAGGGCATGGCTTTGGTTCCAGCTTCCTATGAAAAGCAGTTGGTGAAGTTACCACCGATTGGAGTAAAAGGCTCAGGCCCAAGTTTACTGGGGTGCAATTGGTTGAGAAAGATTCACTTTGATTGGCTCAACATTTTTTGATTAGAAAATGGCTGCCTAAGCCCTAATTGAACACCTGGAAGATTTTCAGGAAGGTCTAGGTACTTTCAAAGGAGCTAAGGCCACCTTACATGTTGACCAGGAAGAAATTCCATGATTCAGCAACAATGCCTAGTGCCATTTGCTTTACATGCAAAAGTAGAGGAAGAAGTCAGAAGGTTGCAAAGCAAAGGAATCAGCAAACCGATACAGTTTACAGAATGGGCAGCACCAGTCATACCAATTGTGAAGCCTGATGGTTCATTTCATTTGTTATGGGGATTTTAAGCAAATGGTAAACCACTTCTCGCGGCTGGACAAATACCCAAAGCCTTGGAAATGCTCACGTAGTCAAGAAGTAGGCTTTAGGGTAATGAAAAAGCAGATGCTGTCATCTAAAGTGTTAGCCAATTACAATCCCAAACAAGGGGTGGTGCTGACATACAATGCCTCCCCATATGGAATCAGGGTAGTTTTGGCTCACCGGTGGCCCAACGGAGAAGAACGCCCAATAGTGTATGCTTCCCAGAATTTGATGCTGAATGAAGGTATGCCCAGATAAGGAAGGAAGGTTTGGTGGCCATATTTGGTGTGAGAAAGTTCCACCAATACCTTTATGATCTAAATTTGTAATCGTGACAGACCACAAAACCCTGCTAGAACTGCTTAACAAGAAAGGCCAAGCCACTCACAGCTTCTGGTCATATTCAGCGGTGGGCCGTTATTCTCAGCACATACAATTACAAATTAGAACTCTGTCCACGTGACAAACTGGAAAAAATAGTTTTGAGACACCTCCCACTGGCAGATACATCATCAGTGATGCCTTTCTCAGAGAGTCCAGTTTGGTTTTAAACTTTCTGGACACTCTTCCAGTCACCGCTGATGATATCCAACTGTGAGCACAAAAAGATCCTGTCCTGGCAAAACTAACATAGCTGATAGTGATGGAGGAAACAAAAGGGCCATCACAACCAGAATTGAAACCTTACTGGACCAGGTGAAACCAGATCACTGTGGAGGACAGCATATCACTATGGGGAGCAAGAGTGACTGTCCGAAGAGTGAATGTGCCAGATACTGATTGAACTTCACTATGGTCATCCAGGAATTTCCAAAATGAAAATGTTGGTAAGGAGTTATGTGTGGTGGCCAGATTTGATGCCGACATAGCTATGTTGGTAGGGCAGTGCCCAGAGTGCCAAGAAGGACAAAAATTACCACCAGCAGAGGCCCTACATTTGTGGGAATGGCCAGGTAAACCCTGGATTTAATTAACTGTCAACTGTGCTGGTACTTTTATGGGTTCAATGTTCTTAGTTATTGTGGATGGCCTTTCAAAGTGGTTGGACTTACATACTGTTCATTCAGCAAACTCAGGGATGACAATTGAAAAGGTTTGCAATACACAGACACCCAGGCGTATTGGTAATGGGCAATGGGACATCATTTACCAGTAGGGATTTTGGGTATTTCCTAAAGTTGAATGGCATTAGGTATATTATGACAGCTCCATACCACCCATTGTCCAATGGTTTGGCAGAAAAAGCAGTCCAACTGTTGAAGGCGGGTTTGAAGGCGGTGTGGAGGGTGGGAGGTGAAACGGCAGCAGAAATGCCAATGCTAGCCACATGCCTCCTCTAAACAAGAGACACAGTTAACTTCAGGGAATGAAGTTTGGTGTCAAAACCACAGAAATATCCCTGCATGGGTATGACATGAGGTCAACATGAGGTCAGGTCCCATGACATACAAAGTTTGGCTCAGTAAGGTGGTCCTGAACAAACATTTGGATCACCTGAAAGCTGTTAGCTCACAAACGGGGCAGGAGGAAAACATACCTGGCCCCACAGAACAGCCAGAAGTTCTGCCAGAAAACATGGGTTCTCGCCCTCCTTCTAGCATCAAAGAAACCTCGGAGTCTGAGTTGGATGCAGCGTTGATACCATTACCACCTGAAGAAGAGAATGAAACTGTCCTGAGATGCTCTGAGTGCAAGAGACGGGCTATGGTCAGGTACACACCACCCATGTCAGAGTCGGAGTCAGAGGAACCGGACATGGTGCAAAAATGCCCCAGGAGAAGCTACAAGAAGAAGAACAGACTTACATCCCTAAACCTAAGTGGGGAGGGATGTCATGATTGGAACCTGGGCCAGGTGGATCTCATTGACTATGAGATCCCTGATTGAGGTTGTTAAACTGGGTCAATCAGGGATCCCTGGCTGACAGATATAAAAAGGAGATTCAGAGTCTCCTCATTCTAGGGACTAGCTTTGAACAAGCCAGTCAGAGTCCACGTACTGTACACATGTAAATAAAAGGTGACTTGGTCATGGGATACCTGCTTCCATGGAGTTATTTCAACCCCTTATGATTGATTCAATGGAAACAATGAAACCACACAATAATTAATTTTACCTCCTGAGGGTTTTCCTCAATGACAAGTCATCACTAGCAAAACATGATACATTCTGAAACATCCACAAGACCCCCCAGTTTAAGCAGAAAAGCTTCACTCATGTACAAACCACAAAGACTGGAATCGATTCTGCAAGGCTCAGAAATTTGCCTCTGGAATCCAGTTTGCTAGTTCATTATCAAACCTCAGTGCTGACAGGTCAACACTACTCATACAAAATAGCAAATTCTAGAAAGATAAGCAGAGAACTTTAACGACATCCTTAACCAGCATTCACTTGTGAATGAAGAATTAATCAATAGACTGCCACAGGTTGTCATCAGCTCCTTTCTTGAAGATGGTCTCCCCACTGTTGGAAATGATGACTTGAATCAAACTCCAGAATCGGAGCAAAGATCCAGAACTCTATAGCCATAAGCTGAAGATCAATTCATAGTCAAGAAATTCATGCAGTTTTTTCAGCCCATAGAACTATCCCATTGCCCACCTGTACAAGACAAAAGGATATCATCAACACTATAACAACCACACAAGGATGTAGTTTCTGTTTTAACACCTGCTTTATCTTTGCCAGAATCTTCTGAAAATTACTCAATGTAACACTGCAGCCAGGATCAGCTGAGATGTCTGGAAAAAGATTAATTAACTACTGATATGATGTTTGTAATTTGACAGCTCCAGAAGAAATGACAAAACTCTAAACAAAGTCTTCTGTACCCAAGGCCTGATCAAGCCTATGACACTGTCAACAATGTGCACCATTGGAAAATAATGGAAAAATTCAGCTGCCTTAAGAAATTCATCACAACATTTTAACAGTTCTATTTGAAAACATCCTTGAGTGTCTTGGATCATGGTGAGTCTTCTGATCCATTCCCAATCCCAAGTGCAGATCAATAGGGTTGTGTGCTAGCACTAACTCTCTTCAGCAAGCTGTTCTCTCATTATGTTTTTGATGGTTTACCTGATGGTGATCTTGAAATCAAAATATTCCCTTCCTAATTGCATTGTGGGTCAACCGACAGCAAGTGAACTGCAGCGGTTCAAGAAGGCAGCTCACCACCATCTTCTCAAGGGTAACTAGTGATGGGCAATAAGTGCTGGCCAGCCAGTCATGCCCACATCCCACAAATGAATAAAAAGAATTAGATATCCCATGCAGAGGATACAGCTGAACCTGAAACAACTTTAAGCAAACACCAAGATCTTCAGGAAACACTTCACAATTTCCTGTTTGCCAATGACTGCACACTGCCAGTTCAGAGCTGCAAGATACTGTAGACTTGCTTTCTATTTTATTTGACAGATTCAACCTCATCAGTGTGAAGAAAACTGAAATAATGTACCACTCTGCTTCAGGAAAGCCTGATCTTGAGTCCAAAGTTTCAGTCCGTGACAAAATATGTTAGGGAGTGGACCAGTTCATTTCTCTTAGCAACACACTTTCTTGAGCTATCTACAATGACTGTCTACAAAGCAAATGTAATCTTCAGCAGACTTCAAACATCAGTTAGATTGGGAAGAGGTGTCTGTCTACTAAACCGAAAGTCTTCAGAGTAACAATCTTTTACACTTTGCTCCATGAATACAAGCATTGGACCGTGTACCAACATCATAACAAGAAGCTCAAATACTTCCACTTGAACTGCCTTCAGAAGCTTCTGAAGATCAAACGACAGGACACTGAGGTTCTCACCTCAGTTGGCAAGCCAAGCATCCTCACCATAGTGGGACAGTCATAATTAAGTTGAACTGGTCTCAGAGCCAGAATGTCTAACATTCTCTTGCCAAAGTGAACCTTTTATTGATAGTTTGAATTTGGGATTCACTCTCACGGTAGTCAAAAGGAGCACCAGAAGGACACTCCAAGGGCTTCAGTTAGTAATTTTCTCATTGACTTTGAGTCTTGAGAAAAGATTCCCAAGCATCGCCATACCCAGTGCAACCAAATAAAAACTCGTCTTGCTCCCTTTGAAAGCAAGTGCTTATCAGGCACAGAGAGGAAACAAAAGGATTAGAACTAATAAGTGAGCATCACATCCACAGCGCAACCTATGGTATTCTGTCCTCTTTGCATTCTGGGCAGAGATGAATCCTAGCAGTCACTTATGTGTCAGTATGGCTCTACCAAACACTGCAGGTGCAGAACATGGCCATTTTTGCAACAAGGGGAGAACAAGAACAAGAAAATTCAAAAGATTGTGTAAAATACCATTTAATTACAATTTTAATCTCCTTAACTATCTTCCAACAGCATTCCATTTTGACTTGATGTCTGCAAAGGTGAAGTCTGGACCTCTGGACCCAGTGCAATTCCAGGACAAGTCTGTATCTGTGCTACTCCACATGAATGTTAACCTCTCCTCATCCCATCTCCAAGGTTGACCTCAAAGAGAACGGAAAATCCCACCCTGGAATTACTCAACCAGGATAAACTTTAGCTCAATAAGACAGAGTTGATGGGTGAACAGAACTGGATGTGATTCAAGGTACTGATATTGGAGTTATTGATAAGTGTATGTTTATAAGAAGGTTTATAAGTCTGGCTAGTAGCGCTTTTAAATAATTAAAATTAGAGACAATAAACACATGAATAATCATTTCTGGGGCAAATAAAGTTCAGTGTCAGGAGAGATTACAAAGGTTAGTCTGGCTGTGGGTATGTAGTTGGAAGGTCAGCTGGGACCCAGGTATCCATAATATATATTAATGATTTGGATGAGGGAACAAAATGTAACATCTCAAAGTTTACATATGATAACAAAGTTGGGTGGGAGGGTGAGCTGTGATGAGGATGCAGAGATCCTTCAACATGACCTGGCCAGGTTGGGTCAGTGGGCAAATCAATGGCAGATGCAGTATAATTTGGATAAATGTGAAGTTATTCATTTTGGAAGCAAAAACAAGAAGGTAGGTTGCTACCTAAATGGCTGTAAATTGGGAAAGGGCTGTGTGCAGCGGGACGTGGGTGTACTGTGGAGAGGGTGGGGTGGGGGGGGGCGGTGCGTGGTGAAAACCACACAGACTTATAAAATTCTAACAGGTCTAGACAGAGCAGATGCAGGGAGGATGTTCCTGATGGTGGGTGTGCTCAGAACCACGGGTCACAGTGTGAGGTTTCAGGGTACACCGTTTAGGACAGAGATGAGGAGACATTTCTTCACACAAAGAGTGGTGAGCCTGTAGGATTCATTACCACTGGAAGTAGTTGATGCCAAAACATTGAATGTATTCAAGAGGCGGCCAGATATAGCACTTGGGGTGAATGGGATCACAGGTTATGGGGAGAAAGCAGGATTAAGTTATTGAGTTGGACAATCAGTCATGATTGTAATGAATGGTGGAGCAGGCTCAAAGGGCCAAATGGCCTCCTCCTGCTCCTATGTTTCAATGTATCTCTTGGTTACACAAGATACCATAAGGTAGTAATGGGACAAGTAAATGAAGGACACTTACTGTGTTAGGCAGTATGCATTCAAATCTGCTTTTTTGTTCTTTCCACTGGTTCCAAAAGGGCCAACTATTCAAATCTACATAACTCCTCCAAATTAACAAGTACCATGATGCTATTAAGTTCATGGTGGAAGTACACACAAGACATCCAGCTGTTACAGATTGGCAGAGCAGTAGGCAACAATCCATGTCCTTCTTTGTGTAAGTGTGATCCAACATAGAAAGCCTGTAAATTATCAATGGACTGCAGGTTTGAGCACAGCCTTCAACATTCATATCTCACAGTGCCAGCTGCTTATGTGCCATCCAAAAAATGCGCCCTGCAGCTTTTTCGCAATTGAATGGAAAAGAGGAAAATATGTTTGGATGCTGTGATTGGAACTTCTCTGAGGGGGCTGAAACTCAGTTTTAATTTGTGCCATGTGTACAATGCCACAGTGTTCATGGTTACATGAAGATACAGACACTTTCTTTGGCACTCCTCCCAGTTCTCTTAAAGTTCTTCTTTTGTATCCAAACCCCACAGAGTCCCATCAAATTTCTGTGTTACCTCCATTTACTTTCTTGGGAAGTTGTTCTTTTACTTCAAAGAACACCACCACTTTGCTCAAATGTTACTCATCTTAACATTTCCGATGTATCTTAAAGGACAGTTCACCCACACTATCCTGGCCTCTTTATAAAGTTGTCATTTAAACGAAAATAGAGAAGGGCCTTTTAGAGTTGTGGTTTTGCTACGGTTTTGCTTCCCAGCTAATGCCATTTCCAACTGTGCTCTATGCGTGTGCTTCGGGCAGTGGCAATCTATTACAATTGGCAAGAAGGAGCTGAACCTCACAGTTTTCACTGAAGCCAACTCTTCAATGACTGGCCTGTATTTCAGTATGACATATTATAGGACCTTGTTGCTGGTGAAGATTTGCATACAGAGGGTCGGGGGATTATTGGCTCTGCCTATGATTTTCCAATAAATTACTCACTGCATGAGAGGCCCTGTCAATGTGTTTGGTCTTGGAAAATTTTTCTCATGGATGTCTTTAGCACTAAATTTGAGGCCATTGATTTAATTATCTCTGCTGCTGCCCTTCCTTTCCCAGTTCACAAGGACAAACTTCCACTGTTGGTCAAAGTGTCCCAACCCTGAACTTAGATTTATCTCCAATTGTTCTCTTATCACTTCTTACTTATCAAGTGAATTAGTTAGCATTCCACCACAATTACAAGCTACTAGTGGTTTGCTCTATCATATGCAATTGATAATCAGTGATGGGGATCACTTTATAAATACCTTAGGGCAGTAACAATGGAAAAACTCCAGTCAACATTGATGTATTGACTTTGACAACATTAAGATATGCAGAAACAGTAAATTTATTCCAAGAGAACTGGATTAGAATCTAATTATTGTCAATAAGCAAGCCAAGGTGCAACCTGTAGCAGATTTTACAGAGCTTCTTAGACACATGATGGAACCAAAAACAAAGAAAAAAAAGTCTTTTGAGATGACTTATGTTTCACACTGCCAACAGGAAGGTACTCATAGACTTTATAGGACTGGTTACCATTCTCATCATCATTGAATGAGATTCAGAAGACAAAAGAAAAACAGCTGTTGACAGAAGAAGCAAATACTGAGAATAAGGACGAGCAGTAGAACTCAGTTGAGCTCGATGATGAATCTTTGACTGAAATTATTCGCACGGCAAAGCAGCCCCATGAAAATATTGATGTAACAGGTTGGACTTTGATGTCAGATGTGAAACTGACAAATGTTTAAGAGCAACATTTCAATTCTTCATTTATCAAAGATGAAGTATCAGTACCAAATACAATGATAATGCTAAGTAACAGCAGTCCTCCAGTAACTTGTCTGGGCTTGTGAAAACGTTCATTTTGTCACTAAGTGGTCAGTGATCGTCATGCCAGCATAGTGTTTGAGCTGTAGGGGTGAATTACAATGTCAAATCATTTTGCTCATGTTTGCTTTAATTACCTATAAAGCTCATCTTTGGAATTATCCAGATATAACACAGTGTGGAGCTGGAGGAACACAGCAGGTCAGGCAGTATCAGAGGAGCAGGAAAGTTGATGTTTCGGGTCGGGAGCCTTCTTCAGAAAAGGGGGAGCGGGAAGGGAGTTCTGAAGAAACAGAGAGAGGAGGGGTGGTGCTGAGAAAGGTAGGTGTGATGGTGATAGGTGAGTGCATGTAGGGAGTGGTGGGGATTGGTCAGTGAGGTGGGAGGAGCGGATAGGTGGGAGAGAAGATGGATAGATTGTGTCAGGTCAAGGAGGCGGGGATGAGAGGGAGGGTTGTTCATGGGATGAGGCTGGGGGGTGCGGAGATTTTGAAACTAGTAAAGTCCACATTGAGACCATTGGGTTGTAGGCTCCCGTGGCGGAATATGAGCAGCTGCTCCTCCAGTTACCGGGGTGGCGTCAGTGTGACACTGTAGGAGGCCCAGGATGGACATGTCGTCCAGGGAGTGGGAGGGGGAGTTGAAGAGGTTCGCGACCGCAAGGTGTTGCTTTTTGTCGCGAACAGAGCGCAGGTGCACAACAAAGCGGTCTCCAAGCCTCCGCTTGGTCCCACAGATGTAGAGGAGGCCACATCAGGAGCAGCGGATGCAGTAGACCACATTAGCAGATGTGCAGGTGAACATCTGTCTGATGAGGAAGGTTTTTTTGGTTCCTTGAATGGAGGTGAGGTGGGAGGTGTAGGGGCAGGTATAGCACTTCCTGCGGTTGCAGGGAAAGGTGCCAGGGGTGGTAGCACTAGTGGGGAGTGTGGAGCGGATGAGGGAGTCGTGGAGAGAGCGGTCCCTACAGAAGGCAGATAGGGGTGGGGAGGGAAATATATCCTTGGTTGTGGGGTCAGATTGCAGGTGGCGGAAGTGCTGGAGAATGATACATTGAATCCAGAGGTTCATAGGGTGATACGTGAGGACAAGGGGGATTCTGTCTTTGTTTTTGTTGCGGAGATGGGATGTGAGGGCAAAGGTGCAGAAAACGCAAGAGATGTGGTTGAGTGCATTTTCGGTCACCAAAGGGGGGAAGTTGCCGTCCTTGAATTAAGAGGACATCTGGGATGTTCAGTGGGGCAGGAGCAGGCAGAGACAATGGGTTGGCGGGGCATTCCGGTTTGTGAATTTTGGGAAGGAGATAGAAACAGGCGATGCGGAGTTTGGGAATGATGAGGTTGGAGGCTGTGGACGGGAGGTCACCTGAGGTGACTCTTTGGAATTATCCAGTTGTTTGCCTGTACTTGATGTTCCACTATTGGACAATGACAAGTCTATAGTGAGCATCAGGAACAGATTAGCTGTGATTTGGACAGGTGGCTAGACAGAATTCAGCTGAGGACAGGTAGACTATGTGGCATGGTGGCAAAACAGTGACTAAGGTGAGAGAATGGGATTGTATGTGTGAGGGTCTGTAAGCAACCCCACCTACGTACCATGAGCAACAGGCTTTGAGGTGAAAAGCAACATCATCTTCTAACAGTTGTCGGATGGACAGCTACCTTTTAAAGCCAGCAGAGGCACCAGAGTCATCAGTCTTTTGGTGGATATCCACCGACTGGCATCATAGGGGTGGGTAAGTAGTTAATGAGGTGAGGTTGGTAAGATGTAGTGAGAAAACCTGCTAGACCTCGCAGAGAGAAACCTCAATGAAACTCGACAAAACCAACAATCAGCCAAATAAATGTAAGATGCAATCCATACTCATTACTTATCCCACATATGACCTCACTCTGAACTTTTGAGGTTTTGAATTCTGTTAAAGGTCTGGGATTACTAATGCTAGTATTACAGCCAGTAGGAAACACTGAAACTGAAATTCCTTTTGTGTTAGAGACCTGTCACTCTAACCTGGAGGGAAGGCAAAGAACAGTGAATAGATGGCTTAAAGCTGAATTCAAACAATGAGAAAAACCAAGGGCCTTTTCCTCTTTTCACTCTATTACCAAAAGGAGTGAGGATTAGAGCTAAACACAGGCAAGTGTTTCATGGGTCACTTCTTAAAGTCGATGCCTGATATTTACTTCAATTGGAGCCAACTGGACTGAATATCAAATGAGTTGTGTAATGGATGTCCAAACTGTTTTCTGGTTTCTGTTTCTTTCCATTGACACCATTGATCGCTCGCTCCTGTTAATAAATCTATTTAGGTATTCCTAAATATTAGAGCTTTCTTCATTTTGCATTAGCTAAAAGTAGATCATGTCAAAGGCTAGGAATTCTGTGGCAGGCAACTCATCTCCTGTTTCCCCAGTTCTTGTCTGCCATCTACCAATACACAAGTCGAGAATATAATTAAGTATTCTTCACTTGAGTGAATGAGTGCAATTCATACAACACTGAAGAAACGCAACACCATCCAGGACAAGCAGCCATTTCATTGGTATCCCATCCAACATCTTCACCATTCAATCCTTTCACCACTAACACACAGTGCCAGCAGCATCTAGCAACCATAAAATGCACCCCAGCAACTACCATGGCTCCTCCAATGGCACCATCCATGATCTCTAACACCAAAAAGGCCAAAGGCAGCAAGTGCACAGAAACATCACCTCCAAACAATACACCATCCCGACTTGAAAATATCATTGCTCCTTCATTGACACTTTGTCAAACTCCTGGAAATCCCTTCCTAACAGCATTGTGGGTGTACCTACTCCTGAAGCACTTCAGTGATTAAAGAAGACAGCTCATCCCGGCCTTCTCCAAGGAAATTAGTCATAGTCATAGAGATGTATAGCATGGAAACAGACCCTTTGGTCCAACTTGTTCATGCTGATCAGATAACCTAAATAAATCTAGTCCTTTTTGCCAGCATTTGGCCCATATCCCTCTAAACCCTTCCTATTCATAAACCCATCCAGATGCCTTTTAAATGTTGTAATTGTACCAGTCTCCAGCACTTCCTCTGTCAGCTCATTCCATACAGGCACCATCCTCTGCATGAACAAGTTGCCCCCTTAGGTCCCTTTTAAATCTTTCCCCTCTCACCTTAAACCTATACCCTCTGGTTTTGGACTTCCCCATCCCAGGGAAAAGGTCTTGGCTATTCACCCTACCCAATCCCCTCATGATTTTATAATCCTCTATAAGGTCACCCAAGTTAGAGACGAGCAATAAATGTTGTCTATCCATTAATGCCCACTTCCCAAGAAGCATTGACAAGAAAATCCTTATTCTATATTTTGCAAACAAGGACTGGAAATTACAATTTTTTTTTGTTTTTCTTTTTCCAAATAACCTGAGAGGGTTAACAAACATTTTTAGATCCAGGATTTTCCATGTGCTAACTGCAGAATATTTTTTCCTTCTGTGGTCTAGTTAACCATGGAAAATGCGTCCCATTAGTGT
Source organism: Rhincodon typus (assembly GCF_021869965.1). Lineage (NCBI taxonomy): Eukaryota > Metazoa > Chordata > Chondrichthyes > Orectolobiformes > Rhincodontidae > Rhincodon > Rhincodon typus. The sequence goes on along the minus strand of NC_063333.1, from coordinate 102,561,499 downwards.
GATCTCAGCAGCAACAACAGCTGTGCATTTGAAAGCTTTGCATTTCTTCATGTAGTCACCAAAGACAAGAGCAAATTACAGCTGATGAGATTACAATGCACTGTGACAGCTGTCATGAGCAAGAAAATAGCAATTCTCCAAATCTTCATTTGCTCAATAAACATATTGGCAGCAGCATTTCAATGTCTATTCTGTTTTCCCACAGTTTCCTTTTCACTTCAAGAATGTTTAATTAAGAAACACAATGGTTGTATTTTTCTTAAAAAACAGCAAAATTGGTTTAAAATGGTTTTATTTCAAAGTGATGAGATAAAGGTGGCACAATATCTACTGAGGTTTGTGTTCCTCGGATTATTAAGTTTAAAAAAAATCCATCATGACAATTTAAAAAAGTGAAAAATTATGAGACCAAATTTTGTACTAATCAGAGCAGATATAACTTATAAATACTCTTAAGATAACTGTAGTAAATAGTACCCGATAATATTTTCAAGACATGACAATAGCTAAATGAGTGATCCACCTTCCATTTCACAGATCTACAATATAATTAAGTGACATGGTGAAAAACCTAACATTTTAAAGATCAAACCTACTACAGATATTATTTTGTCCAAATGAATGTATATCTAACCATGTTGACTGTTAATTGGACAGAGGATAATGTGAGGTTTACAACTGTATGTGTGGTCTATGATGCTGTGAGTTATTTGTAGCTGTTTATTTTATATTTCAGGCTGTAGAGCAGGTGATGTGATTTTCTCTGAACTTGGGTCATGTGCAATTGTGAATAGCACTGTCATTTTTCACTGTAGAATTGCGTATTTATTTAGTAAATGTACCACTCCAAAGTGTTATAAATAGAATAATCAGCTCGGGAGAGCTGGAATGTGGGAAGACTATTTAATTTAGTGATTTATTTTTCTGTCTCAATTTGCTCCTATCAGTAATTTTACCTTTTTTTAACTTCACTATGGGAATGGTGATGGATGTTAACCTTTTAAAGAAAAGAATATTTCATGCTTATAGTCTGTATGGTAGAATGTAAATTTACTGCCGTGATTCTTTACATGATAAATTATCCATCTTATTCATACCACCATATGAACATAGTTCATTTTGAATTTCAGCTACAGCCTTCCAGCAGCCAGTCATAGTAGATCACAGCTAAAAGGAATAAAACTGATTACCACCCCAATACTGTGGATGATAAATGTTTATAACAGACAGGTAAAGGTAAAGTCACCATAGTCCTACTGAGACAACTAGTGGCAGTTTAACCTGAAGGTCACTACACCTCAGGCTAATTGAGAGATTAAGCAGGAGAGTCCCTTTTAGAGGGGAAAGGAAGAGGAAATAAGAATGAAAATGAGTCTAAAGATAAATTTTAAAAATAGTTATCTCGAAGTCATCATTTTGAAACAAGGCAATCAAACTGAAAACGTACATTTGCTTTAACTACGAGTTTAAATGTATAGCAAACCTCCTTATCTTGACTATTCTGCACATATATTCAAATATCAAAAGTGCAAGATACCCATTGGGAACAGTCCATTAGTTTTCTCAACATTTTAGAATGCATCAGTAAGAGATTGGACAGTGGATCTGGAAGATTTTACTCCTGAGTGATATGAAGTATGCATCACAATATTATTCATTGTAAATTCTGCTTACAATGTAAGTAGATCAATTCGATAACATTTAAACTAAGGTCCATTAGTTGTTACTGGGTAATCCATGACTTGAAGTTAATACCTATTACAATGTCAGGGCAAGTTAAAAATGACAATGGCTCATTTCCATTGTAATACCCACAAATACATCGTATCTCACTTCTGATTAAAATATGGCATATAATAGAACATAGAACATAGAATAGTACAGCACAGTACAGGCCCTTCGGCCCACGATGTTGTGCCGACCTATTATCCCAGTAAGATCAATCTACCCTGCATACCCTACATTTTACTATCCTCCATGTGCCTATCCAAGAGTCACTTAAAAGTCTCTAAAGTATCTGACTCCACTACCACTGCTGGCAGCGCATTCCACACGCCCACCACTCTCTGTGTAAAGAACCTACCTCTGATATCTCCCCTATACCTTCCTCCAATCACTTTAAAATTATGCCCTCTCGTAATAGTCATTTCCACCCTGGGAAAATGTCTCTGACTATCCACTCTATCTATGCCACTCATCATCTTGTACACTTCTATCAAATCACCTCTCATCCTTCTTCGCTCCAATGAAAAAAGCCCTAGCTCCTCAACCTTTCCTCATAAAATCTGCCCTCCAGTCCAGGCAGCATCCTGGTAAATCTCCTCTGCACCATCTCTAAAGCTTCCACATCTTTCCTATAATGAGGTGACCAGAACTGAACACAATATTCCAAGTGTGGTCTAACCAGAGTTTTATAGAGCTGCAGCATAACCTGTCAATTCCCCTGCCAATGAAAGCAAACACACCATACGCCTCCTTTACAACCCTATCAACTTGGGTAGCAACTTTGAGGGATCTATGAACATGGATCCCAAGATCCCTCTGTTCCTCCAAACTGCTGAGAATCCTGCTATTAACTCTGTATTCTGCACTCAAATTTGACCTTCCAAAATGAATCACTTCACACTGTTCTGGGTTGAATTCCATCTACCACTTCTTTGCCCAGCTCTGCATCCTGTCAATGTCCCGTTGCAACCTACAATAGCCCTCCATGCTGTCCACAACTTCACCAACCTTCGTGTCATCGGCAAACTCACTAACCCACCCTTCCACTTCCTCGTCCAAGTCATTTATAAAGATCACAAAAAGCAGAGGTCCCAGAACAGATCTCTGTGGAACAGCACTGGTCTATTCAATACTTTCCTTTTATTCTTTTGTACCTCAAAATGGTGCCAGATTGTGGCAACAGTACAGTTTTCACTGTATCTCCCCAGATATATGTGACAATACGTCATTCATTCATTCATTCATTCATTTTACTTGTTAATTCTTCACTTCAAATCCCTGAAAGACAATTCTTCTCACTTGATCAATTGATCATCATGTTTTGTTTTCCTCCCGAGAAATTTCACAGAAGTTTTGGGCACATTTTGGCGAAACAAGTGAGTTTACCCGCTATATCTTAACAAAATCACCGTATTAATTATCAACCGTGCCCCTGTGGCATCTATCACAACCAATTCATGTCCCATCTTGCCACACACTGTTTGCACAACAAATCACCACTCAGCAAATATCTGCCAAAAAGCCACTATCCCTTGCACCCACTCCACCATTTAAACACCTCTGGGCTCTGACATCCCAAAGCAACCCTGCTCAGTCAAGAATATAAGCATAAAATTTCAGAGAAAGTGTCAAGATATCATGTTTCTTCAGCGAGGACCCGGAGACCACCAGACCCGACCAGCCCAGTCTGAGGTCGCCACCTGGGTCAGTCCCATCTCCAGGACGAGAAGAAACAGCCAGTAATGCAGAAAGACTTTTTGTACACAGCAACATTCTCTTAGCAAATCCAGGAATGCACCACAAAAAACACATCAGATTACTTCCAGATACATTGCAACATCAAAGTTCAATAATGGGTTTATCTGCAATTAGAGTACCTCCCTGTTAAATTATTTTATTGTCACATATATTTTACAATGAAAAAATACATTGAAACTCTTCCAATGACCCCATGATTCTGGCACTATTCTGAATAGTTTAAGAATAATTAAAAGATAAATCTTAAAGAGAGTCCATAACTCTTCCACCACCGCTTCACTGCCGCCAGCATTGGACCCAACCAACATCGAAGTCAGTGTTCTTCCGGCATCATCTTTTGCCACTGGGCCTACCTCGTCCATGTCACCTCTGCCAATTATCACATCATTATCACATCATCAGCAACTTTGCTGATCATATTGCACAAGTTGAGTTTTCATTGTTTTTCTCCTTTGAGTAAACAGCAACTGTGTTGCCTGCTCATTTGTGCAAAATTTTGATGACTGGCATCACACTACGTCTGTTGAGCTGTGTGATAGTGCCTCCTTAATGTCTGTCAGCATATGATGGGAATGAAAGTGCATGCACCCTCATTCTCAACAAAATTGATGTGGGTTGCACTGTTATGACTAGCAAAGTGGGAAGTGCTTTTCACTTGTAGCAATGTCGTGCAAATTTTATGCTCACTGTGTTTTAAACTGTTTGCAAAGCTCAGATGTTGCAAAGGTTTGAGCTGCAGTTAATTCTGAACTTTGAAGGAATTCATGTCAATTATCACATGCTATTGATACTTTTAACTCTGTAAGATGAGAAGAGTTTAAGAACATAAGAACATAAGAACTAGGAGCAGGAGTAGGCCATCTGGCCCCTTGAGCCTGCCCCGCCATTTAATAAGATCATGGCTGATCTTTTTGAGACTCAGCTCCACTTACCTGCCCACACACCATAACCCTTAATTCCTTTACTGTTCAAAAATTTATCTAGCCTTGCCTTAAAAACATTCAGTGAGGTAGCTTCAACCACTTCACTGGGCAGGGAATTCCACAGATTCACAACCCTTTGGGTGAAGAAGTTCCTCCTGACCTCAGTCCTACATCTGCTTCCCTTTATTTTGAGGCAATGCCCTCTAGTCCTAGTTTCACCTGCTAGCGGAAACAACCTCCCTGCCTCCACTTTATCTATTCCCTTCATAATCTTATATGTTTCTATAAGATCTCCCCTCATTCTTCTGAATTCCAATGTCTATAATCCCAGACTACTCAGTCTCTCCTCATAATCCAACCCTCTCAACTCTGGAATTTCATATAAGTAAGAATATAAAATATTAGTTATTACATCTGAGTGTTAGAAATATAAAAATAAAGTTTGAATGCCATTGCAGCTATCCAGAAAGCACTACTCAGCAAGTAAATACTTTAACCTTTCATTAATCCTTTTAAATGTTACTTAGCTCACAGTTGGTAATGCTAACAGCTGAATGATCTGCTTTTCAGATAATAGGGCCTTAGTTTTCTCAGCATTAGTCTGTGGTATTCTGTCTGTGGAGCTGCCTACACAAAAATGTCGACCTTTAGAAAGGAAAGCATTAAGTATAAGGCCAGACTGACCTTTTACATTTTGGGCATCAGAGGTGAAGGTTCCCTAAAATTTGAATGCAGCTAGATCTTAAATACTAAGGCTGTGGTCAATTGGTCAAACTAAATGGCTCCTCTTAGTCTCTAGCTTTTGTTTTCATCTTCATATTATGAATTGTAACCAAACAGAAGGTGAATGGATTGAATTTTTTAAAATGTATTTCTTTCATTAAAACAATGTTTAAACAGACTCTATGTGTGTTAGTACCTTTAGAATCAATGTTTAAAGTGTTTATCTTTAAACTTCTAGACCATAAAAGATTTCTTAACCTCAATCTTTCAGTAAATCATTCATATATTTATTCAATTTAGTTTGAATTTTGGGTGTGTTTCAAACCAAGAATAAGTAGAATATAATACTGTACAGTAACAACTAAATTGTCCTTCTTGTGTGGGTGATAACAGAATAGCTTCCAAGCCTGTTATATTTTCAATCAAAGCTGCTGAGTTCCAGTATATTTGAACTGTTCTCATATTGGGAAGACCTGTGGCTTCTCATTTATATTCTTATGGTGTGAATTGAAACAATGCTTTTCTGAAGGGGTATTGTCAAGAGGTTATAGGTCAAGGCCTTGGCATTGTGCCTGACTACTCGGCAGATCAGCAATCTTTTATGTGATGCGGATCAATATGATCTGTTGCAAATTGAAAGTTTAATGCAAGAACCGGGATGATGTCACCAACGAGAGTATTCATCCTGACAAAATGGATGTGTTTCTTATGAAGAAGCTTCTAATCTTTATTCTCTCAGAGTTCAGACTTTCCAACAGAAAATTGGATGTTTCCATCACTGATTTAATTTTCACTCTTAAACTTGACTGTGGAGATACCTCCACTAATTAAGCTCCTTTCTAAACAAAGTTATTACTGGAATACTGTAGAAAATACATTCCAAGTTAGACAGGAAATATTTACTCAAAGCTATTCCATTCATGAGGATCAAAAGGTCCATCAATTGCAGTTTAACACCAATCTTCAGAAATAAAGTTGAAACATCAGCTGATATTTTTATTTCTAAAACATTTAACAAGCTTAATTAAAATGTGTTATGCCTTTTAAAAATAATTATGTTCTCTTCAAAATATTTCAAATCTATTTTAATATTTTAATAAACCCATGCAATTTCAAATTCCCATTTTAGAGTACTTAATAATAATTCTGCTAAAACATTTTGGATTAAATTGTAAAAGCAGCAGGAATAGGTTTTGACTTCCTACAGTAGTATAAAATAGGTGATAGCAAAGGGGCTGCCAGTTTCAAATTCTCCTGATTTTTATTTCAAGCAACTTTGATAGAGAAATAAAGAGAGCTTTAAAATGGGCTGCTAACTCATTACTGCTCACCAAAATTGTACAGAATGTAAATGACATCCCTGCACACTCCACAACTGTTATGAGGATGATCCTATAGTGCAAAAAAAGCTAAAAATGTTACTATTCTTACTATAATGAAAATAATATAAAACCAAAGGAAAATCAAAATCAACACAAAATCTATAGAGAGCAGGAACAAATGTGGAAATAGCTGCTTACAGAAATCACGCAGTTAATACTGTGAAAGCCTGCATCTGTAAACAGACGGGGTAAAAACACAGGTTGAGAAATGAAGCAGCAGTAAGAAGCATCTTCGATTAAAAGCTACAGCTTTCCATTAGAAACAACACAAAAAATACCCTGGAAGATTTGAGTCAAATTGCATGTTGAAAAAAATGGAACAATTGCATTCCTGCTGGGGAAACGGAAAAGTAGAAAGTTGTTTCGAGTCAGAATTTTAATTCAATCATGTTAAGATTTCCAATTATTTTAACGTGTATCTGAGCATCTCCTAATTTAGTATATGGCATTACATCATTTGAATTGCAAAGTAACTATCTTAAAGTTTGATAATACTTAAAATGAATTAGATCAAATTATTTTTGCTTTTTTTCTCTTGTTAATATACTGAATGCAGATGTGAGGTAGTGAGGTCACATACATTTATTGTCTGTGTTGCACTGAGAAGTTGCTATGGCCTTTCTTGAATGGCTGCAGGCTTTGAGAAGCTGGCGTGCTAACAAGTGAAATTTCAGGATTTTGATGCGGTGACAATGAAGAAATTGCAATTATGTGTAAGAGAAACTTAGGGGCAACTATGTTCCCAGGATAGTGCTCCTGTCCTTCGTGGATTTTGAGGTCACGGGCTGGGAGGTGCTGTCAAGTAAGATTTATTGTATTTGAATTTTAGCTGGGAGTTTGAGCATGGTGTATTAACTTCCACCCTACTAAAGCAAACAAAATGAGTTGTATTTATAGAGTATAGAATGAAGACTATATACTGGCAGCTTATTTTCTGGAGGATCACTACATACACTACACTATGTTTGAGATGTGACCTATACACACGTTAATACAGCATTAACCACACATACTCAAAAATATCTCCCTATTTTCATAGAATCCCTACAGTGTTGAAACAGGCCCTTCAGCCCACAAGTCCACACTAACCCTCAGAACATCCCACTCAAACCCATCCCCCTATAACCCACCTAATCTACACATCCCTGAACACTACAGGCAACTTAGCATGGAAATCCACCTCGCCTGCATATCTTTAGACTGTGGAAAAAAACTGGAGCACCCAGAGGAAACCCACGCAGACACAGGGAGAATGTGCAAACTCCACACAGACAGTCACCCAAGGGTGGAACCCAGGTCCCTGACACTGTGAAGTAGTGGTGCTAACCACTGAGCCACCATGCCACCCTTAATTTTACAATCATTTTCCCATGATTTCTTTTCTACAATGAAGGCTAACTAATAGTTAAATTGACAAACGGAAGGCATACATAATCAGCAGGTGCAAACTCTAAAGTTGCCACAATTCAGGCAGAATGTAATGACTTCCACCCCCAGAAATGGATTAAGAAATGTCAGACCCCTATATAAATGGGAGCGGGGACACAGAAGACATCTTGCTTTTTCAGCTCCTCCAATTAATTCAGGGGTAGGCAAGGTTCTAATTGGCTTTCCCATCCCCAGGTCAATGGAGATTCTTAAATGGCTAATTGACAGCCACTTAAGGGCCTTGGCACACCACCACTGGTAGTTTAAAGTAAAAGGGAAGTCAACACCATATAGTGAGTCTGCCAGATGTACCCTCATGGCTTTCCTGTGAAGTTGTGTCAACGATGTGGGGAGCGGCTATAGCCATTAATGTGGTGCAGTGGCTCACTGGTTAACTGGGTGGCACAGTGGCTCGGTGGTTAGTACTGCTGCCTCACAGCACTAGGGACTGAGTTTCAATTCCACCCTCTGACGGCTGTCTGTGTGGAGTTTGCACGTTCTCCTCGTGTCTGCGTGTGTTTCCACCAGGTGCTCTGGTTTCCTCCCACAGTCCAAAGGCGTGCAGGTTAGGGGGATTGGCTGTGCTAAATTACTCATAATGCTCAGGAATCTGTAGATTAGGTGTGTTAGCCATGGGAAATGCGGGGTAGGGGGATAGATCTGTTTGGGATGCTTATCGGAGGGTTGGTGTGGACTTGTTGGGCCGAAGGGCCTGTTTCCACACTGTAGGGATTCTATGAACACTGCTGCTTCACAGTGCCAGGGACCCGAGTTCAGTTCCACCGTTGGATGACTGTCTGTGTGGAGTTTGGATGTTCTTCCTGTGTCTGCGTGGGTTTCTTCCCACAGTTCAAAGATGTGCAGGTTAGGTGGATTGGCCATGCTAAATTGTCCAGAGATATGCTGGATAGGTAGAGGTCTAGGTCTGGGTGGGATATTCTGCAGAGGGTTGGTATGGACACACTGGGCTGAATGGCCTTCTTCCACAGAAAAGGGATTCTATGCTCTAATGTGCAATTATATTTAGAATTAGGATCACAATCTTGTGATCACAGCAAGAAATGTCACAGCAGCAGAGGAGGATTAGGGCAGGCAGGTCCCGAAATGACCAGAGGAGGTGTGGGAGCCAGTCTCCTGTTGAGGCCCGCAATAACAATGTGGCTTTGGTCACAGGCACAAGAAGCCTGTTGCAGATGTAGAGTAAGGTTAAGAAAACATGTGGTGGAGATGCCTGGGATAATGTGCAGCTTTGCATTTGGAGGAGTGATAGAAACATGGAAAATAAGAACATCAGTAGGATATTCAGTCCCTCACATTTGCCCTACCATTGAATATGATCAGGGGACTCAGTATCCTGCTTCCATTTCTGGGCGGAGAAATTTAGACAACCCTAAATGGCTAACTCGTATCCTTGCTCTGTGACCCATGGTCCATCCAAGCCATTAGTTGTGCATGTTCCAGCCAAGTGAGCACATGACTTCCTCCTTAGAAAAGGGTAGAGCCAGGTTGAACATTCAATCCACAGTTGTTCTGATCAACATTTCCTACACTCAGATAGAGGATGAGCACTTGCCTGCTCCCCCAAGAATTTCCACTCAGAACGTCTTTCGAATAAGCAGCTCTCCTCTTTAATTCTGCCCTCGACCTCCAGTGTTTCCAGTAGAAGAATCTGAGAAGGATGCCCTGCACCAGTACATTAAAGCCCAGTAATCTGGAGAGCTCAAGGCCTCAGACCTCCAGTGTACACCGCCACAGTCAATGGAATGGAGAAGCTTACTGAGTAGACTATCTCCACATCAGCTGTAGATGTGGTTGTACCAAGACTTTAGTGAAAACTAAAGACCTAATTAGAGAACAAAGCTGGCAAGGTATTTTTAAGAACAGGATGTCACTTGGAAATATTTTGCATTACATTGCTTTCACCTAATTCATATATGCACATTGTAATTAGTTTGCACTAGCTTAGTCAGAGAGCTACATATGCAAACACACTTCATGGCTTGACACTCATTGATGGTTACATGAAGAGTTGGAGTATTTTCTTTATTCTGGAAGAAACATTGCTATGTCTTTGTATTCATTCTTTATTGAATATTTACATTAGTGCCCAGTGTTTTGTTCACAAGTCTTTGAGGCCTAACTCAACTCGTACGGAGAGCTGGTCCTACCTTCCCTATATTAGAAAGGAGATTTTCTGACATTGCGATCAGTGGTGATAATTGAAATGTTACTGATGAACTCAAAGCCCTGTTAGGATAGTGCAGGATCTGTGTTCTCGGTCATGGTAAACTGATTGCCATAGGCTTAATTTCGATGCAGATGCCATTGGTGCAAGAGTTCGCTTACAAATCTGTGTGACAAAGCTCTGCTCTTCTAGGTGGCAGAAGAAATAGGTTGACAGTCAACCCACCAGGGATGTTGGCAAGTTTATCCTACAACTCAATGGAGGCAATGGAGATTCAACAATGGGACCAATCTGCAACCTTGGTTTTGAATTAGTCTGATGTATATTAGACTGTCTGTGGTATCTGTGCACTTGTTTGTCTGGTCCTGGAATCTAATAACGGTTCATCATGTACATTTGTGGTGTTGCCTCCCCAGGTACTTTCAATTCACCCTCATCTGAGGAGGAATTCTGTTCCTCTTGATCATCTTATAGCAAAAGTTCTCCGCATTGTGTGGCCACGTTGCAGTGCACTGCAGCCCACAATATTCATAATACCTTTTATGGGGCATATTGCAGGGCCTCTCCAGGCTAGTCAAAGCAGCGGAAACACATTTTCAAAACCCAAAGGATTTTTTCAATTATGGTTCTCGAGAAGGCTTGAACTGCATTGTTGCTGCTCTCACTGTTAGTGCCTCAACAGGTCCAAAAGGAATAGCCTTTGTCACCCAGGATCCTGTTGTCAACATGGGCGAGTGTTGTAAAACATCCTGGTACCTGTAAGATGCGCAAAGTGTCTGAGTCATGAAAGATCATGAAAGAGAAACCAGAACTAAAAAATGCATGATGCATTGTCTGTCATCATGGGCAGATTCATGTTCATTGAGTGAAAACCCTTGTAGTTATGTCAATAATGTTTATAGTCACTGGAGTAGTAATCTAGAACCCCAGGCGAACATTCTGGGGATATGGGTTTAAATCCCATCATGGCAGGTGATGAAATTTGCTTTCAATAAAACCCAATTCATAGTTGTGGTCACCCAACAATGGGAAGGACATGGGAGCTTTGGAGAGGGGACAAAAGACATTTACCAGGATGTTGCTTGGATTGGAGCATATGAGCTATAAAGAAAGGTTGGACAAAATTGGATTGTTTTCATTAGAATGCTGGAGGCTAAGGGGCAACCTGATAGAAATATATAAAATTATAAGATGCAGGGATAGGGTGGATAGTCAGAGTCTTTTTCCCAGGGTGGAAATGTCATATATTAGGGGGCATAAGTTTAATGTGAGAGGGGGGAAGGTTTAAAGGAGGTGTGCGAGACAAGTTTTTTACACAGAGCGTGGTAGTGCCTGGAACACACAGAGAGGGGAGTTCGTAGAAGCAGATATAACACCAATGTTTAAGAGTCAGAGAACAGAGGGATACAGAACATGTGCAGGCAGATGAAATTAGTTTAGAATGGCACCATGGTCAGTGCAGACATGGTGGACCGAAGGGCCTGTTTCTGTGTGGCACTGTTCTAATCTGGAATAAAGAACTGACCTAATGATGGCCATGTAACCATTGTCAATTGCTGCAAAAACCCATATGGTTCCCTAATGTCCTTTAGGGAAGGAAATTTGCCAACTTTACCAGGTCTGGCCCACATGTGACTCCAGGCCTACAACAATGTGGTTGACTCTTAACTGCCTTCTGGACAATTAGGGATGGGCAATAAATGCTAATCTAGTCAGCAACACTCACATCCTTAGCTGATTTCTTTTCCCAACCCATGTTTAAAGGTCTTGAAGGTAATTGGAGCTTCTCAAGCACAGCTCAGCTCAGTTAAAGTGAGCATAAATCAGGAAGCAAATTTTGGATCCTTCTGGTTTATGTGGATCTTACAGACTTTGTGTACTCTTTCAGACATATTTATTCAACCAGCTGACCCTTTGAGAAATTAAATATACTTTGGTATTTGCTTTGTTCAACATTAATGTTCAACCAGTTACAACTAGTGTATCAATTAAAATAAAGAAAAGAAAGAATTGTATTTATATAGCATTATTTGTGGCTTCAATACATCCAAAGCTGTTTATAACCAATGAAATATATTTCAAATATGTTGCAAGAAAAATACAGTCATTGTATTTTTGCAAATAAGTTCGCAAATTTAACTATTTTGCTATATGTACAGGATCAGATGAGGTTTACAGTCTAAATTACTTTCTCATAGCCTTTTTGTAGAGGTTACCTGAAGTCAGAGTTGTCCCACATTGATTTGTTCATGATCAAAGAGTAAAAAGAAAATCATCGACCTCTGGGGTATAAAGTGTTAGTATTCAAAGTCAGGTTAATTGGAAGATAATTGGAATTGCTTTTGCATGGATTCCTGAAAGAACTTCATGTAAAAAGACTTCTAGTATACTAATAAAGGACTTTGTTGATTTTAAAAACCCTCAGCACCTTCCTGACACTCGTAGAAACAAGGATTCGATGGGAATGGAAATTCTAAATCAGTAACTTGTTAAAGCAACAATTACAAATAATGTATTTCCAGAAATGTTACAACACACATCTGTCACCAAGTGATGAGATTTGTAACTTTAATTCTCTATATAGTGAACTATAATAAGTGTATATTGAGTAATTTAAATCGTGTCACTATGAGATATAATTATGTGGATGCCAAATGTCACTGCTCCCAGGAATAGAAAGAAATAAAAATGAAGACTATTCATTCTTTTAAAATGGTTCTATTTAAAAATGCATCTTGATAATAATGTACTTGTCTTTTTCACTGGTGTGCAAATAACGGGAGAAATAGCACTGAATACCAGCTTAGGGAGCATTCAACAAGAGCATCTATCTAATACAGCCATAAAGGGACAGTGCTGTTGATTCCAAGAATGGACAATGTTGGACTGTGATTGGCCTTCAGCCAGCCTCAGAGTAGAACTGCTTGCTTGTATATGGGTTTAGGTTGAACCTCAGAAAAGCTGCTCATGATACCTAAATTCTCATTTGCAAACCTGACTACCTCCAATTATTGGTAATAGGAATCCATTTAAAGTGAGTCCAGGATGAAATCACAAGCCAAAGGAAAATCCATTAGCTGGTCTAAACATTTTTCTGAGTTCTAATTATTGGATACAATAAGGATTACATTTATGTCATGGTCATTATCTCTAAAAGTATGAAATTAACAACTATTTCAAACATAAACTGAACCTTTCCTCTTATGATCAGTGTTAAGCCATTTAACACGTACCAAAATAATGTGGATCCTAAATGGATTTAATTAATTAATGGATGGAATTAAAATAATTTCAAAACTGAATGAGACATCACATTTCACCCAAAATGAATGTAAACAACTCTGTGCAGAAGATGTCTGCGAATTTGCAGCCCAAAAATATTTCATCCACCATCTACCAGTCATAACGTATTTCAAAGACGTTGAGATAAAATGAAGCCATTTAAGTGAATGCAAAGTATGGTAACCTCCAAGCCCAATTCTCCATTTTGTATTCATCAAAAATGCTATATGACTTGTAGCAAAATCTTACAACTTTAGGACTATGTTGCATTTATTGCCCGATGGTTTTAGCTGCTTTAGCTGACACATTTTATTTTAGATAAATTTAGAAGTGGCCAGAATTAAAGACATATGTGGTAGAAAATTGATTGTTTTTTGCATTATTTACACAAGGGGCACTTACAGGTACACTTCAGGTACAATAAACGTTTGATGCAAAGTGAACCTTCTTTGATGTTGCCTCAAACCGCATTTTAACTCCAAACCTCAGAATTGTGGCATTTTTCATTCCCCACCCAAGTTACACTCATTTCTAATTTTGTCCCAGGTTGTGCTTTCTGACAATTAATGTTTGTTTGGCTTGTACCCTTTACCATTTGGTTTAGTTTCTTGAAGCATTGAGACCATTCTGGGGTAGGTAGGAACTGTATAAATCTGATGGATTGCACCTGGGCAGAGCTGGGACAAATGTCCTTGCAGGGGGCTTTTACTGGGTCCTTTGATGAGATTTTAAACTAGTGTGGCAAGGGGATGAGAACCAAAATGACCAAAATGGGTCAGATTCAAATCAGAAAACAGGAGGTAAAACATCAATTAATAATGTAGTCGGCGACTCAGAAAGATATAAGAAATGAGGATTACAAAGCAAAGGAAATTGACAAGGTTGAGCTGTTTATATTTCAATACAAGACGTATTACAAACAAGGCAGATGAAATAAGGGCACAGATAAACACATGGCAGCATGATGTCATTGCAATAATGGAAACCTGGCTAAAGAAGGGGCAAAATTGGCAGGTCAATATTCCTGCATATAGAGTTTTCAGGGAGGATAGAGTGAGTGACATAAAAATTGTGTGGGCGCTGGCTGTATTGATGAAAGAATCACTTTACAATTCGATGATTCTACCGTTGTGAGAGGGGATGATATTCTAAGCAGTCTAAAAGAGCCTTTATGGGTTGAGCTTAGAAGTAAAAAACAGGACAGTCAAACTAGTGGGAGGATACAACAGAACCACAAACAGTGAGAAGGAGATAGAAGAACATATATGTAGACAACTTTTTTAACTTTATGAATAAGAGGGCAATAACAATAGCAGACTTTACTATCCCTACTTGAACTGGTTTTCAAACTATATAAGGAGCATTGAGGATGAAACATTCATGCACTATGTCCAGAGATAACAAGGTGTAGAGCTGGATGAACACAGCAGGCCAAGCAGCATCAGAGGAGCAGGAAGGCTGACGTTTCGGGTCTGGACCCTTCTTCAGAAATGGGGGAGGGGAAGGGGATTCTGAAATAAATAGAGAGAGAGGGAGAGGCAGATGAAAGATGGATAAAGGAGCAGATAGGTAGAGAGGAGACAGTCAGGTCAAGGAGGCGGAGATGGAGCCAGTAAATATGAGTGCAGGTGGGGACTTAGGATTGGGGTTGGTCAGTCAAGGGAAGATGGACAGGTCAAGGAGGCAGGGATGAGGCTGGTAGGTAGGAGGTGGGGGTGGGGTTTGAGATGGGAGGACCGGATAGGTGGGAGAAAGGACGGATAGGTCAGGGAGGCAGGGATGAGCTGGGCTGGTTTTGGGATGCGGCTGGGGGCTCAGGGAGATTTTGAAGCTTGTGAAGCCCACATTGATGCCATTGGGCTGCAGGGTTCCCAAGTGAAATATGAGGTGCTGTTCCTGCAACCTTCGGGTGGCATCATTGTGGCACTAGAGGAGGCCCAGAATGGACATGTCGTCTAAGGAGTGGGACGTCTAAGGAGTGGGAGGGGGCGTTGAAATGGTTCGCGACTGGGAGGTGCAGTCGTTTGTCGCAAACCGAGCGTAGGTGTTCCACAAAGTGGTCTCCAATCCTCAGCTTGGTTTCCCTGATGTAGAGGAAGCCACATCGGGAATAGCGGATACAGTATACCACATTAGCAGATGTGCAGGTGAACATTTGTTTAATGTGGAAGGTTTTCTTGGGGCCTGGGATGGGGGTAAGGGGGGAGATGTAGGGGCAGGTGTAGCACTTCCTGCGGTTGCAGGGAAAAATGCCAGTGGTGGTGGGGCTGGTGGGGAGTGTGGAGTGGACAAGGGAGTCATGGAGAGAGCGGTCCCTCCAGAAGGCAGATAAGGGTGGGGAGGGAAAAATATCCTTGGTAGTGGGGTCAGATTGCAGGTGGCAGAAGTGGCGGAGGATGACGCATTGGATCTGGATGTTGGTAGGGTGGTACGTGAAGACAAGAGGGATTCTGTTTTTGTTGTTATTGTGGGGAGAGGGTGTGAGGGATGAGTTGCGGGAAACTCAAGAGATGTGGTTGAAGGTGTTTTCGACCACAGTGGAGAAAAAGTTGCGGTCCTTGAAAAACAAGGACATCTGGGATGTCCGGGAGTGGAATGCCTCATCTCGGGACCAGATGCGGTGGAAGTGAAGGAATTGGGAATAGGGGATAGCATTATTGCAAGAAGGTGGGTGAGAGGAGGTGTATTCTAGGTAGCTGTGAGTGTCGATAGACTTGAAATAGATATCGGTTTCCAGGTGGTTGCCGGAGATAGAAACAGAGAGGTCCAGGAAGGAGACAGAGGTATCGTGAGATGGTCCAAGTGAACTTAAGGTTGGGGTGGAAGGTGTTATTAAAGTGGATGTACTGTTCAAGCTCCTCGTGGATGACATGTCTATCCTGGGCCTCCTCCAGTGCCACAACGATGCCACTCGAATGTTGCAGGATCAGCACTTCATATTTCGTTTGGGAAACCTGCAGCCCAATGGTATCAATGTGGGCTTCACAAGCTTCAAAATCTCCTCGACCCCGACTGCATCCCAAAACCAGCCCAACTCTTCCCCGCCTCCCTGATATTTCCGTCCTTTCTCCCACCTATCCACTCCTCCCACTTCAACACCCACCCCCACCTCCTACCTAACAGCCTCATCCCCACCTCCTTGACCTGTCTGTCTCCTCTCCACCTATCTGCTACTTTAGCCATCTTCCATCTGCCTCCCCCTCTCTCTCTCTGTTTATTTCAGAATCTCCTTCCCCTCCCCCATTTCTGAAGAAGGGTCCAGGCCTGAAACGTCAGCTTTCCTGCTCCTCTGATGCTGTTGGCCTGCTGTGTTCATCCAGCTCTACACCTTGTTATCTCAGATTCTCCAACATCGGCAGTTCCTACTATCTCTACACTACGTCCAGGATTTTTTTTCTTTTTAAACAATACGTGACAAGCTCAACAAGAGATACAATTCTTGATTTAATTTTGGGAAATGAAGATGGGCAAGTGGGCAACCATATCGGGAATAGTGACCACAGTTTGATTAGACTTAGTATTGTTATGGAAAAGGACACAGATAAATCAGGGGCAAAAGTTTTTAACTGGGGTAAAGCAAATTTGACAGAACTAAGAAGTGATTTGGCTGAGGTGGACTGGACAGGACTCCTAAAGCATAAATCAGTGGTAAACCAGTGGAAGGGACAAAAATATGTGATCATTAGGGCATAAAACAGATATGTCCCCTACAAAAATAAGAATGGTGCTGCCAAACCTAGAGCCCCATGGTTGTCCAGAAAAATATAGGGGATGATTAAACAGAAAAAGAAAGTTTATGATAGACACAAAAAACTCAACAATGTAGATAGTCTAGAGGAGTATAGAAGGTACAGGGATCAAAGAGAGAATGATAAAATATTATCAAGTAAGATAAAAGAAAATGCAAAGATTCTTTACCAGTACATAAAAAGCAAAAGGAGAATTAAGGAAAAAGTGGGACCTGTTAGAGATGAAGAAGGAAATTTGCGTGATGATGCAGAGGATATGGGAAGAATTTTAAATGATTCTTTGTTTGTTTTTATATTCACAAAGGAAAGAGATGATGTGAATCTAGTAATCTATGAGGAGTAGTGTGAAATATTAGACAAAATAATCATAACGAGAGAGAAAGTGCTAGAGGAGTCGGAATCCTTGAAAGTGGATAAGTCACCAGAGCCAGATGAATTGTTCTCTGGATGCTGAAGGAGGTCTGGCAGGAAATAGCAGATATTCTGAGGATTATTTTCCAATTTTCACTAGCCACAGGTAAGGTGCCAGGTGACTGAAGGAATGGAAATGTGGTTCCGTTGTTTAAAAAGGGTACAAAAGGAAATGCCAAACAATTGTAGGCCACTTAGTCTCACGTTGGTGGTAGTTAAATTGTTAGAATCAATCCTGAGAGATCAGTTAAACTTTCACTTAGAAAGGCATGGACTAGTCAGAGATAGTCAGCATGGCTTTGTAAAGGAAATGTCATACCTTAAAATTTAATTGAATTCTTTGAGGAAGTGCAGAGTAATGTTTTGAATTGGATCCAAAGTTGACTTAGTAACAGGAAACAGAGGGTAATAGTCAATGGCTCCCCTTATGAATGGAAAGCTATTTTGAGTTGTGTTCCACAGCAGGGCTCAGTGTTAGGACCTTGTTGTTTGTTTCACATGTTAACAATTTGGACTTGAACATGGGAGTACAATTGGGAAATCCGCAGATGGCATAAAAATTGGCTGTGTAGTGGATGTTGTCGAGGATAGCTGTAAGCATCAAATTATATAGATGTGTTGGTGGAGTAGACAGGAAAGTGGTAGATGGAGTTCAACTCTGATAAGCGTGAGGTATTGCATTTGGTGGCGGGGAGGGGGGGAGCGGTCAAACAGCAAAAGGGAATACACAATAAATGTGAATATACTGAGCGGGATAGATGAAGTGAGAGATCTTGGTGTGTAGGTGCACAGGTTCCTGAAGGTAACAGTACAGGTAGACAAGGTTGTATAGAAGGCATATGGAATAGTCTCTTTCATTGGTAGAGGGATATATTGATGAAATTGTATAAGACACTGGTGAGACCATAACTGGAGTATTGTGTGCAGTTCTAGTCACCGTATTAAAGGAAGGACGTAATTGCTCTAGAGAGAGTGCAGAGAAAATTTACTAAATGTTGCCAGGGCTGGAAAATTGTTGCTGTGGGGAGAGATTAGAGAGCTTGGGTTATTTTCCTTGGAACAGAGAAGGCTGAGGTGTGACATGATTGTGGTATACAAAATTTTGAGGGGTAGAGTTAGAGTCGATAGGAGGAACCTGTTTCCCTTGGCAGAGAGTTCAGAAACCAGGGTTCAGAGATTCAAACAAAATGGCAGGAGGATTAGAGGCGACTTGAGGAAAACTTATTTTACGCAGAAGGGTGCTGGGTGTCTGGAATTCACTGCCTGAGTTTGTGGTGGAGGCAGAGATCCTAAACTCTTTTAAAAAGTACCTGGATCTGCACCTGTAGGCTGTAGGGCTATGTGCTATATGCAGGGAGATGGAATTAAAAAAAGGGCATCTGGGTATCCTTGGGTTGGCATAGGCAAAATAGATCAAATCACCCCCTTCTGTGCTGTATCATTTCTACAGTTCTGTGGTTCTGTGGGATTATTCAAATTCATCGTGCTCATCACCCATACAGCCAATAGAGTGGAAATGTTTATTCTATCGGTTTTGGCTGGATTTACTGGTATACATCGGTATTATTACCCAATCATGTTAACAACAGCTCTTATGGATCAATTTCTGATATGTCTCTTTGATCATACAGCATCAAACCAAATTGAAGAATATACAGGAATGCAAAATATGCAATAGAAAATGGACAAACAATGGAAAACTATTTAAGAATTACAGAAAAGAGCATTACCATCCCAGTTCTGCTTAAACATTCTTGAATTGGACATGAAGTGAGGTAGAATTTCAAGAAGTATATGGTGTAGATTTAAACTGATGGACCTTTGACCATTAACAATGCTCTGCATTAATGTCAGGAAATCAGACCATCCTATAATGTGGTGATTGATCTGGGAAAGTAGTCTGTTTACCTTAGTTCCTCAATGTCCCGCAAAAGAAGGAGAGGAAGGTTAACAAACATAGAAAAGCAAAGTTGGTTCAAGCGAGACTACAGACAGTTCCCTAGGGATGGCTGAACTGACAGGATTACACCGATATACAGCACAACAAGAAGTAATTGAAGTATAAAGCAGAATCAGTTTGTTATCACAAGGATTAACCTCTTGCTCTCCACATAAGACTCTCAGGCTTAGAACTCCACTGTTTCCATAGTATTACTTCTGAACCTAGCTCCCTTGTTTTATTCTTAGCTTTTCATCCTTTTGACAAAATAACCCCAAGTAAGTGACATATTTTAGCAATGACATTCATTGCATTTACTGTTTTGATTTGTTTCATACCTGATGTGAAAGCATCAATTACAACCTGAAATGTTTTAATTCATGTACTGAAGATATTCCCTTACTTTCCAGAAGCCTTTATTAAGTTTGCCAAGATCTGAAGTACTAACATTTTTGTTCCTATAAATTAAACTCTCTTATGTGCTCATCAGTATTGCTCCATATTAAAAACAAACTGCTGCACAGCACTTAAGTTTGCTTGGCATTCGTTCCTAGTAAGGAGAAGCTGTAAACAAATGAAAACATTATCTGGGTCAGTATCTCTTGGTAATTGCAAAAGATTAAACAGAGGCAGGTTGGTAGCTAAAGTGGTTTTACATTTGATTCCTGAGCTTAAATCCCAACGGTATCTATCCATCAAGATCATTTGCTTCAGTTGAGTGAGTTTCAGCACTTCTCACTCAGAATGCTGGATCAGTATAACATGATGATGAGAGCTTCCATTTGGTGGGGCTGATAGTGGTGGGAAACTGATGGGGTTGAGAGTGAAGGTAATATAAGCTGAATCCATCGCTACACTTGAATCTCACCTTCTATTGACTGATCATGAAGCAACACTGCTCCCATTAATAGTGGACAAATTAAGAGAAAATACTTTAAAAGTTGTGCTATCCTTGCCCTAACATTTTCAGCTGTTGCTTCAATAACCGCTCCTCTATTGTAAGGGATATTCTCTGTGATTTATACAGCGTTAGTTGCGTTCATAACTCCAAAGATACTGAAGCAGTCCCTGCCTGGCTGAAGCAAGAGCTGGAGATCATTTAGGCTTGGATTCCTAAGCAGCAAGTAACCTTTGCACCATACAGATGGCAGGTAATGACCACCTCTAAGAAGAGAAAATCTCTCCTTGATATTCAACAGCATTGCCATTGTTGAACTTAGACCATTGACATTCTAAGGGTTACCATTTACCAGAAACTTATATGAATGCCACTACAATAGGAAGTCAGAGGTTGGGAATTCTGTGCAAGATACCTCACCTCCTGACTCCCCAGATCTTGTGTACCACCCAGAAGGCAGATGCCAAGATTGTGAGGGAATACTTTCCACTTTTGAACAATTTGAGAAACTCAACAAAATCCAGGACAGAATAACCCACTCGATCAGCTTCCTATCTACCATCTTCAACGTACACTCCTGCCACCCCCATCAGTGCACACTGGAAACAGTGTGCATCAGCACAAGGTGCACTGCAGCAGGTCACCATGGTTCTTTTGGCCACACTATCTAAACCCATTATCACTACTGCCTAAAAGAAGAAGCCTAGCAAAGACATGGGAACACCACTCCTGCAAGCTCCCCTTCAAGCAGCATACAATCCTGCCTTAGAAATTGGTGGTCTATCACAGTGGCTTGTTCAAGACCCTCAAAATCTCTCTAAGAGTACAATGGGTGAATCCACACTACAAGAAGTGGTTCAAGACAACCACTTTCTCACATATAATTAGGGATTGACAATAAATACTGCCTATTCTTGTGATGCCCATGGTGGATAAATAAAAAAAAAGCCATAGTGTTAAAGAAGAGTACAAGTTATCTATTGTTGACTTATTTGCTATCTATTCAAATTGGAATTTTAAAATGTCGGATAAGGCAATAGAAGTCTGACTTGATTGAACTTGAATGTTACATAGAGGATTGATGAGGGCAGCACTTTTAGTGTACATTAATTTTAGCAAAGTATTGACAAGGTTCCACATGCAGACTGGTCAGAAATGTAAAGGTCAAGGGGATCAAAGAGAAAGTGGCAAGTTGGAGGCAAAATTGTCTCCGTATGTGATGGCCGGAAAGGGTTATGGACAATATGCCTTTTGTGACTAGAAGGATATTTCCAGAGGGCCCCACAGGGCTCATGTTTTGTCCATTATTTTTCATAGTATACATTAATGATTTAAATATAAATGTAGGAAGTATGATCAAGAAATTGCAGATGGCAATATAATTGCTCATGTGGTTGATAGTGAGCAAGAAACAGGGATATATCAGTAGACTGATCATTAGGCAGAAATTTATAAAACGGAATTCAATCTGAGTACTGAGAGGTAATGGGGATATCAAACAAAACAAATGGATGCAGAATAAATAGTAGGATATTGAGAAGTGTAGAGGAATAGGGAACTGTAGACTTCATGTGTATAGATTCCCTGAATGGAGTAGGACAGGTTAATAAGGTGCTTAAGAAAATATATGGAATGATTTCTTTTATTAGTTATGGTATACAATTTTAAGAAGAGGAATGTTATGTTAGAACTGATCATGTTAAACAGAGTACCGAGAAGATTGCTAAGGATATTGCCAGGGATTGGAGATTTTAACAATAAGGAAAGATTCATTGATCAGGAATTATTTCTTTAGATCCAAGGAGGAGATTTACTTGAAGTGTATAAAAATCTGAAGAGCCAGGATAGATTAAGGAGGAAAGAGCTATTTGTTTGATCAGAGCAATCAAGAACCAAAATGATTTAACGTACTTGATAATAGGAGGAGGACGTTTAAGTGAATGCTTCCACCCAAGGGTTGGTCTGATCTTTGAACTCAGATAAACTAAAAATAAACCCGTTTATGAGAAATCAAAAAATAGAACGAAAGTGGAAAGTAGCAAAGCTAAAACTTAGGATCAGCCCCAGAGTCAAATGTGAATAAAAACAGAAAATGTTGAAGAAACTCAGCAGGTCTGGAAGCATTTGTACAGAGAGAAAAAGAGTTAATATCTTGAGTCCAGTATGACTCTTCTTCGGAACACAAGAAGAAAGGTAAAATTAAAAGCATTACATGATTGCATACAACATTTACAAGACACATGAACTGATGGCACTAGTGAAAGGAAAAGGGTATGATCTAATTCCCATTACGGAGACATGGCTGTAGGGTGACCAAGACTTGGGACTGAATATTAAAGGATATTCAACTTATAGGAGGGATAGGCAAAAATGAAAAGTAAGTGGTGTAGTGCTGATAGTAAGGGACAGGATCGGTGTATTAATGAGAGAGGATCTCCGATCCGGAACAGGATGTAGAATCTGTTTGGGTGGAGGTCAGAAAGAGCAAAGTGCGGTAAACATTGGTAGGAGTGGTTCATGGGCCACCTAACTGTGCTGGTAAAGTAGGGCAAGGTAAAAATCAAGAGATTAGAGTTGCATGTAGCAAGGGGAATGCAGTAATCATGGGAGACTTCAATCTGCATATAAATTGAGTAAGTCTAACGTTGTCAACCTGAAACTAAATCTAAACAAGGGCAATTATAAAGATACAAGAAGGAAGTTGACTGCAGTGGATTGGAAAAATAGTTTCCAAATTTTATCTTAGATAGGCAAAGCTAGTATCTAAAGAATTAATGCCTGGTTTTCAAAATTAAAATACATTCTTTTAAGGTAAAAATTGCCCATCTAGAAAAACGAGAGAACCATGGCTAAGTAAAGATACTATTAGATCAAAATAGGAGTGTAACAAAGATTCCAAAATAAGCTGTTGAAGACTGAGAAAGTTTTAGAATTTTATAAAAGAGGATCAAGAAATTGACAGAGAGAATATAATATAAATGTAAAATAGCAAAAAAACACGTAATGATGCATTTTAATCATTTCTGTAAGTTTGTAAAAAGATTAGCAAAGCCAGATGTAGGTCCATTTGTGGGCAGACAAAGGATAATTTATGATGAGAACTAGAGAAATGACAGAGGAGCTAAAAAAAACTACTTTATGTCCACAAAGGAAGAGACAAGAAGTCACCCTGAAATAATTAAGATTCAAGGGCCTAGTGAGACTTTGGAACTAAAAGAAATTAATATTTGTCAAACGTAACATTGAAGAAATTAATGAGACTGAAATTTGACCAATCCTTTGAATCTCGTGACCTTTATCCTTGAGTGTTGAAAGTCGTGGTTGTAGAGATGGTGGGTGCTTTGGTGATTGTCTTTCAAATGTTATTAACTCTGTTTGCAGATGGAATGTTGCAGATGTAACCCAACTGTTTAAGAAAGGAACGTGAGAGAAAGCAGTAAACCACAGACCTGTAACCCTGATGTCAGTAGCATGAAAATCGTAGAATCTCTTATAAAGAATGTGATTACCGGATATTTAGAAAATAATTGTCTGATTGGACAGAGTCAACACTGATTTTTGCAGGGGAAATCACATTGAAAACCCTGATAGAATCTTTAGAGGATGTAACTTGAAGAGTCAATAATGGGGAATCAACAGACGTGGTGTATTTTGATTTTCAGAAGACTTTTGATAAAGTTCCACAGTGTACATAAGTAAACAAAATTAAACTACATGAGAAATTACATGAGATTGGGTTAATATACTAGCATAGATTAAGTGTGGTTTAACAGGCAGAAAGCAGAGATTAGGAATAAATGATACATTCTTAGATTAGCAGGTTATGACTAGTGGGATTCCACAAGGGTCAGTGCTTGGACCCAAGCTGTTCACAGTCTACATCAATGATTTGGATCTGGGACCAAATTATAATATGTCCAAGTTTGCAGAAAATACAAAATTTGGTGGGAATGGGAGTTGTGAGAAAGATATAAAGATGCTTTGTGGGCATTTAGACAGACAGAATGAGTGGACAAGGACATGACAAATGAAATATAATGTGGATAAGAGTAAGATTATCCCATTTACTAGGAAGAATAAAGGGACAGAGTAATCCTTCAATAGTGAGAGATTGGTGAGAGATTGCTATCCAAAGGGGGTGTCCTTGTTTATTAGTTAATGAAGGCCAGCAGGCATGTGTAGTAAGCAATTCAGAAGGCAAATTGTATGTTTTTAATTGCAAGATGATTTGAATTTAGGAGCAAAGAAGTCTTCCTTCAATTCTTGCTCCACACCAGGAGTGATGTGTGCAGTTCTGGTTCCCTTGCCTAAGGAAGGATATTCCTTTCTGCAAAGGAAGTGAATTGGAGGTTCTCCAGACTGATTCCTGGATTGGTAAGTTAGACCTAAGAGGAGAGACTGAGGAGACTGAGTCTCTCTTCAAGGCCAGGTGTGTGAAAGAACTGCTGATCTTTTTAACAGGGCCTCATTTGAAAAACCTCATCTATCAATCAAACGAGTTACCTGTCTTGCCTGTGAGAGCAGTGTGTGGGAGCAGGAAAACACAGAATGAATTGTTGTATCAGGGTCTGAAATGGTTAGTACATGGGTGAGTGCAATTAACACCATCCACTCTGATGATGTTTTGAGGATGTTGGGAATGAGTAAAGTAGGATCTTGTGAGAGACAGACCTAAGGCCAGATTCATCTAATAGTCTTTGTTGTAAAGGGCAGCCTATTCTTATAACTTGTAAAAAGTTGCAGACATGAAATTAATACATCTTGTTTATTCCACAAAATGCTTATCCTTAGATATGAAGAACCATCCCTCCCCTGACCCTGTCACTAGATCATTTAAGCTTCAAAGGAACACACGCACTTAGAATATATGATGGCAACACACATAACAACCTCTTGTGGGGATAGTTGATAGAAGTCACAACGAAGATGGCTTTTTTCATTCTGTGTTCGGGAGTCCTCATTCCATGCAACCATCACCAGTTCAGAAGCTGACAGGCAAAGAATGTTGATACCTTTTGCTTTGAAGGATCCGAAGAAATCCAAGATATACCACATGAAATATATAATGCATGAAATGTATCAATTGAAATACAGTCAACTCAAAATTGTTAGCAAATGGGTAAGACAAGAGAAAGAATATTCTATGGGCAATGAAGGATCCATTGTCTGCTGGTTTAGATTCTTTAAATGGACAGCAGAATAAAAATAATCTCCTGGCCCTGAGCATGTCTCACCAATGATTAGGCAGTGCAAAGACAAAATGTTTAAACTGATTATTTTATTAATCACAGCTGCTAAATTTGATCTGGTTCATTTCCTCGATGATCAATATCACCAAATCCTTGATATCACCTGCAATGTCAAGGACAGCAATCCCTCCATTATCCAAATTGTCAATGTCGACCTGGTGTGGTGTGTCACAGAGAGGACACACAGACTATCAGTCATCTGAGAATGTCTGTAAGCAGTTATAATCTGATGAGTTTTATAAAGCTTAGGCCCTTGTGCTGGCAGATAAATCTTAAAGATCTAATACTGACAATCATTGTTTTAAACCCTCTCAAAAATGATCCAATAAATGTTTATTTTGATTCCTGGTATTTACATACATACACTGCAATCACAGGCACTGCTGTGTCTGGGCTCAAGTCAAGCAATTTGAAGGTAAACTGTTTTACATTTCCCTCAGCATGTCATGTTGCAAAAGGACTCAGCCTTGATGGAGACTGAGATCTTCATAACATCAGGTCGCATGCCTTATTGATTTCATGAATACATCTCTTAAACGGATATCACATATTAGCTGAGACATAATCACTCTGGAAAGCTCAATTAGCAAATTATGCAAACTGTTAACAATAGCCTCAGGTATCTCCATTGTTACTAAAATGATCTGTGTCGAGAACAGATTCCCACGGAGAAAAGATGCTTCCCTGCTGCTGTCATCATGACCAATGGGTTTTACACTGTGTTATCGAAGAATGTGTACATCAGTTCAAGTAATTTCTAAAGATTTCCATTTGTGAAGGCTTTGACAATCCCTTGAGTGAAGGAGCAGGGATTTATTGGCAGCAACTTCCAAATTTCTGCATTCAACTGTGCTCGAGTGAAGACCAGAAATTGCAGTCAAGCCAGTTTCACAGTTGTAATTATGGCAAATGTGAACAGTTTTATCATCATTACTAGATCAAAATCCAGGCTAATATTAACACACCTGTCTAAAAAAACTGTTTACCCTTTAAACTTTGCATTCATTAGACACTGTCAGACAACTAACTGCTTTCGTAATAAAACGCAAACCTTTGTTTTAAACAACCACATCCTATGAAAGCACATTATAAATTTTGTGTCAGTTCAGATTCCATAGAAAGCCAGGGTCTTTTGTTAACAGATTAACATTTTTTATTTAGGTATTTTCTTTCAAAGACTTCAAAAGTTAATTATCACAGGTCAGCAACAGGTCATGAGAGGGAAATTAAGGAAAGAAAACAGGAGAGTAACATGTAATAAGGAGCTTGTGCAACGAAGCAGTGTCTAAAGTGCAAATCTGAAATAACAGGAACAATCAGACATGCTTCATAATGTGGTCTATAAATCTATTCAAAATAAGAGCTACCTACCCAGCGGTCACTGGAAAAAACAGACCATTTTTACACTCGTGACTACAAAATCATTTTAGATAAATTAATTGCCATACTCATTACTAATCCATCATGTTTAAGATTATGGGTGAATTTTGGAAATGCATACTCCTGGCACAGAGTTTTTTTTTCCATAGGGAGGACATATAAGGAAATTGCTGGTGAACTCCTTATTATTTTCCAAAGAAGGAACAAATGGAAATGAACCCAGTGCCAATAAGAAGTTGTTATCCAATCATCATTGGATAATGATTTCATCGGCATGGAACTCCTTCCAGTCCAAGTGACCATTTTAATTTTAAAACATAGAAAATAAGCCAGCAATTAATTTTGTCTGGTAAGCATCATAGCTATTCAGATGCTGATCATGCCCAATCTCCATACACATGTATTTTCCAACAGGATTGCACAGCAGTAGTGGCAAACATAGCAAATTGCCTTATCCTTTCTTAACTTCTATATCATTCCGTTATTCTATTCTGTTCTATGTCATTCTAATTTTGTATGATATGATATTTGCATCCTGATTTTTCTTTTCTTTGAACTGTACACACAATTCTTTTTACAAAACAGAGACTGTTTGAGTTTGAGCCATTGGAGAACTGCAATTGCTAACATTAAGCATCCAAACATTCAAAACATGACTCTGAGGATGACACTTTGCCAGTCAGTTCAAAAGAAATTGTTAGTTGTATGAAGCTGGACCTCAGGATAAACACCTGCAATAAGAGGCAACAGCTATTATAAATTTCACAGCATTCAACTCTGTAGAAACTCTACAATTTTCATTCCTCCTACAGAAGGGATTACAGTCTAAAAGAATCATCCTATACACATTCTAGATCCACTCAGTCATTCAATTGACCACATGGCTGTGGCTAGTGTCAATTTTGACACAGAAACAGTACAGGAAAATTTATAATTTCTTTAAAATGTCTGTGTAACCTGCAATTGTTTTTACAAATGTTTAAAAGGATTTTGGATTAATTATAAAGGGATCAATTACAATTTTCTTTTGGATATCAAGAAATGCTGGCCCATGTGATGTGGTGATTTTTGACTTGGAAACAGTACCAACAGGAAGGATATTAAAACTACGAGCTATCTGGCTAGCAAACACAGAGGAGAGCTGCAGAAATAATCCAATCTGAAGGCTGTTGCTAGGCAGAATTCCTTGACTCAAAAGATTCTTGGTGCTGTTCAGTCTCAAATTCTCCCTCTGTTTGTTTTCAAACAGCAGCAGCTGTATCATGCAGCTTAACAATATATAACAGTCAATTGTCAAGTTGCAGAAACAAATTCCTGGTTTTTCCAGTTGTAGAAGTACAACTTTCAATTCAGCTTATTGTTCCAAAAAAGTAAAAATGTATAATCACTTACAGTGCCCCAACTATCCAAAAGGGTACCCTGGCTATCAAACTGCATCCAAACATTCAGACTTGCTCCTATCTGATCTAATGTGCATACTTTGCTTTATCAACATTGAACACAATTGGAGGATAGCTGATTTCCATGTGGCTGCTTCTTCTAAACACACATGCCTGAGACTCAACCTGACAAATTTCCCACCTCATGAAAATGCCACGTTTGGGGCCTGGAGTTCCGATTTCAGGGCTTGTTCGTCATTTTCACAGGAGCAGAGCGGATCTCCATTCTTGTGAAAACTAGGCCTACATTTTGGAAAGTTTCAATTAATATAACAGAAATTCCTATGCATAAATTCATGGGAGGGAGCAGCTTGAAAAGGTGGTGCCAAAGCATTCCTTTGTAATTATTACAGTTAATAATCTTTCCAACAGTTTTAGACATGTTGCCTGCTTCACATTAGTCATAGTGGTTCAAGTGAATTTATTGTTAGAGGACCTTTTATTAGTGCTGCCATTTTGGAGATAATTGCTTTCCCTCACAGGACAAAGATAAAAGTAAACAGTTATTCCAGGCTATACGCGATAGAATGCCTAGTCATTGTTATAGAAACGTCTGATGACACAGGAGCTGCAAACATCGACAGGGATGTATCATCTGGATTTTCAGAACTTGCCAATTCCCAGATGGAAGGAAGTGCACTGTTAGAATACTACTTTTAAAAATGTTGTTCTTCACTGGCAAGGGTAGCCTGACACTCTTGATCTTTTTTTTTGTTAGATTCTAGGCTGCAGAAGCACTGTCATGATAACATCCCACAAAGTTTACAACAAGCAGTTAGCTGCTAGTTGTTCTGGATGACTTAAAAGAAATGTGCACAATTTTCTTTTTTTTTCATTCATGAAATGTGGGGTGTCACTAGCTTGGGCAACATTTATTGTCCATCCCTAATTGCACCAAGGGCCATTAAGAGTCAACCTGAACTGGGAATCTATGGGTTTGAAGTCAAATGTAGGCCAGGCAAGGTAAGGATGGCAGTTTATTTTCCCCTAATGGACATTAACGAACAATTTTTTATAACAATTGTCAGGTGTTACATTATTGCCATGAGGCTAGTTTTTTGTTATTATTTGTGGATTTTCTTTTCCTGTTGGATTCTGATTTCATCATCTATTTTAATGGGATTCATGCCCTTGTCCTCAGAATATTAGCCTGGGGATCTGGGTTGCAAGTTCAATGCATTATCTCTATGCTACCACATTTCCTTAATAGTTCAATATAGCAAAGAGTGGTGTTAACAATCCACAAGCAATTTGTGCTTTGTACAATTGAGCCATATTATAGCTCAGAAAACAAATCTAGAGACATCATATGGTCAGTGCAGCTCACTCTTTGTGAAATGCTGGGACTGTGCCTGTGGCTAAGTGCTGGAGTGTAATTTCCATTGAATCCAGGGACTGTAGTCTCAGGAAAGGAAGGTAAACCACCAGAATGTGAGAAGTCATTGAGGCAGTTCATAATGCAACAATTTTTGAGGAAGTTTCAAAGCCGAGTCATGGAAAGTGAAAAATCAAAATCCATTGTGAAGTTTTAGTGAAGTTTGGTGATCAATAGCGCTACTGACATCTGGGATGGTTGAGAAATCCATGAGATCTGTTTGATTGCATTTGTTATTTGATGCATTCTGTGCAATGTCCAGCCATCACTAGTCTGGCACTCATATTTATCTTACCATAAATAAATATTCTTTTTATGATGTATTATACTATAATACGTTAGATGTTAGAAAACAGGTATATCTATTTTTGCAGATTTTAAACACTTTATTTCAAAAATAGCATTTGCATGTCTGTTTGAGGATGTTTCATTTGTAATGCATTAGTTTTTCTTTGTTGCTGAAGGAAATTTGGCTGAATTGTTTCTAGGGCTCAAAGAAATACAGTGTAAAACCTGCATAACTGGCCATATCACAACTCTGGTTAAATTCAGACTTGCTATGATGAGTGGAACAGTGGGTATGAAAGGAATCAGTGCAACCCTCCAACAGTAGCAACGGAATAAACTCCTTAAGATCAGACTTTGGGACTAGTCCTGAGATGTTACTTTGCAGGGTTGACAGGACAGTGTTCATTGTTATTTCCAGTGCCTAGATTAATGCCACTTGGCTAGAACAGTTTCACTACTTTTTGGAGACTTTTTCATAGCTTGATGCAATGGAGTTGCTTGCAAGGCAATTTCTGTTGGCATTTAAGAGTCAACAACATTACGTTAGTCTGGATTCACATGCAGGCCAGGCCAGGTAAGGAAAGCAGGTTTTCTTCCAAAAGGACATGAGTGGACCAGATGGGTTTTATGGTCATCATTAGACTTTGCATTCAAAATTTTCTTTTAAATTCAAATTCTACCATCTGTCCCCAGTGTATTAACATGGTCTTGGATTAATAATCCAGTGATAGTACCACTATGTTATCAACTCCCTTATCCAGAAGGTGAAACTTCTGAAAAAAAATGACTATTTTCAAAGCATTTTTTAACAGCCTGTTTTTGTCATATGCTCATACAGATTTTGGAAGGGCATAGAAATGCTACAGTTTGGCATGAAGAGATATCTGAGGCCATGGGGAGTGGGTAGAGAGGCACAGTTTGTCATGGGAGACAGTGGGTGGGCATGAGGTGGCATGAATGGAGCATGGGAATATATGACGGGTGATAGAGTGAGAGAAGCAGGGCCTGAGGGTCTTAATGTTTTCATCATAACTGGAATAAAATCCCACTACACCAAGGCAGGTCTTTTAAATAGCCCAGCTCAGCATCCAGCAAACACCAGTATCTACTTTCAGCATCAGAAAATCAGATCTTTGCAAGCACTTTGTCCTGAAACAGATAGGCCAAGCTGGGAAATTATCCAACTTTTACTACTCACCTTAAAGGCAGAAACCCAGCCCTTTCTGTAAGAAGACCTGAACGAGGTTCATGAGCCAAAGTTCAGCAAGTGCTACCTTACATATTCATCTAAACTACAATTGTTTGAATTTTTGTTGAAAGAATTACCTGACTATACAGATTTTATTGTTAAAAGTTTTCAGATGTTATACCTCATATTTTAATTGTAAATCAATCACATTAATACCTGTCTTCAACTTATTTCAACTCCCTGCAATTTTTTTTTATATGTCTAACCAGGTAATGAAAAATATTGGAAAGGTGTCATTGTTAATGAGTCACTAAATGGATAAAATTATTAAATTCTTTCAAAAAATCAACAGGCAAAACTAAAAATTACCAGTTAATCCAATATTTTCAACTAAACAAAAAAAGTCACTGAACATATATATCAACAATCATTGTTCATTTTATTTTCTTCACTGCCTAGCCAAGCCAGCTAGTACTTTTGTTTTTGTTTCTATCTGGAAATTTAATGGAAGGGCTGTATCTATTGTTTTGGAAATTGGAAAATGGCCTAGCTCCTTCCTGCTGCAATCAGTATTTTATTCCCAGCTCTTATTTATTGAACTCCAGTTATGGAACCTATTTTCCATTGATCATCTGCTTGTGATCATTGAAGAAGTTACAGTAATTGAGGATCCTTTCTTGCATAAATTAAAACTGAGAATTTTGATACCCAGCAGATAATGAAACCAATCCATGAATAACAAAAGGTTTGGAAATGATGCAGCCTATGTGTCAGTACATGGCTGTCTTCTATTCTGAGTCTAAATAGATAACATTGGCCAGGCCATAGGCAAAATTAGATTAAGTTACACTAAAGTTGTAGAGGCAAACTGCAAACAGGACTTCAAACAAGAAATCCAAAAGACAGGTAGGTTTCAGAAAGGGCTAGATAAGTGGCTATCATATTTTACTATGGATATGTGAACGTTAATACATTTTGCAAAACAAAAAATATAAGGAAAGAAGAGACTCACTCCAGGGAAAGACATTGAATGGTCTGATTGAAGAGACCAGCAGATTTAAAAACATAATTTCATACAAGTGTAGTGGGTGATGGAAGACAAATCCATGACAAAACTCAATAGTGGCTCTTGTGGTGCAGTTGTAGTGTCTCTACCTCTGGTCCAAGGCACCTAAATTTGAGACCTACCTGCTCTGGAAGTGTATAGTAACATCTCTGAACAGATCGGTTAGGAAATTATCTGGGAAGAAGAAAGTTAATTGATTTTAACTTCTTATAAATAAAGATCAAGAGCAGGGGAAGATAGATTTGGAGAACACTTTTCTACATAAAGGGTTGTTGGAATATGGAGCCCTTTGTCTCAAGAAATACTTGAGACAATGACCAGAATTTTTTTTTAACAGAAACAGATAAAATGTTTGAGGCAGAGGAAGACACAAAATTGGCATAGACACAATGGGTTAGGCGGCCTCCCTCTGTGCTTTGAGCTTTTCTGCTATAATGTTTCTGGGAATGCATAATTTCCTCTTATGTACCAGCACACAGAAAAGAAACCATCAGCAGTTAGCTCATTAAAGTTATGTGATTTGATGGCCTGACTGCTGTAATCATAGAATTATCACAGCGCTCCTTAGCAGAAAGCATGGCAAGAATGTTCTGTTGTTTTCAAAACTGCCCTTCATGAGTTCTCAGGTACAAACGCCTCTCACCATGTATTATGCACATGCAGGTATTCAGAATTTACTGGAACATCATTTCAATTATAATTGCATTGAGACATCCAGACTGCTCCTGACTTTCTGTTTTCTCAACAAATATTAATTTGTTTTTCAGTGTATTTGTAATGGTTTAAGGATTCAGAAAAGGACTACGGGATTGCAAGAATACACAGAAAGCCTTGCCAAGTTTAAGTACATTTAATCACAAAATACAGGCCTTTTATCATGTTTGATATATTGTTGATTGCCTTTGGAGTGGGATTTAATGGTTATTAGTGTAATACAATTCAGCTTGTCTGCACTTTCAGATGTTAAGTAAAAGAGGAGCGTGACTGATACTTTGCTGGAGCTCAGAGAAACATAAAGCATTCCGCAAGCAGCATTCAGGGTGGATAGTACAGAGTCACGATGACAGGCTGTAGTGATTAAGACAAGGCTATAAACTTCAAACAAGGGAGGGTGGCATGGTAAATCAAGAGAGCAGACCAGGTCTGACCTCCTGACACTCTTCCCTCTTTCCCCAACACTACTAAGTCTGGGAAAGGACTCCTTGAAGTTTGTACGGCAGCTGTCCTTATGTGTCCTCCCCCATCAATGTGAAGGTTTCTATGTTTTTTCCTCTCAGCCGCTTTCTGCATGTGAAGATAGCTTACGTTTCAGAATAAATTCATCAATTTCTTCTAGAGAAATTTGAAATGTTAAACAGTGTTCCATTATTCTGATGTGAAGAGCTATTCTGGTCCATTGATAACAACTAAAATGGTCAGTAAATGTTATGAGCCTCATACAAAATTATCGAATCCAGAGTTGATTTTAGTTATTCCCCACCCTCAGCCTGAATGTTCTTAGGAATTTTATTTTTTGGAAAATCACTCTGAAATTATTGTATTTTTTAAAATACAACAATTATTATTTTATATATAATACTGCTAACTTTGTTAAAAAGAGCATAATAAATTCTTTTCGTCAAACTAAATCAGCCTGCAGAGTAAAACAGTGGTATTGTTTTCAAAAATGATGGCCATGCTTTGAAGATAATTACGATTATGTATGTTTTTATGTTAAACGTCCTGAAGTATGGACTGGACTAACCATGGGGCAGTAAACTCCTCCAAAGTTTCTGATGATCCATTATTTTGGTTACATCACGTTATTTTTTGCAGTCAATCTGACTGCAGCTGATTCTGCAAGCAGGTTACACCCATCACTGGAAAAGATATGTGATACATAATTTACCCTGTTACAATTATTTATGTTTACCATTTTGATAACTCTTCAATGTAATGAATTTTAAAAGCTATTCCTTGATTTATTGATATCATTTCTGTATACAACATTTTGCTGTTAGATTTAATGCATTCTCTCATATTATTTCTTTAAAACTTTAATGAGATACATTTTTTGCTGAAGAATAGGTTAATGAATGATGATGAAGCTAATAAAACGTCTGTGCAAGAATAAAGGCAGATTTCCATAAAGTATTTTTCAAGCATCTAAATTTGAACTTAAACAGTTTGAGTGCTGAATTTTCCATTCATCCATGTGAGGTAGATTAACAAAATGTCACTTCAAAATATATTTCAGCGAGCAGTGAATGGAAGCCCTTGGAATTAGTGTTCAAGAAATGCGTGCTGGGAGCAGCCCAAAGGATTGAACTAGTCACAAAGAGCACAACAGTAGGCTATCAACCAGGTTAACTTGAGGTCGACTGCTAGGTCAACCTCAGAGAAAGCTACAAGATGAAAAAAGAGAAACAAGCAAAGGGCTGTTATTTCCATACACTTACGTGTATCCTGTTGAAGCTTTAAAATCATGCATTCCTTCATATAGCTGGCAGGTTTGAATGAATAGAAGACAACTTCATACAAATTTTGAATATTAAACTCAATAGCCTGGATTTTTCGATGGCCAGATAATCATCCATGCAGTGCACATGGGAGTCATGTATCAGGATTCTGTGCAGTTCTGATTTTCAATATAGTAGACTCTGAGATAATTGCCTGGAAAATTGAAAATTCCACTGAGCAAATTCCCCTGCTCCTGGAACCCTCCAAAATTATCCATTCAAATACAAGAATTTGGAGGGTTCTGCTGCAGTTAAGTGAATAATTACTCAGGAAAAATTATTCTATGATAAACTGAGCCTAACTCCTGAGAAACTGTTAAACTGACTCCATGCTTACCATATCCCCCACAGTTTCTATACACCCCCAGGCTTTGAGGTGACAACCCTCTTCTCACAGGAGTCGACCTCAGCCTGGCCTCCAGAACCTGTCAACGCCTTCTATCCCTAGGACCTGACTTCCCATTCTCCAACCAGGACCTGGCATATCCATTTTATTCCCAGGACCTCACAGCCCCTCTCCACTTCTGGGACATGCTACAGGATCTGACACTACACTTTTGCTATCACTGGAATCGGCACACCCCTCTCTTGCAACTGCCCCTTCCCTCCTCCTCCACCCACTTCCTGCCTGGGAATCAACACTCTTTCCCCTCCACCTCTGACCTCATATCATTCTCCCTGTTGTCAGACCTTCCATGGCCTCCCAAGAACCTCTTTCTGCCCGGGATCCAATATCCTCCTGACCATCCCCACCTCAGCCAGCATCCAACACCATGCTCCCCACCACCGTCAAATCCAACAAGACCAGCCACTCTACCACTCCCCCCATCCCACTGCCCACACCCCTGTCTCCCCAGAAACAGACAACAACTCTGCACCCCAGGCTGACAAATCCCACTATCTATACCTAGCCTTGACCTACCCTAAACACTCTATCACACCATCCCTCTTGCCTGACACTTAACTTCTGTAACACACTCAACTTCTGGTATCACATCCTTATTCACCTGGCACTATTCTTACCTGGCATCTTACATTATACCCACCTGATACCAAGCCTTCCCAGCACCCTATTGTCACAGTTTTCTTAGCTATGTACTCTTTCATAGGACCTATCAAAGTGGATCACTCTGATCCTAGACATTTAGCTCATGGCATGCAACAATTAACTGCTATGAGAAAGTGGGGATGGTTAAACTTTCCTGACATCCCGTATGAAGAGGGACCTGTCAGATTTAAAATACAGATTTATATTTCTGAAGGAGCCCTAAACAGAATGATCTGTCTTACATGTGAAGTAAAAACATGGAACTCAAGCATCCATGTAGCTCAGTAGCAGCAGTGTCTACTACCTACAAGATGCGCTGCAGAAATTCACCAAAGATCCTCAGGCAGCACCTTCCAAACCCGCAACCACTTCCATCTAGAAGGACAAGGGCAGCAGATATATGCGAACATCCATCACCTTCAATTTCCCCTTCAAGCCACTCACCATCCTGACTTGGAAATATATTGCTGTTTCTTCACTGCTGCTGGGTCAAAATCCTGGCTTTCCCTCCCTCATGGCATTGTTGATCAACCCACAGAAGGTAGATTGTAGCTGTTCAAGAAGGCAGCTCACCACCACATTCTCAAGGGCAACTAGGGATGGGCAATAAATGTTGGTCAGCCAGTGATGCTCACATCTCACCAATGAATGAAGAAAAAAACTGAGTAGCAATCTGAGTGTGATTGACACTTTTCAGAAAATCCAGAAAAAGTTCCTTTGATTCTCAGGGGCATTTTTGGGATATTATTTTATACACATGCATTAACCAAAGGGCAAGGTTCAAATTAGCGGTGGAAAAAGAAGTACATGCTTTGCACTTTCTATCCCAGTTGTACTGTTGTTAATTTCCATCTAAATAATCATTGCTCTGGTGCCTCATTTATTTTGCTTTCACACAAGTCATTTTCTAATTCAAACAGATGAAGTGGGGCATAAAGCTGTTTTCTCTTCAGTGCCATTTTTTAAATTACTTTGCAGAAGTACTTGCGTCCAGACCAGAAACATCAGCTTTCCTGCTTCTCTGATGCTGCCTGGCCTGCTGTGTTCCTCCAGCTCCACACCTTGTTATCTCAGACTCCAGCATCAGCAGTTCCTACTATTTCTCTTGATAGCTAAGACTTCCTGCACAACTTTTTATTGCATTTTTACTTTATTCATTCATGGGAAGAGTGCATCTTTGACTGGGCCACCTTTTGCACCCCATCCCTAGTTGCCTTGGAGAGGGTGGTGATGAGCTGCTTTCTTGAACCTCTGCAGTATATTTGCTGTTGGTAGACCCATAATGCTGTTGAAGTGCATGTTCCCAGATTTTGACACAAAGGCACTGAAGGAATTACAATATATTTCCAAGTCAGGATAGTGAGCGGCTTTGAGAGAAAATCACAGGTGGCGATGTTCCCATTTATCAGCTGCCCTTGTCTTTCTAGACGGTAGTGTTGTGTGTTTTGAAGGTGTGGTCTAAGGAGCCTTGGTGAAATTCTGCAGTGTATCTTGTAGATTGTAAACATTAAGTGTCAGTGATGGAGTGACTGAATGTTTGTCAATGGAGTGCCAATCAAGCATGCTGCTTTGTCATAGATGGTGTCAACCATTCTGAGAGTAGTTGAAACTGGACTCATCTAGGGAAATGATGAGTATTCCATCACATTCCTGAACTGTGCCTTGGAGAAGGTGGAAAGACTCAGGGGACTCAGGTGGTGAGTTACATGCTGCAGGATTTGGAGCCCCTGACCTTCTCATGTGGTCACAATATTTATATGATTAGTCCACTTCAGTTTCTGGTCAAGAATCATTTCTAGAATGTTGATGATTGGAGATTCAGTGATAGCAATGCTGTTGAATATCAAAGGATAATGGTTAGATTCATTGCATGGGATTTGTTTGGCATGAATATTAGATGCCACTTGTTAGCCCAAGCTTGGAGATTGCCCTGAGCTTGCTGCATTTCAACATGGGCTGCTTCAGTATCTGGGGCTTCATGGATAGTGCTGAACCTTGTGCGATTATTAGCAAACATCCCAATTTTGACCTTATGACGGAGAGAAGTGGTCGATCAGTGGTTAGACTGCTGCCTTACAGTGCCAGGGACCTGGGTTCAATTCCACCCTCAGGCGACTGTCTGTGTTGACTTTGCACATTCTCCCTGTGTCTGCATGGGTTTCTGCTGTGTGCTCCAGTTTCCTCCGTCAGTCCAAAGATGTGCAGGTTATGTGAATTGGTCATGCTAAATTTCCCATAGTGCTCAAGGACGTGCAGGCTAGGTGGGTTAGCCATGGGAAATGTAGGGTTACAGGGACACAGCATTTAGATGGGTTTGGGTGGGAATCTCTTCAGAGGGTTAGTGTGGACCCGTTGGGTCGAATGGCCTGTTTCCATACTGCAGGGATTCTATGATCTTGACATTAGCCTAGGATACCACCCTGAGGAACACTTGCAGATATGTCTTAGATCAGGGATGACTAACTTCCAACAACCACAACCATCTTGGAGATAGCAAGAACTGCAGATGCTGGAAGTCAGAGTTGATAAAGTGTGAAGCTGGAGGAACAACTGGACGAGTGGAGGAAATTGAGGGCTTTTAGGCCCTCCTTATGGGAATACAGGTGTAGAGAGTCTGCCCATGGTGAAGACGTGGTTTTGAGGGCCAGGGAACTGAAAGTTGTGGAGAAAGTGGAGGGCGTGGGTAGTTTCCTGAACATAAGTGGGGAGTTCCTGGACCAGTGGGATAAAACAGAGTCAAGGTAGGCAGAGATGAGTTCAGTGGGGCAGGAGCAGGCAGAGACAATGGGTCGATCGGGACAGTCAGGTTTGTGGATTTTGAGGAGGCCTGTATGTCTTCTAACGTGGTCTATTGCATCCATTGCTCCCGATGTGGCCTCCTCTACGTCGGAGAGACCAAGCACAGACGTAGTGACAGATTCACAGAGCATCTGTGCTCTGTATGCTCCAATCAACACCACCTTCTGGTTGCCAGCCATTTTAACTCCCCCTCCCACTCCCTTGGCGATATGTCCATCCCTGGCCTCCTCCACTATCACAATAAGGCTACACGTAAACTCATTCACAATGAAAGATGTGGCATTAAAAAGGGCAACTAATCTACAGTTTAGTATCAATGCAAATTTTGTACCAGATTTCTGCTTTCAGTTTCTCAGCAATGGTTTATTTAACTGACCCGAAAGAAACTTCAAGAACAAATGCAATGATATTGCTCTCAGCAATCAGTACAACAAATGTATCACCATTTTGTATGAAATTGCTCAATTCATTATTTTAATGCAGTTGTCAGCTCATGTATAAGAAATGCATTAAAACAATGCTAAGACAATTTTATATAAAGGTTTTGCTAGTCTAGATGATGAACATTCTGGAAATATCTAGATTCATTGCTCAAAGAAATCTCTAGCTAGAAACTATACATCAGAGCATCATAGAATAGATCAGCCCATTATACTCATCATTCCAAAGCCTTGATTTCCCCAACACCTTGCAATTTTGCCCCCTTCATGTATACATCCAATTTCTTTTCAAAAATTATTGAATTTTCTTCCATCACCATTTCAAGCTGTGCATTTCAGACCATAACACAATTTAGAGTTAAAATCTTCTCCTCTCACCTCTTTTGTCAATTATCCTCACTCTGTATCCATCTGTTTGTTTCTGCCACAGCAGATGGAATCTATTTGCTCCAGCAAAGCCTTTCATGATTTAAATACTCTTATTAAGTCCTTTCCTCTGCTCTAAGGAGTAAACCCACCTTCAGCAGTCTTGCCAAGTATTTGAAGTCACACATCACTGGCAGTATTCTGGTAAATTTCTCTGCTATCTAAGGCTTTGACATATATTGCCCAGAATTGGACACAATGCTCCATCTAAGGCCAAGTAATGTTTTATAAACATTTAACATAACTTCCTTAAATGTAAGTAGACAGTCAAAAATAGCATGTTAGGGTTACATCACCATTTTCAGCAAACAATCTTAAAAAAGCAAATTGCTGAGTGGTCATTTCCTAACACTTCCTTGGTAACAAATTTTCATTGAGCAGGATCTACTTTAAATGTTCTCTGCCATTTGTTGACCAATTTTCTTTGTGACACGTGAATTCAAAAATAAATTCTGAGCACATCCCTCAAAGAAGAATAGTGTATTATTCCTAAAAAAACAAAATAACTGTGGATGCCATAAATCAGGAATAAAAACAAAGGTTGCTGGAAAAGCTCAACAGGCCTGGCAACATCTGTGAGGAAAAGTCAGAGTTAATGCTTTGGGTCCGGTGACACTTCCTCAGAACCGTTCTAAAGAAGGGTCACTGGACCTGAAACGGTAACTCTGACTTTTCTTCACAGATGCTTCCAGACCTGCTGAGCTTTTCTAGCAGCCTCTGTTTTTTTCCACTGTTTTATTCATATTTTTATGACACCAGCTAATGATATTGCTGGACAAACCAGATATATTAAAATATACATAAATCATCCACCTTACATCTCAGTGCTGTATAAACCAATTCTACTTAGATCAAAGCTTCAATATTTTAATTTGATATTGTAAACACGGTAGGGGTTTTAAAACACTCTTGGATAAAGAAACAGAAATAAAAATAAGCTTGAAATTTAAAAGGCAGGAATGTGATAAAGTTAGGGCTAGCAATATTAATGCAACAAATTCTTGCTAATACATATATTCCTCATGAACCTCCAACAATCCCTCTTCATCAAATCAGTATAACCTTTCATTCCATCTTTTCAGTTCAGTTTATCTAGTTTCCCCTTAAACATACCAATGCTATTCACTCTAGAAGATAATGAGGGGATAAGAAGGACCCTGATAAGCATATCAGAGTTAATGGGGAATGTCAGCATGAAAGCTGCAATTTGCAACCAGTCCACCCTTGTTTCCACTTCCAATGAGACAGGGTAACACGCAAACTTCATGTTGACTCTATTTTTCCATGATTTCTGCAGGCAATTGTGATATTGGCACATAATGCTGACTAATTGCATGCTCATCAGAAGCCCTAACTACCTTTCTGGCTTTTAAAAACTGACTTCTCTTAAAGGGAAACCACCATGAGTTAAAGAAAGCTATTTCTGACTGCCAGTGCTGTAGTATGGAACTAGTCAAACAGAACAGCTGGCCCATGCTGGTCATGTTGCATACTCAGTGTGCTGCATACAGTGTACAGATTTGTTCATCATTCTTGAGGTCTGTTTGGGAGACGAGTCAGGAGCACTCTCAAATGTGAAATGTCACTTCAGAAGTCACTATTAGAGGCAGTATTGTAATTTAGACACGTTTTTAATGCAGGTGTTCATCATTAGGATGTCTCCTGCAAAGCTAGGTTGACTATTGCATTGACCACTATTATGTAAGAACTGGCATGTATTATAGTACATTTTCCATTGGAGAAAGTGTCATAATTCATTCCAAATGGGAAAGTGGTAAAACATTGGGAAATGGCCCTTGAATGTTTGGCACAAGAGTTTAAATGTACTGACAGCTCAAATTATGGAATAAAAGATATTTTTCTTTTGAATGTAATTTCAAAAATTTCACACACCTGCTCCCTTTCATTGATTGAAAATCAATCTGTTTTGGAATGCAGAAAATAACATCTGTTCTTTCAGTTTTAGCTTTGAAGTTTGAAAGTCTCTGCTTCAACAGCTGTGGCCATAATGAATGCTTTTACAATTTTCAAAAGCTACTGGAGGAATGATTGGAAGTTTTATGAAACTGTAATAAAACACTATGCATATACTTTTAATGGCTCGATTAGAATCCCACTGGTGAGTGGCAGGGGACCTATTTGAATGCATTATCATTTCAGTATTACTTAATCTCATTTCATTTATATGCAGGTTGCTGGGTTTTTTTTTCCACAGGCAGCAGAGAAAAACAAAACATTGACAAATCACTATGTAAATGTCGGTATGAATACCCAGTGGTTTCAACTCACAAGCATCTTTTCCAGGACCTCTGTCTTGACCACAAATTCTCATCATCTCAGTGCATATTCCATGCACAGTAACCACTTTCACCCTGTGCCCAAAGAGGTTGGCATCAGCAAAGCAACAGCTTCACCTCATCACTGCGGCATAACTCTGAACCAGAATGCAATTTACTACTTCAATACTGCACTTTGGAGGGCAATAACGCCATTCATTGCAATGCTGCTACCAAGTAACTTTGAGCATAAGGTTAGGTACCCATCACATGTATCGGAATAGGGTGCATCTCAGACTTCTTAGCTTGGTCTTTTAGTACTTACTCACTTTGCACCTTCTCAGATGCTCACAGCATCTCTGCCTTGCCGCTGCACATTCAGAACTTGAAGACTCATAGTACTTCTGTGTTTCCTTGCCTTTTAGCACAGACATAAAACCAGGCAGCCTGTCATGTTTGGTGCAATGATCAGTCAAGGGATGGGACATGTTGGTGTGCAACGGTGTGGTATGGTAAATGTCACGCAAAAGCTTATGTGGCAAAGTAACTAAATGTGCTTCAATCAAATGACCATATCTCCCAGTATTAAAGAATAGTCTTCAGTCAGGTAAAAAGGACATGGAGGTGAATGGAGACATGGAGGTCTATGGGAACAGGAAACGGGTCTGAGAGCATGGAGAGAACATGGCGACTGGATGTGGGACAAAGGAAGTGAGGATTAAGGACTATAGGGCCTAGTAGCCTTTAATAAAACAGGCATGAAGTCCCAAAGAGCTGAGATGGGTCTTCTAACTAGCCCACTTTGATGCCCACCTGCCTCAATATCACATTAGAACTACCTTCAGGATTAGTAGCCAAACTTGATTTTACATTACCTCTCCAGGGTGAAATTGTGCTTTTGAGAATCATTACGTGGCTACAGGCCTGCCAAGTTGAGAAATTCCCAGATACAAACTTCCCACACTGTCAGTGAAAATCTGGCCTGCTGTGCCTCAAAGTTATGATGGTGGGCATATTTATATAATGCCAACTCCAAGTCCCAAAGTCAACCTGTTTTGAATCTGTTCAAAATAAATGTATTAAACATTAGGGAATAACTGAGTGGCAAGCATGTTAACTGTTTACTGTGGCTGGAATAGTTCATTTTTACTGACCTGCTTTTGGCATATTATTGATTCAAACCAAAATGGAGCCCAACACTGTCAGCCACAAAATATAAAATACCTTGGAAATATTTTCCAAAAAGAGTCACTCGAAAATGAATCAAAAATTAAAAAGAGGACTCACTGATATTACTGGATGAAATATTTACACAAGTACTGTTGGAAGAGCTCCACAATAGCAATATGGGAAAAAATAATTGTCAGAATGGTGTTACCAATGTTGTTGTAGAATTTAATGCTGAAATAATTGCACAGAGGCCGGTGTTCCATCACCAAATCGCACTTTATTTACATGTGCACTGTACATAGGCTGTGGCCAGCCAACTCAAAGGTAGTCCCTAGACAGAGGAGACCTTCTGAATCTCCTGTTATTATCTGTCAGCCA
The DNA here is from genome assembly GCF_021869965.1 of Rhincodon typus. Lineage (NCBI taxonomy): Eukaryota > Metazoa > Chordata > Chondrichthyes > Orectolobiformes > Rhincodontidae > Rhincodon > Rhincodon typus. The sequence goes on along the minus strand of NC_063333.1, from coordinate 102,518,075 downwards.
GGGCTCCCTGATTAGCCCAGTTAAACAACCCCAATCAAGGATCTCATAGTCAATGAAATCCACCTGGCCCTGGTTCTAATCACTATGGGGCTACCTGCTCAAGTGAGTATAGAGGTGAGAGGGGCAATGAGTGGGAGCTCCACCACCTTCCCCAGCTGCTGGTTAAGTTTGGGATAGGAAAACCGGTGGAGGGCTTTCCGTACTATAGTCTATTCAGGACCAGGAGTGGATAACTAGAAAAATTGGAACACATTTCGCATTTGATTGACTCATCCCATTGACTTCAGTTTGGTCTATTTTGTGAGAAAATATGTTTATTGACATAGAGTCATGTTTTGGATCAGATTAAACATCAGCATTTGAAAGAAGTCATCGTTCATTCTGAAATCTTGAGTTCTGAAGAAGATTCCCACCAGAATTGAAAATTTAACTTTGTTTCTCTCTCCATAGATGCTGCCAGACCTGCTGAACGATAGAATCCCTACAGTGTGGAAGCAGGCCATTCAGCCCATCATGTCTACGCTGACCCTCTGAAGTGCATCCCAACCAGATGTGTCCCATCCCTCTAACCTTGTACTTCTGATGACTAATCCACCTAACCTACATATCCCTGGACACTATGGGCAATTTAGCATGGTCAATCTTCTTAACTTCTACATCTTTGGACTGTGGGAGGAAACCAGAGTACCCGGAGGAAACCCACACAGACATGGGGAGAATGTGCAAACTCCACAAGGACAGTGACCCAGGGGGTGGAATCGAACCCTGGTCCTTGGCTAACCACTTTGCCACCCCTACTGAGTTTCTCCATAATTCTCTGTGTTTGTTCTAAATCTTTCATCCCTAATGGCTCTGTACTAAAATGAAGTTTATTTAAAGAAATTTCACTCAGTATATAATCAAGAGGCTAATGTGATAGCAACACAAATTCAAACCTCACTGTGACAGCTGGTGGAATTAAATTTAATCTGGAACATGAAACTCATCTCAATGATGATGACCATGAAATTACCATTAATTGTCATAAAAACCCAGGTAGTTTACTAATGGCCTAGGAAAGAAAATCTGCCATCCTTACCTGTACTGGTCTATATGTGACTCCAGAGCCACAGCATTGCGGTTTAATATTAACTGTCCTCTGAAATGGAGTAGCCAGCCACTCGGTCCAATTAGAAATGGGCAACAAATGTTGGCACTGCCAATCAAAACTAGATCCCATGAAAAAAGAATAGAACAGTGGTTGGAGCCCAGAGTCTTCAAATTCACAGAGGGTGTATTGCCCACTGAACCAAGACATTGTTGAAGGATATAGTTTTTATATGAGAGAGGGTGGTACTTCAGAGTCAGAAAAATATCCTGTGATCCTTCAGATGGAAGACACTGAAGAAAACTGAAAATAGAATCAATGATTTCTCTTGGTTCAGATTTGGTGTAGAATTTTGAATAAGTATTTAAAAGTAACTGGGAATTGTCTTTCTATCTTTTAGTGTGTTTGGAAAGAGTGCTAACTTATGCAAAGTTATGACTCATCCTGTGGGAACCAATTTTAGGAAATCTGTTATTACCATTTCATTCCAAACTATTTTTGTCCAGTAATAAATCTCAACTCACCTGAATACCAAAGACCTAAGGCTGTGGTTCCAAGTTACGGTGAAATTTGCAGTGCTATTACATGTAAAAAACGCAGTTTTAACATTGACTCTTTAAAGTGAAGAGGAGAGCTAACACTACTATAGGTCTCAGAAAGAATGGAATGGGGGGTCTGTGTGTTGCTGACTCTAAGGCTTCCTTGTCCAATAATTTTGAAGTTGTTTTGGTCCAGTTCCTCGTGGATAATAGGGTCCAATGTAAAATCCATGTTTCATTTCAAACTGGAATACAGTATCAATTATGAATCATGGAAATGTTAATTGTATGAGGATTACTCTTAGCTGATTTTTAAGTGGATACCTCAGTGGACCCAGATTAAAGCAGTAGCTTTCAAACCCTGCTATTCAGCATATCCTGAAAATATTTATGCAGACCCTAGCTACACTCTCCAGATTATGTGGAAATGGTAGTTTAGTAGTAATGTCACTAGACGAGTAATCCTGGGGCATACGTTTATGTGCTGAACATATGGTTGTGAATCCCATCTGAACAGCTGATGAAATGTAACTTCAATCATTACATCTGGAATGGAAAGCTAGTTTCAGTAATGTTAACAATAAAACTTTTTTTTATTGCTTATAGGACATGGGCATCACAGCATTTATTGTCCATGCCTAGCAGGCCATGAGAAGGTGATGGTCAGCTGCATTCTTGAACTGCTGCAGTCTATGTGCTGTAGGTAAACCCACAATGCTATTAGGGAGGGAATTCCAAGATTTTGATCCAGAGACAATGAAGGAACAGGAATACATTTCCAAGTCAGGATGGTGAGTGGCTTGGTTGGGAACTTGCAGGTGGTGGTGTTCACAAGTGTCTGCTGCATTTGTCTTTCTAGATCGAAGTGCTTATGGGTTTGAAACATACTGTTGAAGGATCTTTGATGAATTTCTGCAGTGCAATTAGCAGATGGTACACACTGCTGCTACTGACCGTTGGTGGTACAGTGAATGGTTGTGGATATGGTGCCAATCAAGCGGGCTGCTTTTGGTCTTGGATGATGGCAAGCCTCTTGAGCATTGTTGCGGCTGCAGTCATCCAGGCAAGTGGGAAGTATTCCATCACATTCCTGAATTGTGCCTTGTAGATGGTGTACAGGGTTTGGGGAGTCAAGAGGTGAGTTACTCCTAGTTGTATTCCTAGCTTCTGACCCTGTCTTGTAGCCTTTGTCTTTCTGTGGTGAGTGCAGTTGAGTTTGTGGTCATTGATAACCCAATGATGTTGATAGTAGGGGATTCAGTGACAGTAACATCATTGAATGTCAAGGGGCAATGTTTGGATAGTGTCTTATTGGTGATGGTCATTGATTGTCATTTGTGTGGTGTGAATGTTACTTTACCACTTATCAGTCCAAGCCTGGATACTGTCCAGGTCTTGCTGTATTTAGACATGAACTGTGTCTGCGTGGGTTTCTTCTAGGTGTTCCAGTTTCCTCCCACAGTCCAAACATGTGCAGGCTAGTTGGATTATCGATGGGAAATGCAGGGTTACAGGGAAAGGGTAGGGGCCTGTGTCTGAGTGGTATGCACTTTGGAGGGTTGGTGTGGATTTGTTGAGCTGAATGGCCTGCTTCCACACTGTAGGGATGCTATGATTTGCTTTAGTATCTGAATCATTGCGAATGATGCTGAACATTGTGCAATCATTATCAAACATCCCCACATTTGACTTTATGGTAGAGGGAAGGTCATTGATGAAGCAGTTGAAAACGGTTGGGCCTAAGAAATTACTTTGAGGAACTCCTGCAATGATGGCCTGAGTTGAGATTACTGACCTTTATCTTCTTATGTTCTAGGTATGACACCAACCAGCAGAGAGGTTTTCCCCTGATTATCATTGACTCTATGTTTGCTAGGGGCTTCTTGATGCCACTCACACTCAAATGTGGCTTTGATGTTAAGATTATCACTATAATTGATTATAAGATAAACTCCCAAATAAATGTAAAATACTGCAAATGCTGGAAATCTGAAGAGTCATTCTGGACTTAAAACATTAACTTTGTTTCTCTCTCCACAGATGCTGCTAGACCTGCTGAGTTTATCTAGCACTTTCCTTGTTTGTTGTTATAAATTAATTTACCGTCCTTCTCTGGTCTGGTCTACATGTGATTCCAGACCCGCGGAAATGTGATTAATTCTTAACTGCCCTCCCAAATGACCAAGGGAGCCATTCATCTGAGGGAAATCAGGGATGGACACCAAATGCTGGAGCGATGTCCCCATCCCATGGAAGAAGAAGGAAAATAATCTTTGTGCCAGTTCAAAAACATTCCTAATGAACCTCACTTTTAAATTCTGAAAGACATCTTGAAGACATCTTAATATCCATCAGCGGATTATTATTGATGACAATGTTTTAGAAAACATGGCTATCATAATATAGAATTTGGTCCAACCTGTCTTTGTTCATAGTTTAATTACAGTCTTCTCACTCCTTAATACAGCAATATATGTCACAAATTGTGATGGAGACATCAGTAAACCCCAGTAAACTTGAAATCTATGCTCATTGTGTGTTCATGCAGCATAGTAAAGTTGCCACGGTCCCAGAGGGCTAGTCTCTCTCATTAAGGAGATATGACTGATGGCGACATCACTCTGCCTCACAAACCAGCCGCCCAGCCCACTGAGCTAAATGACAGGAGTTAACAATGGTGACTGGGCTGACTTTGTCTGTTACTGTCATAAAGCTTCAAAACAGGTATTATTTCTCATAGACAAGGTTGGGCCTGTATCCACTGGTGTATGGTGGCTCTGTGTTTAGCAATGCTGCTTCACTGTTCCAGGGACCCAGGTTCAATTCCACCCTCAAGCAACTGACAATGCAGACTTTGCACATTCTCCTCATGTCTCCTCCCACAGTCCAAAGATGCGCAGGTTAAGTGGATTGGCCATGATAAATTGCCCATAGCGCCCAGGAATGTCCATCTAAGTGAATTAGCCATGGGAAATGTGGGGTTACAGCGATAGGGTAGGTGGGTGGCTCTGGGTGGGATGCTCTTTAGGGGGTCAATTGTGACTCAATGAGCCAAATGGCCTGCTCTCATGCCGTAGGGATTCTATGAAGAATGTGAGGGCGTCTTATTGAAATGTGTAAAATCCAAGAGGACTCATTGGGTGAATGCTCAAATATTTTCTCTTTGTGGGAAAACCTAGAACAATAGGAAAAAACTTTCAGAGCACAGTGGAGTCACTGAATATTTTTAGGGCCAATTTAGATAGATTCTTAACTGACAATGGAATCAAAGGACAGAAGGGATACTGGTGAGTACAAGCCACAATCAGATCTGTCATGACTTTATCAAATGATGGAGCCGGCTGTAGGGCCAAATAGCCTACTACTGCTCCTAATTTTTATCTATGTATGTTTGCATGAACGTTTGTGTTAGAATTGAGGAAAAAAAAGAAAATGACATGTTCAGCAAATAAAGTGTTGGACTTATATAAACTAATATGCTGTAGTCAATGCTATCAAATTAAGACTTTCTTTGCAAAGATTTGCTTTTAACCTGTCCAACATGGAACAGTATTCAGAAACATATAATTTCTTTTCAAACTAATAAGCTAACAGACATTGCATGCCAAATGAAAAATGCTTTGGAAAGAATGATTACTGACTTTGCAAGGTTCAGTGGTTGTTACCTGCCAGGAGAGGAAACGCCACTGAAGTAGAAGGAACACAGATTGCTTACCCACAGAAAAAAAGAGAAGCAAACAGACTTTTGGTCACAGCCATTCACAGTAACTTCCTGTCAGGACAGTCTCCGAAGACTGAACCATGTTATGTTTGCTGAGCTGCTGTTTCACCCCTTATTAGTTCACTTCATGCTTCAGTAGCAAAAGAGACATGACGTAAAGATTTATTGTGCGTTCCTTTGGTCTCTACAATGGAGCCAGGAGAATTGAAAAGGTAGATTGTGGTTCTTGGTCACAGACAGCACCTTGTACACAAGAAAAAAGCATCAAATGAAACCAACATTAGGTAATTTGAGAGGTTTTGTTTACTCCAACCTTTATCAAAGCAAAATAAAAACCTCAATCCAATTATTATAAAGGTCATAATTCGTCTCACTTCATGATGTTTCCGTTTTTAATCAGTTTTAGTGGAGTCACTAATATTTATGTTCTATCACTAAGTTGTCTAACGCATTAATTTTTAACTAACTTCACAAGGGATTAATGTTCCTGTGACCACACGAGGGCTGCCATTTTATACGTGTCTAAACATGCTTCTTGTTCCTACCCTCCTCACGCCACCAATTTGGAAGAAGATGGAAGCTGGATTCAGGAGTGAATTGTATTTAAAGCAGGATTCACAGACCTGATAATTTCAATTTCATTAAGCATTGGCTCCAAATTTCTACTGCTATCATCATCAACTGAGGACGAGTGTTCAATTCAAAGCTTATATATTGTGATGGTCAATGTGCTTTGTGTAGGGCAGTGGCTCCTTTAAAAGTTAGGAGGTAATTCCAATGATCATGGGACTTGGTGATGAACAACAGAAAAGGAAAGGTCAACAAGTTAACTATTTGGGGGAAGGATTCCTGGGGAAGTTACTCGAGGTTGCAAGGACGTTACTCGAAGAGTTTAAAACACATTAGAGTGAAAGGAAGATCTTTTTCAGCAGAATTTGGTTAAAATTCTGAATTTTGGAAAAGAGTCAAAACTCTTGGTAATTGAAATTCCGGCACAGCCAAGCTGAAAGGAGAGAAAGAAAGTTTTTGATATAAAAATCCATAGTTATTTATAACTCTAGGGCAGTTGGAGGATACTTGAAGGGACAACTTGGCCAGAAGCAAATAGAAGGACCAATAAATGCCAGATTTTATATGTATTATTGACACAGTAGTTTGATCAAATGGTTAATTATCTATATTGTTTTTAATAAGTATCTGACTTGCGAGTATGGGCAGCAAATCTAAGCTTATCTAGGGTTCCAGGTGTAAAAGGAAAGTACACTTGATTTGGAATATTAGTAATTTTGTTATTATATTTTTATTTTCTTTAATATTACTGTATTTAAGATACAGTGTAATTATTTTATTTTATGTTCTTTGATTGCAAAAGCTGTACTGTTATATTCAAGCTGAGTAAAAGAGTGTGGAAAAACAGCAATCTGATAGACAATGCCAAAACAGTAAGACCACCCAGTCTGCACCTTCAATCCACTCCTCTAGAGTAATGAAACTTGGACAAAAAGGCAGGTAACAAGGCTGACCAGTTTATACTCTTGCTCCTCAGACTTATCTTTCAGCAGACAAGGTGACCAAATCAGAGGTTTGGAAAGTATAAGTCTAGCAGCATACATTCATTGCTAAGCCACTGACGTCTGTGCTGGTTTAGCCACATTCATCAGATGGATGGCAGCCATTTACATAATGATCCTTTGGACAATGAACTGTGTCACAACTTTTGGAAAACATACTTCCATTCCAAGGACATCCAGAAGTAAGATATGAAGCTGACAGACATTGACTCTCAACTGGTAGATGATCACTGATCACCATTACCTCTGGATTCTGATAGTTTGCAGGAGCATTAGAAGAGGGAAGCAGACATATAATGCTCATTGACTGAGAAGACGCCTCAGAGAAAACTGAGGCCAGTGATTTCTGGGGTTGGTTGGAATATGGAGTTATCAGATTAGCCCTCCTTCCACCAGAATGTCAAAAGTGGGATACTGCAATCATCAGTAAACCAAGTGTAGCACCATTCGTAACTCCTCAGATACTGAAGCAGTCCAGGTCCAAATGCAGCAGGACCTGAATATTATCCAGGTTTAGGCTGAAAACTGACAAGTAACATTTGCAGCAGAAGTGCCAGGCAATGACCATCTTCAAAAAGACTGAATCTAAGCAGCTCTTAACATTCAATTACATTACCATTGCTGAATTCCCCCACTATCAATATCCTGGGGGTTACCATCGACCAGAAACTGAACATAAAGCCATACAAAAATTTTGCAAGACAGAAGTTAGGAGTCCTGCAGCATGTAATTCACCTCCTATCTCCCCAAAGTCTGTACTATTCTACAAATCACAGTTCAGGGGTATGGTGGAATACTCCCCACTTGCCTGGGTTGTGTGCAGCTACAACAACACTCAAGAAGCTTGACATCATTCAGGACAAAGCAGCCTGCTTGTTTGGCACCACATCCACAAGCAATCACTATGATGGGTAAAAACAATAATAGGTAATTACATTAGGGGATTTCAATGACCCCAATATTACAACGGTACTGAGGGTTTTGACAGGCAGATTTCTTGCAATCTACACAAGAGAACTTTTTATGTCAATATGTAAACGGTCTTACTAGGGACAGTGTAATGCTGGACCTAATACTGAGGAACGAAAGCAGAGAAATGTCAGTGAGAGAGCATTTTAGTTGTAGTGACCACAACACTGTATGTTTTCAGTTTGTTCTGGAAAAGGAGAAAGATGGTCTGCAAAATAGAGTTTTGAATTGGGCTAGGGAAAAATTATTCTAAAATAAGGCAGGATCAGGCCAAAATAGACTAGGAACAGTAACTTGAGAGTAAATCTACAGCTGAAATTGGGAGGCATTCAAAAAGGTGTTGGGGAGCATATAGGCCCAAAATGATCCCTTTTGGGTGAAATGTAGGAGCCACAAGCCCCAAGAGGGATGTCTAGGAATATTCAGGACTGGAGAAAAAGGAAAAGAGAGATGTATAACAGGTAAGAGGAAGCAAAACAATGGAAGCCCTGGAGGAGTATAGGAAGTGCAGGGAGGAACTCAAGAAAACAATTAGGAGAACAAAGAGGGTAATGAAACTCTGGCAGGCAAGGTTAGGGAGAATCCAAAGATATTCTCCAAGTATATCAAGGGGAAGAGAATAACCAGGGAAAGAGTAGGATCTGTTAGGGACCAACGGGGGCAATCTGTGCATGAACCCAGAGAACATTGGTAGAATGTTAAATGAGTACTCCACATTTGTCTTTACTGAGAAGGAGGATGCAAGTACAGAATTCAAGAAGATGGACTGTGATGTTCTTAAACAAATTGATATAAGAAGCAAGGAGGCATTGGAGGTTTTAAAACTGGACAAGTCCACTTGTCCTTATGAGTTGTATCTCTAACTGCTGTGGGCGAAAGTGCCCTGTCGCAAACTGTTAAATAGTCTTTGGTCACAGGGGAGGTGCCAAAGGACTGGAGAACAGTTAGAGATAGGCCAAGGAGTTACAGACTAGTGAGCCTAACCTCAGTGGTGGGGAAACTATTTGAGAAAATAGTGAAATAGAAAAATTTGTCTCCGTTTAGAGAGGCAAGTTGCAAAATGACATGATGGCCAACCCACTAGCCATTAACAGGAGAGAAGCTCAGGCAATCACATGGCAGAGATGGGCAAGAAGCGGATGACTCCATCATTACCTCATGAGGTCAAAGGTGCAAGAGGAGTTTTTAATGTACATCTGGAGAGGGATGATACCCTCCAATCCAGCAGCATTGTTCTGGCTGTGTGAGTGTATGTTCAGAGACTACAATTCAGGACAAATGTCTGGGAGCAGATTAAGAGTGGCCCAATGGCTCAATGATGCTTCTCTGCAGGTTCTCCAGGCTGTCCGGGTATGGGAGGAAGGTCCTGTTTCTAATGATGGCAGCAGGAGACTCTCCCACCTGATCAATGTGGACTTGATGGAGGTGAAAATAAAGGCCAGCAGCTTTGAGAGTCCATAACAGTAACTGGATCCTAAGCAAGAGAAGAGTGAGCATCTGGGAAGTGACTCCATATAGTCTTTGCAAAGTGCCACTCACAAGGGCATCAGATGGTGTAAATATGGTGAGTGGAGGCATATGTCAGGCAGGCTCTTGGTTTGCCGGCCACAGCACTGGATGGAACATACATGTCAAACGTGTGGGAGTCACTTCATTGCTGTGGAAGTTGTACCATTGCAGGACAATGTGCATGAGGAAGATTTAATTCAGAAGGGCACAGGAGCGATCAGAGGCCTGCATAAAATAGTTATGCACCATTGGGTTGACTTTTAATCGCTCTGTGGGAAGAATGTGTGGGAAGAATGAGCTCAGACACCAGGGAGCACTTGAAAACTGGTGAAAGTCACCCAGATAAGGTCTGGCCTTTGCAGAAGAAGAAGCAGCAGAAGTGGTTGGGAAGAACAATCCCCGACAGACTGAGTGGCATTTGAATGAAGATGCCCTTGGCCTGGCAGTGACAACTGGGAGTATACGAGTTATACCTGATACATTGCTGTGAAAGGGACTGTGTATAAACGCAAGCTAATTCTTTGTGTTCTCCACTGTGGGTCCTCAAGGCAAAGGGAAAAGAAAGAGGGAGACTTCCCGAATCTCTGCCTATAAGGATAATAAGATAGAAAACTTCATGGTTGTACCATCACATCTTTCCCCTGCAGCCTCCAGCAATGCGCATACATTCACCTGGTGGGTATGTATTTGTGACTCGGCTCAGGGTCACACTCTGTTGAGCACATTACTGGCACATCCCTGCAGCTGATGGAAGATGTTGTGACAGCCAAGGTCTCTGACAGGCAGAAGGCTGTTGGAGACCAGACCCATGCTGAATGCTGTGATGGTAATCCACCTCTGGAAGTGGCCATAAAAACCTGATGGAGGTGCAGAGACAGGCAGAGAAACATTCAGCACAGACAGTAGAGTCCATGCACAGGTTCAAGTGAAAGATGGAAGATCCATCGAGTTCTGAATGCTATAAGGGTTCTAACATATGATTTTTCTGGAAAGGCCAATATTTAGTATCCATCCCTTGTTGTCCTTGAGAAGATATTGTGAGCTGCCTTCTTTTATGGCTGCAATCCATGTGGTGAAAGTACTCCAACAGTGCTGTTAGGTGAAGAAGTCAGATTTTTGACAGTAATAATGAAGTAATAAGGATATATTTTTCCAAGTCAAGATGGTGTGTGACTTGGAGGAGAACCCACAAGTAATGATATCCTCATATATCTGCCAACCTGTAACCCTGGATGATAGAAGTAGCGCATTTGGGAAGTTGCCACAGTGCAACCTTGTAAATGGTATACACTGCTGGCAGCAGTAGAAGAAATGAAATCTCAAAGTAAATCTTTATCCTGGATGATAGCAATCTTCTTGAGTGTTGTTGGAGTTTTATTGATTCAGGCAGGTGGTAAGCATTCCATTAAATCGATGACTTGTGATTTGCAGACTGGGGAGAGAGTGAGAGCCAGTGCACAGTCAGGAGGTGAATACAAGGTCTCTGAACTGTTCCATTTTTTATCAAATGATGAAATAAAGCTTTCAAAAATAATATTTCAGCTTCTACTATATACCCCAACCTTTATTCATTCTCTAAATTTCAAAAAAGTGATGGATAACCAGTACATTCTGCTTCCTGTTCTTATTTCTCTCAGAAATTCTTCAATGAGATTAGCTGCATGTTGCTTGATGACAGCAATTCTGTTGGATGCTTAAGTGTTTTCTTTTGGCCTGAATTCAGATTAACACCTGGAAAGGTGAAATCTACACCACAAAGATCATTATATGTACAATTTTCTTTGAGATCTGTCGTAAGTGCCATCACTTTACTGCTGACTACAAATTAAGGCTGTGTTTGTTGTCATTTTTGTTTTTTATATGAAAAGACCTCATTCTGTGTCCTAAAATACACAACACATATGATAAAAAAAGGACTTTAAAAAGCAAACTTTAAGATGATGAGTGTTCATTTTATCTGTTAAAAGGCACAACTGTTTGTGCATTAACTTCTCCAGTCATTAGTAATGCTAATTCTCAGAGGTAAAAAAAAGATACTTGAAGCCACTTTTAAGGAAATGTTCTGGCAAGCGCTTCTCTGACACCCTAAAGCAATTAAGGAAGCTCCAGGAGACCACAGCTACCCATGTCCTTTCACTAGATGTATTTAACTAACTCATTGCCTCATAATAAGCTGTGCTGAAAATATGGCGGATTTGTTTAGCCTCTGACCTCAATGAATACAGTATTAATACCAGTCTCAGATGGGAAAGTTCCACAGGTCTTGTTTAGATTTACTGAAAAAGGTAAAACTAATTTATTTTCACATTCCAATCTGTTCCTTTTAATTCAAAGTTGCTTTGTACAAATCATTTATTAAATTGAATTATTTTTCAAGTCCAAAAAAGGAAAATATTGTTTTAATTAAAGTCTCTTAACTCAAATTATTGGAGAACCTGATTTGTTTCCATTCATAAATAACTTTGAAATAATAATAACAGTCTTGGTTTGTCTAATACCTGGGTAAGTCAGACACACAGCATCCATGTGGATTCTCATGGATGGGAACTGCACTGAACTTCTGACCTATCAGTTAATGACTTGCTCAAGTCCAAGCACGCCTGCTGGCTAGCAGCTCACCATTTTAAATAAAATGACCTTATGCTTGATAACCAGTGACAGGTTTGGCTCAGCTGATACATGCCCCACCATTGAGTCAGAGTTTTCTGGCTTCAAATCCTGCCCAAGGTACTTGAACACACAATTCAGGCTGACACACCAGTGTTATAATCCCAGAGGTATCATTTAAACCAGGGTCCCATATGCATTGGCTCAAATCTTTTGGAAACCAAGTTGTCAAAATCAAAACTTAAATTGGGAGATTCTAGTCCCAACCCTACAAAGGTACTGGAGCATGCACCTGTACTGAAATTGCCCTGGATGTCTCAACTTTGGATGGGCTGATTTCCGCCATCATTTCTCCAACTCTAAACTGACTGTCAGAGATTTGAGAAAACTACAATAGACTTCCCTTGATACTTACCCTGGCACCACAACTGACACCAACTTCAATCAAACACCTACCATCCAACCAAACTTAACTCTGTTTACTAATCCTATAAACACCATCAGATTAGTGACCTACCCCAACTCATTCTCCCAGCACCATCTCCCTGGACTTGAGCCGATAACCACACTGTCACTTTCTTCCACTACCATCCACCTCCCCACCCCACAAACTGGCTCAATTATGCTCACCAATACAGTCCAAAAATCTCTCACACTAACAATTCCCCCTGACCCAACCCAACTGCTCAATCACTCACCAACCTATCCACTGAAATGTCCATCTACTCATTTAACCATCCACTCATTCATTCACCCACTGAGAGCCTTGTAACATTCAAAAACAGACCTGGATATGGCAGCTAATGTTGTAAAAAGGGGGCATGTCCTTGCTTCATCTACCTTCTTGTACACTCGTTGGTCTTCTGTGGTGAAGCCTTTGTTGACCCTTTGAGACTGCAGCCAGGATCGGAGATTCTGGCTGAAATAGCACAATATGGCAGAGTTGCAGAATAACAATGGGCACAGCATCAACAATAATTAGAAAGTCTGGGCCATTTTCGAAGAAGATTAGTGGAGTTCTTTGGTATCCTCATTAATCTTTATCCACATGTGCAGAATTTGAACATAATAATGGCACAACTCTGGGCTCTGAAATTCTGCAGGGTTTCCTCAATCTCCTGTTAAATGTATCAATTTGCCTTGTGGAATATCATAACCTTTTTGTTGACTACCATTCAAATAACATTTATTTTTCAGATTGTAAGGCTTAGTTTCTTTATTTGTGAAACGAAATGGGCTGTTCATTGTATGATACCATTAAAAAATACTTGCTCCACTTTAGTGTTTGACTACAGGCAGAATCTTAAAAGCTTTTTCTGAAGAAGGGTCTAGGCCCGAAATGTCAGCCTTCCTGCTCCTCTGATGCTGCTTGGCCTGCTGTGTTCATCCAGCTCTACACCTTGTTATCTCAGCTGCCAATGTGAGTAGGGATTAGGCTTTACAAAATTTCTCTTCTGAATGTGTTGAGTTAAGATTGGCACCATGCCCAGCTGTTCCTTCTGACTGCCAGAAAAATAATTCTTAAACAATAACATGCCTCTCATTGTGTTGGATGGTAAGCTTCCATTTAAACACAAGAAAAACAATGAAACTGTCAAATATACACATGAAATAATGGGTACATAGCAAGGTGTTAGACAGCTATACACAACTGAGGGACTCTGACAACACCAAAAGCCATAATAGTAATTTATTAGTGTCATCTGAACCTCAAGATAATGTTACATCTGTGAACTGCTCCCCTGGTCACTGTTAGCTTACATGCTGTGAGATGCACACAGTACTTCTCCATAGAATGCCTACAGTGTGGAAACAGGCAATTTGGCCCAACAAGTCCACACTGACCCTCCAAACAGCATCCCATCCAGACTCACCCTCCTACCCTATCCCTGTAACCTTGCATTGCCCATGGCTAACCCACCTAGCCTGCACATCCCTGGACTCTAGGGGCAATTTAAAATGGCCAATCCATCTAATCTGCACATTGTTGGACTGTGGGAGAAAACCAGAGTACCTGGAGAAAACCCACACAGAATGTGCAAACTCTATACAGACAGTCACCTTCAGCTGGAATTGAACCTGGGTCCCTGGTGCTGTGAGGCAGTAGTGCTAACCACTGAACCACCACACATCTTCTGTTGGGGAAATTGAAAAATAATACATTGATATTTCTTTGATTTTCCACGAGCGTCTATTCTAATATGTGTGACTGTAAGTGGAAAAAATAAAATGTTAACATTGAGCCTGATGGTTCCTAAAAGTTCACATGATCTAAAAGTAAAGTGCATTTCCAAATGTTTCCAAACAGACAAACTCTCAATAGCTCTAGGGAATGGAGAATTGTTGTAATGTAAAGTAAAAGATATCTTTTGTATGTCTGATCCTTCTGCCCATCAGGCCTCCTTCCCCAAGAGATACCCTTTCTTCCAGAGAGGGTGCTTCTTGTCAGCTCCATTTGCCTTGCTTTATGCCCTCCCTCACAGTCATCACTTGCTGCTGGACATCCTGACATAACTGATCTAGCTGTTCTGCTTGATGCCCTCCCTCACGCTGGAGGCTATGCCCTTCTGGAGATTCTGTTACACATTTCCTTCCTTGAGGCCTGCCACTCCAGCAACTGCACACAACACAGAGTGACAGTTTACGAAGGAGTTGCCTGATCAGCAGGTTCAGTTGCACTGTGATGACCAAAATGTTTGGATCCACATTCGTGTCAGCATTCTCTTCTTGTACTACTGAACTTGAATAATGATAAGGGTTGGGCTAATATCTAGCATTTGCACAAGACAACCTTCTCAGCCAATTATTCATACTGGCACCTTGCTGATACTATCACCAAGTTTGCAGATGATACAAAAATAGGTGGAAAGCCAATTGGTGAGTGTGGCACAAAGGTTCTAAAGAGGGACATAGCCAAGTTGAATGGGCAAAAACTGAACAGATAGAATGTAAAGTGTGAAAAGCAACATAAAACACTTTGGCAAGGGAAACAAGGGAGCTCAATATTATTTAAATGGAGAAAGACTGGAGGAAACAGATTTGGGAATCTTCATGCATAAATCGCAAAAAGCTAGCATATAAGTTCAGCAAATAATAAGGAAAGCAAATGGAATGTTAGTTTTAATTTCAAATGGAATGCAGTATTAGAATAGGAATGTCTTGCTAAAGCTATACAAGGCGCTAAGTAGGCCATACCTAGAATACTGTAAACAGTTTTGGTTCCCTGATGGAAAGAAGGATAAACTGGCGTTAGAGGCAGTCCAGAGAAAGTTCGCTGTGTTGATCGCTGGTATGGAGGCATTTTGGTACGATGAGAGGTTGAATGGGTTGGGCCCACAGCCTTTGGAAATTAGAAGAATGAGAGGTGACCATACTGAAACATAGGATTATGAGGGGACTTGACAGAATAGATGTTGACAGGTTGTCTCACCTTTTGGAAAACTTTATTACCAGAGCGTATAATCTCTGAGTAAAGGTTTGCACAGTTAAGGCAGAGGTGAGAATGAATTTCTCACTGCTTCTGTGGTTGGCCCTTTAGCTGCCTGTCATTAATTGAAATGAGAAAGAGATCCAGGAGGATGATCTTCACTAGCTCCAGGGCTATGGCGACCAGATCCTCTCCTTCAGCTGCCTTGTATTCATTAAACCACTGCTGTAGCTGTCTCAGGCTACTGCTGTCCCCAAAATCCCTAGTCAGTAACTATCTACTGGGGAAACCATTGAACATCTGTACCTTTCTCAGCATTTCTCAGCAGACTTTCCCAAACTGATCAATAAACCGAAAGAACTGCAGATGTTGGAAATCAGAAACAATAACAGAATTTTCTGGAAAAAACTCAACAAGTTATGAAAAAGGGTCACTGGTGCTGAAACATTAACTCTGCTTTCTCTCCACAGATACTGCCAGACATGTTGTGTTTTTCCCGCAATTTCTGTTTTTATTCCCCAAACTGACGTTCCTTCATGAACACTGCCACTCACTCACATTCTCATGCCTGGATTCCATAACGAGCTGTGGGTCCTTAATCCAGTCTTCAATGAAAGAGTCATAGAGTCATAAAGCATAAATTATTGGATCATTGGGCATTGTCAAACTTTCTCGAAATCTTTCCAGCTTCCTACTCATAGTCCCAAAGAGAAGTACTGCCTTCTTCCTCTGTAGCATCTAATGAAATCCCATTGGGGCCTGTGATGCATGTGCCGTGGAATCCAGCTGACTACAACAGAAATGAAATATGAGATTTGAACACACAGCCAGCCCAAAGGTCATGAAATAGGGATTGTTTATTCCACTGGCATCAGGTCATTACCAACACAAAAGGAAATTAAGGTTAAATAAAACAGACACAACATTTACAGGGAACAGACCTGTTGTCTATAATCAGAAAATGAGGAAATCTTCTCCCCATCAGTCTTCCTTCCCCCAACGCCATTTCCTTTAGAGAGAGTCCATTCAATGGCTCCAGTTGTCCCATTCAGTGCTCTCTCCCTCACCATCACCACTTGCTGCGGAAGGTCCTGCAACAGAGCCAATCCACAGGGTGGCATACCATTTGTGAATGAGGCCTTATACTCAACAGAAATGTACAGCCTGTGAGTACCCCAGATGTAATTTGAGGAATGTTATTGTCTTCCACAATTAGTGAGGGGCAAGGAATTGGAAACATTTTAAAACAAGAATGAGAAATTTAAAATTTAGTGATTGATTAATCCGGAACCAATATATGTTCTTGAGCACAAGGATAATGGATAAACGAGACTTGGCAGGAGTTAGGGCACAAGCCATAGTGTTTTACGTTTGGAGGCTTATGGAGGGTAAAATGTGGAAGAACAAATGGGAGTGCATTGTAATAGTAAAGTCTAAAGATAACAACAAATTGGATGACGATTTCATTGGCTGAGGCGGGAGTCACATGATGTTATGGGGATGGAAATGGGCAGACCCAGTGATGGAATTGGAATGTAGATGGAAAGTCATCTCAGAGCCAAATATGATGTTAAGCTTGTGAACAGTTTGGCTTAGCCACAGACTGATGTCAGGCAGGACAATGGAATTGGGGATTAGTGAGAGGGATTTGTAGCGGGGTCTGACGATCATCTTCCCAATAATGTATTCAAGGAAATTTCTGCTCACTCAGTAGTCTGTTAACTTAGACCCAGGCCTAGAGTCAAGAATTGGGTGTGCGTTTGGAAACTGAATTTTAGTCTAGAGTTTCAGTTCAATGCAGAGCCTTCCTGTCATGGCAAAAATGATGCAAATCCCCAACAATTAGAAGTTCACCAAAAATCCATGTCCATGCCAGTTTTGAGGTTTGTGGCTCTTGCTTTGGGGGCAATCTGGACTTCATGGGTGTTCAATTCATGATTCAATTTGTGGTCGGCTGTCTCTATTTAAATCCCATTTTGGTATCCTGATTGTTTGAAACCCAGAGCGCACAGAGCAGATCAGACCAGAGCAGGTGTGTTACTGTGAATTTCTTTTGGACATTAGAACATAGAACATAGAACATAGAACTGTACAGCACAGTACAGGTTCTTCGGCCCACGATGTTGTGCCGACCTATTATCCCAGTAAGATCAATCTACCCTGCATACCCTACATTTTACTATCCTCCATGTGCCTATCCAAGAGTCACTTAAAAGTCTCTAAAGTATCTGACTCCACAACCACTGCCGGCAGCGCATTCCACACGTCCACCACTCTCTGTGTGAAGAACCTACCTCTGACGTCTCCCTTAAACTTTCCTCCAATCACCTTAAAATTATGCCCCCTCGTAATAGTCATTTCCACCCTGGGAAAAAGTCTCTGACTATCCACTCTATCTATGCCACTCATCATCTTGTACACCTCTATCAAGTCACCTCTCATCCTTCTTCACTCCAATGAAAAAAGCCCTAGCTCCTCAACCTTTCCTCATTAGACCTGCCCTCCAGTCCGGGCAGCATCCTGGTAAATCTCCTCTGCACCCTCTCTAAAGCTTCCACATCCTTCCTATAATGAGGTGACCAGAACTGAACACAATATTCCAAGTGTGGTCTAACCAGAGATTTATAGAACTGCAGCATAACCTCGCAGCTCTTAAACTCAATTCCCCTGCCAATGAAAGCCAACACACCATACGCCTTCTTTACAACTCTATCAACTTGGGTAGCAACTTTGAGGCATCTATGGACGTGGACCCCAAGATCCCTCTGTTCCTCCACACTGCCAAGAATCCTGCCATTAACCCTGTATTCTGCATTCAAATTCGACCTTCCAAAATGAATCACTTCACACTTTTCTGGGTTGAATTCCATCTGCCACTTCTTTGCCCAGCTCTGTATCCTGTCAATCTCCCGTTGCAACTACAACAGCCTTCCATGCTGTCCACAACTCCACCAACATTCATGTCATCGGCAAACTCACTAACCCACCCTTCCACTTCCTCATCCAAGTCATTTATAAAGGTCACAAAGAGCAGAGGTCCCAGAACAGATCCCTGCGGAATACCACTGGTCACCAATCTCCAGGCTGAGTACTTTCCATCTACTACCACCCTCTGTCTTCTATTGGACAGCCAGTTTTGTATCCAGACAGCCATATTTCTGAGTCCCGTGCCTCCTTACTTTCTGAATGAGCCTGCCATGTGGAAACTTATCGAATGCCTTGTTAAAATCCATATACAGAACATCCGCTGCTCTACCTTCATCAATGTGTTTTGTCACATCCTGAAAGAATTCAATAAGGCTTGTGAGGCATGACCTGCCCCTCACAAAGTCATGCTGACTATTTCTAATCAAACTGTGCTTTTCCAAATAATCATAAAAACTATCTCTCAGAATCCTCTCTAATAATTTACCCACCACAGAAGTAAGACTGACCGGTCCGTAATTTCCAGGATTATCCCTATTCCCTTTCTTGAACAAGGGAATGACGTTTGCCACCCTCCAATCTTCTGGTACTACTCTAGTGGACAGTGAGGACACAAAGATCATTGCCTAAGGAGCAGCAATCTCTTCCCTCGCTTCCCGTAGTAACCTTGGTTATATCCCGTTTGGCCCAGGAGACTTATCTATCCTCATGTTTTTCAAAATTTCTAGCACATCCTCCTTCCTAACATCCTAATACTGGGGGTGAGATAAGTGGAAATGAGCAGTTGGGGCATGGAAGGGAAAAGGGGACATGAGGTGCTGGGGGCACCAGATGCAGTCCAGTTCTGACAGTACCCACCACAAACTGCATTCCCTGCCATTGTTTGTCATTCACTAATGCTAACTGAAACTGGAAAGTGGGTGGCACCATGTAGGTGGAGTCAGTGACAGTTTGATAGGCGAAAGCTTGGGATCCACATCTGCTGGACTCAAGGACATTGAAGAGGCAGATTCACAAAGCTCATGTTTGCAAACTGCAACTACACTAATTTGCAGTCAGTGTCCATTGTGTTGCGTACAAAGTGAACTTGTTTAAGGTTCAAATGCTGGTGAAAAGTGAATTGCATTGTGCAATTTCTGATTGCATATTGAGTTTGTATGGATGGGAGAGGGCAAAGAGTGATGGGAGGAGAGCATGGGTTGGCATGAGTTGGTACTAAGTTGGCTTTGGGGCATAAAAGGCCAAGGTGATGGGATACAGGGCCATAGGTTAGCACAATAGCTTTAAAGGCCCAGGGAGATGGGCATACGGGTACAATTTAACATAGGGGCTTTAAACAGTGAAGGTGAGGATATAAGTCATAAGGAAGGATAGGTGGTTTGAGGGGCATAGGATGGTGTAGGGCTTATGGAATACTATGGATGTTGAGTGGATGGCACCTGTAGCTTGGAGCATTGGTAGTGTCACAGGATTGCACAGATGGGTTAAGAGGAGCCTATTGCTGGTCAGAGGGTGTGAGGCATGAGGAATAGGGAGGCGTTTTTGACTTCAGATTTTACCAAACCGCAGTACAATGCTGGTGCAGAGAGAACCCATTCACTTCTGTAGCCATCAGCACACTGGTCCTGAGATAGCTTCTCCGGACCCAGTACCTTGCAACAAAAATCTGACATTCCTGGGTCATGTTTACGGAGCTAGAATATGTCTTGTCTCAGCACTTCCAGTGCCAGAACGAAACTCAGGGCCTGTGCTTTCCAATGGTATTCTTGGTCTAACTCTAGTCTATGTTTAGACATAAGCTAGGGACGAGTGAGCTGAAAATCATTCCATGTGTTTTCATTCTGGTGATTTCACATTGCTTCATTGGTTTACTTAGAAGTGAAATAAGACTAATAGATCTGTTGCTGATTGCCACCCTTTTGGAATTATGGAAGTGACATATCCGGTTTCTAACTGACTGGTAACTCCCTAATGGCTATTGTTTCCTCATAAAACTTGTCAGTGCTTCATAAATCTCCTTACTAGTTTCTCTCAATAAATACCAACTAACTCTAGGGATTTATTTGTTTTAAGCTTGTTTCAACTTGTCAGGAGCTTTCAATTCATTTATTTCCAAAGCCTGAACTTCACCTTCACATTATAATTTTGAGGGAGGGCATATCGTTCAGGTCTTTCTCTGAGAATCATTTGAAGAAGTAATCGCTCTGGTATTCGTCTGTAGTTTAAAGCACATTTGCATCTTTTAATGCAGTTATTGCATCTCTAGCTGTCCTCTTAATATTGCAGTAAAATATTTTTCTTTCGTCATTTTCTGCATCTGCAGTTGTGCTTTTCTCCCCTTGTTCTTCAAATTCACCTTTAACATCTTTCTGTCTGACCATCCATTTTTCCCAGTGATTCCCTATTCTTTTCCTGCAAGGTTTGTAGAGGTATTTTTTTTCCAAATATTGCTTTTAATCAAAGCAATGTAAAACTGTGATAATGAGATGAACTGTAATCGAATAGAAACAGCACATAACCAATTTGAGATACCACTACGAGATCAATTTCAAACTGGTTTCCGGGTCTAAACTGTACAGGCTTTGAAAAGTGATCCCAAAAGAACTCATTTCCATCACTATTATGAAAACAAATGCTGAAGATTGGAAATAGAAACAGAAAATGCTGGAGAAATTCAGCAGCTCTGGCAGCGTCTGTGGAGAGAAAAACAGAATTAACTTGGTGAGTCTGGTATGAATCTTCTACAGAACTCCATTGTTCTGAAGATGAGTCATACTGGATTCTAAATGTTAACATTCGCCAGGATTTTCTGTTGGCGAAACAGTCACTGTGCTATCGCAGGTCAGAGGTGAGCATGGGGATCCTGTGAATCCCCACCATAGCACATTTGAAGGAATTGCCTGAGAAATTGCATTTTCTGCTGGGTGGTTCCCCTGTACCTGGAACCCACTCACTCTCCATTCAAATCAGAGAATTCAGATAGTCCTGATGAAATTAAGTTACCCAGGAAAAGTTATGCAATTAAATACAAAGCCTAGCTCCTGAGTAACTATTTAACAGACACCATACTTACACCTCACATACTGAACTTACTTCAGATCCCTTACACACTCCCAGAACCTGACCCACCAACCCCCTCCATGGCACTCTTTCCCTCTTCCCCGCACTGTACAGAGCAGATCCAATACCCCTGTCGCCAGACTTGACCACACAAAATCTGACCTGAAACATACCCCCATCCCTAAGCCGGACCCTACCATAATATCAAAGCACCGCCTCTTGCCCTATAACTGGATCAATTTTATCCCCTTTGCTATCAAACATGATCTGACACCTCTCCCCAACTGACTGGACCAGACCAGACCACACCTGAACACCTCTAATGCGAAAATGCTCCGTTAGACTCAATTTCACTCACATAGCCTAAACACTGCACCACTTACCATGACACCTGTCACTCTACACCCTTTCCACTTGGCACCATACCCAAATAGAACTACCCATTTAGCATCCGACCCCTGTCACACTGCTCCCTCCCGGGTGGAACCCTACTTACTTACCCTAACCCTATCTATCTGGCAACCCACCCCTAGAACCCAACCCTGTCCCCATTTAGCAGCCTACCACCTAGCACCCTACTTACCTAGCATCTATTGCCCTACCCATCCAGCACTCTACTCTCCCCTTACCCGAACATCATTATTACCATATGTACTTACAGTTTGAAATCAACTGTCAAAATAGCTTTCAGAACCTATACATTTCAGAACATTGCAGCTGACTGCTGTGAAAAGAGGCCATGGTTAGTGTTCCTCTGACAGTTATGTGCTATGAAAGAACTGTCATAATGGAAGTACTGCCCCTCGTCCCTAAGGGAACCCTGACCGGAATCTCCTCTCAGAAATGTGGAGTTCCCTTCTTTTGTGAAAAGGAAAGGCTGGAGATTGCCACTCATTGGAAAATCCAGCCCTTTGTTTCTCTCTATACGGGTGCAGTCAGTCTTCAATTTCCCCAGCACTTCCTGTTTTCCATGGACTTCTATCATTCATTGATCATAATAAGTAACAAGAGAACAATATTTATTTTAGTTATAGTTGTTAAGTTGTCACTGAAACAAAACATGAAAAAAAGAAAATGCATGACCTTTAGCTCTACCTCTATTTCTGGACAAAAGAAAATGATATGAAAATATTACTAAATAAGTCTTTTCTACATTTCTAATTCTTCATTCAAACCATCTTTAGGAGTGGCATATTTTCATAATCCTAAGAAATTCTTTTCCCATTTAGTTCTGCTGACAGATAACTAATGCTTCATTGTATTTTGAAACTTTACATTCATATTAGAAATGCGAAGGAATTTTTTCTTGTATTTTGTTGCATTATTTTTGCCAAATGGGCTAAGTACAAAATTAATTAAAAGACAATTTAAGTTTAAAAGGTCTAATGTTCAATCCTTCATCTGTACTGTCTGTTAACTTATCCAGGGTATGCTTTGGGGTAATCAAGGTAGCTTTGTCTTACATCCACCCACATGTATTTTACAATGAACATCACTGGATGACAATAGGTGCCGGTAATCAGTTAGAGTAACTGTTCCATATTACTGGACTACTGGCAAGGCATTGACGGAATGCTGGTATGAAAAGATGCCAAAGTTAGAAGAAGAATTGAGAAAGAAGGCAAAATGGTGGCAGTGAATCAATTACCCATTACGCACACCACTCAATTTTCTTGATGAGTTCAGGTAGATGAGAATCAGTCCACTAGCCACCACTTGTATTATATCACCAACAAAGTTTTAAACAAGCCTTAACATCGAATATACAATACTTAATAATAATAGCCTGATGCATATAGGCTGGGAAATTGGGATTTAAGTGAATATCTTGCAAATTTAATGACAAGACCACATTTGAATTGTTTTTTTTTGGTCCCTTCTCCTCCCACTGTCAGCCAGAATAAAAGGAATGCCTGCAGCAACAAGGCTGCATCTAGAGACCTGTAAGGGACATGGAAGTGCTGGAGGAAGAGATCCCCAAGAAAAGGTATGGAGGTGGAAGTGAGGTGGGGTGAAGGGAAGTGGCTGCAGAGACTGTGGGGAAGATTGATGTGGAAGGAATTGTTGTAGGTTGTGGATATTAAATCATAGGATTGTCGGTGTAACAGCCACAGAGTCATTAGATTGTAACATAGATTGAATCATTGTGGCGACGCAGAAGGTCAAAGTTAGATCACAGGGAAGGAGGTAGGTTGCCTCTTCTGCAAGCAGTTCTTCAAAAGTTGCCACCGCCCTTCAGCTTTCAGGCTTCCAGAACCCTGGGATACCCTGGCTCTGGTCATTTAATCCAAACGGTTGTTAAAGTCTGAGAAACCTTCATTAACATTTAAAATTATGGGTTCACCTCTTGGGAACACTTTATTCTCCACCCTCCACCCTTCCCCAGTAACTGGAAGTAGGCATGTTTACAATTGCAGTCAAATTTCTTATTTTTTAAAGAATTTAACCACTTCACATCCCTTTCCTGGCCATTCCCATCTCTGGTCCCATTATCTGAGGAAGGGTGTTCTTGTTGTCAAGGGAGTGCAGCGATGGTTTACCAAATTGATTCTGGGATGGCAGGACTGACATATGAAAAGCGATTGAGTCGGTTACAATTGTATTCACTGGAGGTTAGAAAAATGAGGGGGGATCTCATAGAAACCTATAAAATTCTAACAGGGCTAGACAGGTTAAATAAAGGAAGAATGTTTCCAGTCGTAGATGGGTCCAGGACTATGGATCATAGTTTAAAGGTAAGGGGTATACCTTTTAGCACTGAGGTGAGGAGAAATTTCTTCACCCAGAGAATGGTGACACTGTGGACTTCACTACCAAAGAAATTTGAGGCCAAAACATTGTGTTTTCAAAAAGGAGTTAGATATAGCTCTTGTGACTAATAGAAACAAGTGATAAGAGAGGATGGTGGGACTGAGGTATTGAGCGCAATGATCAGCCATGATCATATTGAATGGTGGATCAGGCTGGAAGCATTGAATGGCCTACTCCTACTTGTATCTTCTATGTTTCTATGTTTCGATCCTGTGGTTGTGCCAGGCAGGGGCTTTAACTTAATCGCCCCACACCCCTGCCCATTGTCCCTCTCAGTGCCTTTCAATTCTAAACACGTTGTGAACAATTTTCTTGTCTGCTATTTTAATGATGTTACGAAACGGAGATAGTAAGCCAAACCAAATTAGCCTCACTATCACTGGATTCACAACATAGTGAAATTAAAACATTCAACAACAATGGAAATTACCCAATTGTTCCTAACCAGGCTTTATAAATAACATATCTTGGACTCAATGTTCATAAATTAAATAAATGTATTATTAATAATATAACTTTAGCAAAACACAGATAAACAACAAGATAATTTAATTCATAGCTATGATCAGAAACCTAATCTTCTTTGATCATCCCTATCCCCAACGCATTAATATACAGACAGACAGACATAGTTAAGGAATAACTAAAAATAAAAATAAATTGTAATTTGCCAGTTCAATAAACTGTTTGTAATTATGGATACTTTTATGCAATGCTTGGACAATGGGCTGTTCACAAGCACTGAGAGCTTCATATCTTGCTTGATTGATTGAGTTATTCTTGTCACATTTACCGAGATACAGTGGAAAGTGTTGTTTTGCATGCTTATACATGCAGGTCATACCATACAAAGTGCATCAGGTAGCAGAACAAAGTACAGAATACATTGTTACACTTGCAGGGAGATCAACATTAACATTTCAGAGGCCTGTTCAAAAGTCTGATAAGGGCCAAAGAAGCTGTTCTTGAAACTGTTCATGCATGTATTCAAGCTTTTATATCTGCTGCCTGATGGAAGAAGGTGGAGAGATTATAACTGGTGTGGGAGGGGTCTTTAATTATGTTGGCTGCTTTCTCGATGCAGCGGGAAGTATAGATAGAGTCAATTGGATGGAAAGACGGTTTGTGTGATGGACTGGGCTGTGTTCACAACACTCTGTAGTTTCTTTCAGTCATGGGAAAAGGAGTTTCCATACCATCCGGTAATGCATCCAGATAGGATGCCTTCTATCGTGCATCTATAAAAATTGGTAAGAGTCTTTATGGACATGCCAAATCTCCTTAGCCTCCTGAGGAAGTAGAGGCATTGTTGTGCTTTCTCGGCCATCACATTGAGGTGGGTGGACCAGGTGATCGTCACTCCCAGGAACTTGACACTCTCGACCATCTCCACCTCAGTATCATTGATGCAGATCGGGCGTGCCCTCCACCATGCTTCCTGAAATCAATGACCAACTCATTTACTTTGCTTGATGGAGAGATTGTTGCCTTTACACTATGCCACTAAGCACTCAATTTCTTTCCTATATTCTGTCTCATCATTGTTTGAGATCCAACCTACAGCATTGGTGTTGTTAGCTAACTTGTAAATGGAACTGGGGGCAGAATTTGGCCACACAGTCATGGGTGTAGAAGGTGTACAGTAGGGGAGTCACCACGCAGCCTTGTGGGGAAGCAGTGTTGAGGATTGTCATGCAGGAGGTGTTGTCATCTATCCTTACTGACTGCGGTCTATGGGTCAGGAAGTCAAGGATCCAGTTACAGAATGGTTTCGAGGTGAGTTTGTTTGGAATTATGGTTTTTCATGAGAAGCTATAGTCAATCAGTAGGAATCTGATGTAGGTATCCTTGTTATCCAGATGATAGGTGTAGGGCCAGGGAGATAGCATCTGCTGTGGACATGTTGTACCGGTTGACAAATTGCAAAGGATCAAGGCAATCGGGTAAGCAGGAGTTGATGTGAGCCATGACTAACCTCTCAAAGCACTTCATCATTGTGGAGGTCAGAGCCGCTGGGCGGTTGTCATTGAGGCATGCTGTATGATTATTCTTTGGCACCGGCATGATGATGATCGTCTTGAAGCAAGTGGAACTTCAGATAGAGGTAAGGAGAGGTTAAAAATGTCAGCGAATACTCGCGTCCGCTGGTCCACACAGGATCTGAGTTCATATCCACGGACTCCATTCAGTCAGTCGCTTTCTGTAGTTTCACCCTCAACAGGGCCAATGTAATTTCTGCGGTGGTGATCATGAATACAAGCACCTTTGAGGCTATTTGGATAGGTGACATTTTTTCACTGACCTTCTGTTCAAAGTGAGCATAGCATTGAGCTCATCGGTTAGGGATGTACTGATGCCTGCAATTCTGTTCAATTTCGTTTTTTAGCCTGTTATGTCATGTAAGCCTTGCCACAAATGACAGGTGTCCATGTGGTTACTCTGGGTCTCAAGCTTAGTTTGGTATTGTTTTTGGGTGGCCTTGCAAAGTTTGTACCTGGATTTCCCGTATTGGCCAAGGTCAGCTGATTTGAATGGCTCAGACCTAGACTTCAGTAGGGAGTGGATCTCCCAGTTCATCCATGGTTTCTGGTTGGGAAACATTTGGATTAACGTCTTCAGCACGCAGTCTTCTACCCACTTACTAATGTAGTCCATAACGGTAATGGTATGCTCATTGAGGGTAAATGCAGTAGCAAGGAACTATGTTTTGAATTCTAGAGATAACAAATGTTTCTCTTTAATGTTCATTACAGCAGGAATCCATTGATAGTGCGTTTGGACTAGGCAGAAGTCGGAAAACTCGAGGACAGAAAATTCCTGCCAGCAGGCTGGAACTAAATTTTATGCGTAACCAATCGGTCACAGCAATAATGTTAACATCAGTGTGGCACCAAGGGCTCAAGTATCTTATAGATAACTTTTATTTCAGATTTTCCAGCAAGGATTGCAAAACATTTTCATGGCAACTGAAGAATAAACCAGACCAGAACGTTGAAAATACATTATTAGATATTAATGTCTGAAGGACTAAGTCAGGACATTTTCTCATATCCAAAAATGTTAAGTCTCCTTGACAAATTAGGAACAGGAGCTCAGCACTGAAAATGTAATAAATAAAAAAGAATAAAGCCACGATAATCATTACCAGTGTTTTATAATTAAAAATTTGCAGCTTTCCGTTGTCAATATGTTCCTATCTTGCTTAAGTACAACGATCAATCTTCATTTTCATCCTTCCCATTTAGTGACAGTCCATCGCAAATGAATGGAATTTTATTTTAACCCCTGAGGGCTTCCATAAGACAGCTGAAATTTTCGAAGTGATCCTTCAGCTGCATTGTTGTAGGAATTCAAATACTGCATGATCTTTTTCTTAAAAAAGTAAGTGAACAGAAAACCAAATGGATAAAATTACAAAGTGTTTGTCTACTGCCTTTTGTGGCAGAATGTATTATTCAGTCTCAGAGGTGAACTCAGATAAAATAGTTATTTTCTGAGACTGCTCTGATAAAGATTTCTTTTACTAAATGGAGAAGAACTATAATTATAGAATAATCTTGCTCTGGGGATAAAGGAGAGAAAGAAAGAAACAGAGAAAGATTATATCAGTGTAAGTATGATCCTGGGACTGTTCTGTAACTCTGTAATGTCCAGCTTTATTTAATTTGAATCAATCAGCAACATTTCCAGTTGCTGCAGTATTAATGTACACATGAGTATTCTGTAACAAGATTCTCTCCAATTGTTTATTAAATGAATGTACCACGTGCTGAGGTACTGAGTCGTATCAACCGGAAAAGTTGCAAGTTTAACTACACATAGTAGAGGTGATGGCCTAATGGTATTATCACTAGACTATTGACCCAGAAACCCAGGTAATATCCTGGCTACCCATGTTTGAACCTCACCACAGCAGATGATAGAATTTGAGTTCAGCAAAAAAAAATCTGCCATTAAAAGTCTAATGGCGAAGCCATTATCAATTGTCAGGACAAAAACCCATCTGGTTCACCAACGTCCTTCAGGGGATTTAAATGCTGTCATTTTCCTGGCTGGGGTACATGTGTCTCCAGACCAACAGCAATGTGGTTGACTCAAAACTACCCTCTGGGCAATTCGTGTTGGGCAATAAATGCTGATCTAGCCAGTGTCATCCACATCCCATGGATAATTTTTTTAAAAAATCATGGACTGTGTTGATTTAGTTGATTCCATCCAGGACACTAACAGCAGTGTCAGATTTGACCTCAGCACCCCTAGCAGTAGGGAGGGGAAAATTATTCAACATTCCAGCAACTGATGCGCTTTGGAATGTGTTTGATCTATGACGTGAGGATAAAATCAAATGGGGTTTTGATTCTTACAAAGAGCTGATTCACGACAGGTACAGCAAGTTGGGTTGCAAGTTGCAACTGCAGGGTGTCTGTCACATGACTGCACCTAATAAGAATCATCACACTCATAAATGGAGTCTGAGGGGTATGCAAAAATGCAAGGAGAAATTGTTTTGATCTCTACAGTTCTGTTGCAATACAGATTTGTCTTTGCTATTTGCAGCAATTTTTCAGACTACGAGTAGGACTGGCACAGATTTTGCCAATTTATTCCAAAACCAATTTCAGTTGTTAGATTGTTCAATAATCTCTGAAATCAATTTGTGGGTGCAAAGTGTACCCATCCAGTATTCTGTAAGCATGCATTGACATTTGACTGCATTAAGCAACCAGTATCTAATGTGTAAAAACTTTTTCAAAAACTTCCAAAAGTCGAGTGGCACTTGATAACAAACAGCTTACAAAGACTTCACCAAAGGCAGCTGATAAGTTACGGTCCATTCAACAAGAAACGACTCAAATCCAGTTATGGATCAAAATAAATCTGCATGGAACTGACCCCTATTTGGAACGTCATTCCAACAGTGGCCCCACCTGATCCACAAGAAAACAACTGTAAGTCACTGTTCATATATTTTCAATCGGATCTTATCAAGTCATTGAGACAGTTGAGCTTACTAACTTTAAAAGTATTGGCCAAATATTTTCAGTACTACAGATGTCAAACATGAAAGCAGCAGGAAGCTAAACAAGGACAGTTTTGCTTCATGATTTCCACTCCTTGAAAACTGTTAGTCTATATACCACATGCTGTGAATCTGTTGGTCATCTTGTGCTCATGTCACCTTCACAAGTGCATGCAGCAGATGAT
Source organism: Rhincodon typus (assembly GCF_021869965.1). Taxonomy (NCBI): domain Eukaryota; kingdom Metazoa; phylum Chordata; class Chondrichthyes; order Orectolobiformes; family Rhincodontidae; genus Rhincodon; species Rhincodon typus. The sequence goes on along the minus strand of NC_063333.1, from coordinate 102,488,644 downwards.
TATGATTTATGGCCATCTTTCACTGGGGTGAAAGGGCATAGGATGAGATACTTTGGATTGTTGATGGAGTGGTTGTGAATTTCGTGGCATAATTACATAATGCAGTCACCCAGAACTGTAACAACGATGGATAACTTTAACTCTGGTAATTGCCAAGTGCACAAAAGCCTTAAAAACATTGTACTGCTCACTTATAGTCTGACACAGCTCAGCAACCCTTGACCTGAAGACTAACAGCATCTGAAAACCTACCTGAAAGGTTTGAAAACCCCAGAGACAATTGTTAGACATGGGAAGATGAGTGATTGAACAAAGACAAACCAAAACTCATATTTGTATAGTGGAGTTAATGTAGCAAAATGTCAAAGGCTCAACAAGGGAATTATCAGAAAGGGCTTTGGGGACTCAGAAAGTGAGTCACTCACTGCAGAATAGCTGATTTTTAATTCATTCTTACAGTCAAGCTAATTACGTTTGATAAATTTTCTCACCAAAGTGACCTCCAGGATGTTGACAGTGGGTGATTTGCTTATGGAAATGCAATTGAATAACAAAATGAGATTTTCTTCTTTATTTGTTCATTGGATATGGACATCATTGGCTAAGCCAGCATTTATTGCCTACCCCTGATTGTCCTGAGGAAGATGGTGGTAAGCTGCCTTCTTGAACTGCTGCAGGGCAACACCCACAATGCTATGAGGAAAATTCCGTAATCTGACCAGATGACAGCGAAGAAATGGCAATATAGACCTGAGTCAGGCTGGTGTGTAACTTGCAGGGGATCTTGCAGGTGGCGGTGTTCCCTTGCGTCTGCCCTTTGTCTTTCTAAATGATAAAGGTCAGGGCTGGAAAGGCTATCTATGGAGTAGAGGGGAATATCTACAGAGTATCTTGGAGATGTCACATACTGTTACCATATGTCACTTGTAGACTTTCCAGCTCTTCAAAATTGCACCATGGGATCAATTACATCGACATGAAAGGGCAGAAGGAGCCTTGGTTTAAAATCTCGCCTGAAAAATAGCAACTATGAAATTCCATCAACATTGAAGTAAACTGTGTACACAAGCCCTAGAGTAAGATTTCAACTCAGAATGTTCTGTTTAACTGTCAAGAGAGTCACCAACTGAGCCACAGTTGATATGTTAAAATAGAGCTATCAGAAACCGAAATGGTCCCAACAAAAGACCTTGTGGAACATCATTATATATTTCTCTCTTATAAAAAACAGCCATTCCCCACTGCATTCACTGCCTTCTGTGCTTTAGATAATTTTGTAATGATGTAACCATTGGTCCTTTGATCCCATGGGCTTCAATCGCTAAAAAAATCTATTGGGTGGTACTTTATCAAACACATTTTGAAAGGAATATGTAAAATACACAAACAGCATTAACCAATCTACCCGGATGAACGTTGTCATAGAACCCAATCAATTAGTGAAAAACAATTTGCTTTTAGCAAAACTACGCTGATTTTAATTTATTCTTTCATATTTTGCCAAAAGCTAATTAATTTTCTCCCAGATTTATATACTTTAAAGATTCTCCATCACCAGCATTCACCTGAGTATTCTGTAATTGCTGGTTTCTCCTTCTCACCTTTTCTTCCTCTCAGTGGTTGAGTGATATTTCCAAACTCGATTCCACTGGCACTTCTCCCATTTGAGGGGAGAGTTGGGAGAGTGTGGTCAGAACTTCTGCTTTTAGCAGCCTAGGATGCATCCCAAAACAGATTAAGTGACCTTTCTAACTCGAGAGCTGTATTTTTATCCATCTGATTTCGCTACTGCTTCCTCCATTACTCTGGCATAGGCAGCATCCTTTCTTTAATGAAGGCAAATCGGAAGTACTAATTTAGGCCTCAATTTTGTGGTGCTCTGGGACACAATGAGAGATGAAAAGGGAATGGCAAATTTGCAGCAGCATGATGCCCATTGGTGTTTATCCCTACACACTTCAGTGGATTTATATCCATTGGGAGAGTGAATAATGCCATAGTTCGTGGGGAGGTGATGGATGCTGATAGACCAGGTAATGGAGGGTATATTGGGTCAGTGGTTAGCACTGCTGGCTCACAGAGCCAGGAACCCAGGTTTGATTCCAGCCTTGAGCAACTGTCTGCGTTTAGTTTGCACATTCTCCCTGTGTCTGTGTGGGTTTCCTCAGGGTGCTCCAATTTCTTCCCACAGTCCAAAACTGTTCACATTATGGATTGGCCATGCTAAATTGCCCCGTAGTGTTGAGGGATAGGTGCAGGCTAGGTGAGTTAACTATGGTAAACATGAAGTTATAGGGATAGTGTGGGATGCTCTTTGGACGGTTGGTACAGACTTGATGAGCCAAATGGCCTCTATTTGCACTGTAGCTATTCTATATCCCACCAACCTTCATAGCTCAACAATGCCCTCTGTCTCCTTAAAAAGATTTCCCATTTTAGTCCCTAAGGAGCGATTCCCTTCAATTAATTTTATACTCTTTCAACGCTTCTTTGCAAAAAAAGTTTGTTTTTTTAATGCTACTTGTTAATAGATACTCATTTGCTCTCCTTATCCCATTTAATTCCTTTCTCAGCTCTCTGCTGTACAATTCATGCTCAGTTCGAGTTTCCAAATATTGAGTCCAATATTTACCTTCCCGCTTCCACTGTTACATTTGGAGATGTACGAGAAATGATCCTTGACATGCTCTTCCTCAGCTTTATGCTTCCCCTGGACAACTTTATCCAAAGCTAAAGGAATATCTCACTCATGAAAATTGAATAGAAACCATTACAGTGTTGCAATGCACAACATGGAGTTGTATCAAAGCTGTGCTGATGCAAAACAAGCTTCAGAGAATTAAACACGCCCCAGAAAATTCATTATGGAGCCAAATTGGGAATAAAAAAATACAAGAGCTTTGAATGGAACTAAGTGGACTGAGGAGAGTAAATGAGATTAGATTAACAGGTACTATGAAAGGGAATGCAAAAGTCTTTCATATACACTAATGGCACTCATCTTAAACTCTCCACTTCCCGTCGCAAACCCTAGGTGACATCAGTTTGCATGGATAACATCTAGTGTCAGCTAATTTATAATTTCTTCCAGTTAAACTCTAGGAAGACTGAACTCACTATCTGCAGCTCCTGGAACTGCAACAAACTCCACACACATGCTGCAAATTCCATTTCTTCTCTATCCCATTGAACATGTGGACATACCTGACTCATGAAGACCCTTCCTCAGCCTACATGTGCATTGAAACATAATGCTTTCCATAAAATTAATAACTGAAATGTTAATTTGGTGGAACTTTTAGGTTACAAGTGGCTTCCTCTACCTCACAAGCTCAACAAACCCTTTAGGTCACTACCAGGAAAAATGATGGTGGCACTGTATTTGCCAGATAGCTCATGATCAGGAGAGGTGAGGATTGATCTAACAACACAATGTGCATAAATAAAAACCAAAAGAACTGTAGATGCTGTAAATCAAGAGCAAAAACAAAGTTGCTGGAAAAGCTCAGCAGGTCTGGCAGCATCTGTGAAGGAGAAAACAGAGTTAACGTTTCGGGTTCGGTGACCCTTCCTCAGAACTGAACACAGTGTGCATGATCATTTGCTACTTACTGCAGCCAGGCAATCCACTGCGCTCAGGAAAATCCCCCCTATATCTGATCAGGACAAAAAGGCCAATTTATGAAATTCAAAGGATAATGATCATCCACAGTTAAACAATGCAGCCTTTTTATCAATTTTCTCATGTTCGGAATTTCTTTCACAGCACAGAAGACTAATAAAGATTCACAAGGATGTGCAAGAGGCAAGCTTTTTACACAGAGAGTGATAAATGCCTGGAATGTGTTGCCAGAGGAGGTGGTGGAGGCATATACAATAGCAATGTTTAAGAGGCATCTTGACAGATATATGAATAGGCAGGGAATAGAGGGACTGTGTAGAGGCAACAGGCTTTTAGGTTAGAAAGGCATCATGTGTTGGCGCAGTCTTGGTGGGCCGAAGGGCCTGCTGCTGTGCTTAACTGTTCTTTGTTCTTTGATGGTTTAGGACAACCAGGAGAGGAGTCTTGCTGAAATACTTGGCAGAGTCTTCTTCACTAAGAAAACAAGGAGTGCATTTTAAGTGCAAGTATCAGTAAAACAAAGAAAGAACTGACCCAGAAGGAAAACAGAAAGTAAGATATAGAGTTGAAAGTTACCAGGATTTCGGCTATGAGTCAATTTTAGCAAGTTACATGGAGGATTGCTGTCCATAAGCCCTAGCGAGATTTCTTACACCGTTTTCTAAAGCTCACCTCAATAGCTCTGCAGCACACCTCTATGATGTCCCCTTCACCATATCTTCCCTCTCGCCTGTTGAAGAGGTACATGCCACTACTAAAATCCCCCCATCAGTACCTTATTTAAAATGCAGTTGTGCACCAGGCCAAATTCTGTCAGCCCAGAGCTGCACTGCACATTTTGCGGATGGAGGAAAAGTGCATAAACTTCACTGACAAGGATCGGGTTGACAAAATGGTGCAGAGGAGTACTGTCCTCTTCCTTCAGGACTAGCAGAGAACACCATGCCATCAGACCTTGCTGACTGGGTCCAACATTGCCAGATCTGTGTTGTCTCCACGGTCCTATACAGCATGCAGCAATGGAGGAAGAAGGTCAATGATCCTCCTGTGCACTGCCAGGGTAAGGGCCATTATCTTCCCTCTGCTACTTCACACTCACTCTATCACTTCTATACCCCCCTCACTGACGACTAACCTGCATGGACTCTGTGCTGCTTCCTCACTCACTTGGGACACATCAACATTTTCTTCCCACTTGCACTGCTAATAATAGCCGTGCCAGCTACTTTCATCTCATTCAATCCCTCCCTTTGTCTCATTCGAGGATAAAACACTTCACAACAGGAGGGGCAGAGGAATGAAATGGATGTTGGGTTCCAACATTTGGCTCCTCACCTCCTACAAGGAGAGAATCTTGGCCCTAGCTGTTGAGGTCTGTGATCATTTCTGTGGTGTTTCCAAAGCCATGATGTATCAGCAACCAAGGAAGAATCATTGGCCATTGCTGATTTATTGCCCCATTACTGATTCTGTGAATGTACTCTTAACATAGAGTCATAGAGTTTTAGAGTCATACAGCATGGAAACAGACTCTTTGGTCCAACTTGTTCATGCCTACCAAGTTTCCCAAACTAATCTAGTCCCATTTGCCTGCATTTAGGCCATACCCCTCTAAACCTTTCCTATTCATGTACCTGTCCAAATGTCTTTTAAATATTGTAACTGTGCTTGCATCTACCACTTTCTTTGTCAGTTCATTCCGCATACACACCACCCTCTGCGTGAAACATTTGTCCCTCAGTTCCCTTTTAAATTTTTCTCCTCTCACTTTAAACCTATGCCATCTTATTTTGGACTCATCTACCCTTGAGGAAATACCTTTTCTGTTCACCTTATCTATGCACTCCATGATTTCATAAACTTCTATAAAGTCAGCTTTCAGCATTCTACACTATCCAGCCTCATGCCCAAACTTCTACTCCATTTTCACAATGCATTTTTCCCGTTGTCTCCTTCAGGCTCCATTGGGATCTGCAGAGTCTCTGTGGTCAAGAGGCCAGCCCTGCAAGACATCTCTTCCTCCACATCTGAGGAAGAAGTCTCAGATCTATCAAAGGCTGAACCAGGAAAACTGCCAAAGTTAAGCCTGCCTCTTCATAGGATATGTAGAATGGTCCCTCTTTCACTGTTACACTGGCACTATCACTCACCTCTTCCTACATTACATCGATGACTGTATTGGCGCTGCCTCATGCTCCCACGAGGAGCACGAACAGTTCATCCACTTCACCAACACCTTCCACCACAACCTCAAATTTACCTGGACCATCTCTGATACCTCCCTCTCCTTCCTGGACCTTTCTGTTTTCATCTCTGGTGACTGCCTCAAAACTGACATCTATTTCAAGCCCACCAACTTCCAGAGTTACCTAGACTACACCTCCTCTCAGCCACCTTCCTGCAAGAATGCGATCCCCTACTCCCAATTCCTCTGCCTCCACCGTATCTGCTCCCAAGATGGGGCGTTCCACTCCCGAACATCCCAGATCTCCTCTTATTTCAAGGACGGCAACCTCCCCGCTTCAGTGGCTTAACGTGCTCTCAACCACATCTCTTGCATTTCCCACACCTCTGACATCACATCCCCTCCCCCCAACAAAAACAAAGACAGAATCCCCCTTGCCCTCACATATCACCCCACTAACCTCCGAATTCAATGTATCATTCTCCACCATTTCCGCCACCTAAAATCCAACCCCACAACTAAAGGTATATTCCCCCCCCACCCCTATCTGTCTTTCATAGGGACCGCTCTCTCCACGACTCCCTCGTCCGCTCCAAACTCCCCACCAGCCCCACCAGCCCCAGCACCTTTCCCTGAAACCGCAGGAAGTGCTACACCTGCCCCTACACCTCCCCCTTCACCTCCATCCAAGGCACCAAACAAACCTTCCACATTAGATAGAGGTTCACCTGCACATCCATCAACGTGTCTATTGCATCCGCTGCTCCCGATGAGGCCTCCTCTACATCAGTGAGACCAAGCGGAGGCTCAGAGACTGCTTTGTAGAGCACCTGCGCTCTGTTCGCAACAAATGACAACACCTTTCAGTCGCAAACCATTTCAACTCCCCCTCCCACTCCCTGGGTGACATGTCCACCCTAGGCCTCCTCCAATGTCACAACGATGCCACCCGCAAACTGGAGGAGCAGCACCTCATATTCCGCCTCGGGGGCCTACAGTCCAATGGCCTAAATGTGGATTTTACCAGTTTCAAAATATCCCCACCCCCAGCCTCATCCCATGACCAACCCTCCCACTCATCCCCACCTCCTTGACCTGACACAATCTGTCCTTCTCTCCCACCTATCCGTTCCTCCCACCTCACTGACCAATCCCCACCACTCCGTACCTGTACTCACCTATCACCATCCCACCTACCTTCCCCAGCTCCACCCCTCCTCTCTCTATTTATTTCTGAGTTCCCCTCCCACCCACACCATTTCTGAAGAAGGGTGCCGCCGAAACGTCAACTTTCCTGCTCCTCTGATGCTACCTGGCTTCCTGTGTTCCTCCAGCTCCACACTGTGTTATCTCTGACTCCAGCATCTGCAGTTCTTACTATGTCAAACTGCCTTCTGTACCTTCTACCAGCTCAGGTACTGATACCTTGGGAGTACTTTATCTAGATTAGAGTCAGGGGTATCTGCTGGTGACTACATCACTGTTGCATCTCTGCAATTGGTCAAGAAGAACTACCCCCAGAACTTTCAGTTGCTACTAGATATTCACACAGGCCAGCATTCCACTCCACTAGCCATTGGCCCTCGACAAGACAACAGAAGCACTAGGGACATTAACCTCACATTACTATATGAAAATGTATGGTGCGAGCTATGAAGTGAATGGTTCCAGCATCACGTGCAGTCTATAGGAACTTGGAAGATGATTGCTACTTCAGCAACAAGGATGATACTTTCAGGCTGTAAAACATTGCTTGTTCATCACTGCCCTTAGTGGGATTGATTTGTAATGTCAGATGAGGTGGTTAAGACCCATTTTGGGTCATGATTTGTTCTCCACACAGGAGGTCAATGTGTAAGGTTCACAGACAACATTTAGTGATTGTAGATTTCTTTCACTCATACTGTGTGAATGTTTAAGGCTGTTGACATTCTTAGGGCCTCACATAGCTTGGAAGTCGATTTCCCTCCCTCATAGAATGTAACACTTATCCTACCCATGCTGGGTGTATTGGCAGCCATTTTGAGCACAGTTGCAGATTTACTACATCAATCATGATGGAACGATACAACAGTAGCACTACACCAAGTGAGATACATTATCAGCATCTCAGTCTAGGTGATCTCCCCATCAGTCCATTGAGAGTTTTGGTACTCTCAACATTCTCACACAATCTATTCATTTAACTGTTCATCTCTGCACTTTAGCCCCTAAGCCTCATGAATACCATAGTTCACTGCTCCCCGGGTGAAGCCAGTAGGGTAATGACTGTGGATCACCTCCCCTCTCACATTATCATTTTCTATCCTGTGGTCTATCATCTCCTCCCCTAATATGTTGTGTTTCTCCACTTCACAATTCATCCATCTGCACTGTGGCCTCTAATCTCCACGTTTGAGTTCCCAAGGTGTGATTAATGGTTAACTAAATATTAATGCATGCAATAGGATGCACATACACTCCTCTCTGCATCTGTACTGAGATTTTATCTTGCTGTCTTTTTTTGACTCAGTGGTAGACCCTGATAATCCCCTCTTGATGTTTTAGTGGACGGAGGCCCAAGAATGATTATGACCTACCCCATGGACGGACAGCTCCGACTGATCACTGACTGGACCCCTGACTGATCTCAGTATAACTCCCCAACTGACGCATCCTGATTCCCTGGGTTGGTTACAATGGGCCTCAAGGGTTGACTGTGACCTACTCCTCAGTTTAGTGAAGTATGGAGCCTCTGATCCTGACAGCTTCAAACAACCAACTGACCATGTCCAAGGACATGTACTGATACTGGAAGCTGCCCTTGTCTGGCTGTGACAGCTTCCCTGACTGAAGCATGTCTCCCTTGACTTGACTGAGGACCACTCCCCTTAAACATTCAGACATGGCCATAAAGTTGATTCATATGCAGCTTGTTTATCATGTACATGGCTGGAACATGGTGCAGGTTTGATTTTGTCAAAGCAAAGCAACATACAACCCTGGTGACCGTTGCTGGCAAGCATGACAAGCTGCCTAGCTTTGTGTCTGTGCTAGAAAGGAAATCAAGAGAGAAATACTGTGAGTCATTAAGCTCTGGCGAAGGAGGCAAAGGCAAGGCAAGGAAAAGCAGAGAGTCAGCCCTGAAGTAGTTGTGAAGCAAGTTAGCAAGTGAAGATCACTGAGAAATATCTTGATCCAATCCTTGAGTTGGATTACGTTCCCTTTGTGAAGAGTGTCCTTGCAGCAGCATAACAATGATAGGTGCTGGTGATTTCTAAAGTGCAGAGCCATATTGTAAGTGGATTGAGATGTGCCATAAGAGTGTTTTGAGGCTTCTACATGTCTGATGCCAACATCCATGGGTGAAGTTCAGGCGATTGTTGCCCTCGAGGATGTCCGAAGATTTTGGTGACTGGTCCCCAAGTTGAAGAGCCGGAGGAGAAGTCATGAGCTGGAGTTGCCAAGTAACTACTCTAACTTACATACTGAGAACTGCCTTTATTGAGCTCCTGTCAGGCGAATGGAAGAATGGGAAACTCCATTTGACTGAAGAGTGATTAGGTAATAATGAGACAATAATACATACAAAATATCCAAATGCACTCCTCATTGCTCAGTAGTGAGATTGTTGACTCACCGTTGAACTTCTGGTTGGAGAATGAGACATTTTGCTCTTAACATTGGGAATCTCATTAATGCCAATCTCACCGAATTTTCCCAACTTTCTCTCCAATGCCCATATTAATCAGGGGCTGAGGAGATTCCTGATACAAATATGCACTGATAAAACCAGATATGCCAAATGTCAACACTGAAAGCAAAAAGGCATTCGTAAAAAAAAATTGTTAGAAAATATGTTTCCTTATTAAAAACTACAAACACGCAGAAGAAGGTATATAGTGGTGTTTTCCAGAGGTTAGTGTTTGATCACAGAGGTTAGGTCACTGTCCTGTTTGATATATATTGATGACCTGGGCAAATGCATATTACATCAAAGTTTGCAAGTAAGACTAAGCTTAACAATGTGGTAAGCAAGGCAGATAGCAGCAAGACTCAATAAGAGATTGATTCAATAATGAAATAGGCAGACACAAGGCAGAAAGATATTTGATGCAGAGAACTGTGAGATGATACATTGGTATCTTTCAGTAGGGAAAGTGAGGAGAGGAAATATTAAAAAATCTTCCAAGTTTTACATCATCAGTTAATATGCTTGCCAGTGAAGAATCTGTTGATTCTGACTATTCACCTTTGAATGGAATTTGCTGCATTGACATTGACATAATGGGCTGAGATCCCCGCTTTTCAGGCTGAAATCATTCTATGATTCCACATCATGAAGATGATTATGTACTAACACATCTGTCCAGCAGAGGGATCAAGGCTCTCGAGATGATGGAATCACTAAAATAGTATGTCTTAATTTTTAATGTGGAAGGTTGTGGTTGTTAAATAAACATATCAGCTTTCAGGTGAGTAAGGTTAAAAACCACCCCCCTCCCCCCTTAACCTTGGAACTGGAATGGCTTCTTTTCATTGGAGCCAAACACACAAGTGTTACTGTGGGTAATAATATTTATGGTAGAGGATGCTCCCTTGAGACTATACTACAGACACTCATTGTTGTTGCGTCAAATTTCACCCAAACGGCTCTAGAATAAAGAGGAAAACAGATAAAAATAATGTATAACTGCACCTTTTACTGTCCTGTATCATCAAATTAAAATTTCATGCCCTTGTGCTAATAGTATCCATTATCTTGTGTCGCATCTTGTTCGAGCATTGGTAATTGCATTATTTATTTTACGAACCAAAGTATAATTTCATGGTAGCAATGTCTGATAGTCATAGGGTCATGTTTTATGCTTTCACTTCCTTGGGCACTTAATTGAACCAGATCACTACCTGAAACAACTCCAAACAGCTTCACAAAGTCCTAATTGTGTTGCATTGCTGTACTGCCAAAACAAATTCTGGCATGTCCCTCACTTCAGTGGAATATAATAATCATGCGTAAATTTACGCTGTGTTAAACCATTGCAGTAATTTCTTCCTGACACTAGATCTCAGCTCCTGTTACATATGCTACAAGCAGTAAAATATAGAGGAGTCATAAGAATTGAAGTAATGTATAACTCCATGCCGTCGCGTCTTATATACTAGACTACTTAATATAATGATCACAGCAGGGAGCCAACAGTACTTGATTTGTATCAAATCACTGTACACATAGGCAGTTTTCATAAACCTTTTGCTGTTGGCCCATTAACTTCTGCAGAGCCCCAAGACATGTTATAACATCAGGTGGATTAATCATCATCTGACTATGCATCATGTAAATTCAAATATTTTGCTGATTTTGCTCCCTGCTGGTAGAAGTGGCATGCCATACAAAGCAGAAAGTTCCAGGTTCAACCCTGTGTTTGTGGTAACAGATCTTAACTACAGTAACAGGAATGCTAAAACAAATATACCCCAGTGCTTTTGTCCAATGTGCGAAGGAGAGAAACTACATTGAGAGTCCCTGCTCCGCAATGTTGTCCAGTGACTAAAATATGGATGATCAAGTACTGATTTTCTTCATTACGCATGACCATAAAGGATGCCCTGATTCACAGACTAAAATTGAACACGGACAGATCGCACAAGTGCAACGTTGCTTTTCTGATTTACTATCCCATTAAATTCATGGTCGATAAATTAGACAGACTTCATTACATACATAAGACAAAAACAAAAATTGCTAGAGAAACTTGGTGGGCCTGGTAGAATCTGTGGAGAGAATGCAGAGTTAACAAATGAGTTCTTCGGTTCTGAAGAAGAGTCACTGGACTCAAAATGTCAATTCTGCTTTCTCCCCACATATGCTGCCAAACCTGCTGAGTTTCTCCAGCAATTTGTGTTTTTGGTCCAGATCTTCAGAATTTGCAGTTCTTTGTTTTTTGTTATTGTTTTGTTTTAATTCAGTACATGCATACAATCCTTCCTGCCTACTATGTGGTTTTGCTAGAATGTTGACAGGGACGAAAATAATAGTTTATGTGGACAGATAAGATAAAATGGTGTTGTTCACCTAACAGCAGAAAAGGTTAAGAGGAGAATTGATAGATGGGTTCAAAATCATTTGAGCAAATATGTAGAAATTATCTCTAGTGGCAGAAGAGTGGATAATCTGAGGACATAGATTTAAGGCAATTGCAAAAATAAGGAGAAAAAAATTACCCAGTGACTTATTCACATCTAGGATTAGCTAGCTGAAAGGTTAATGGATGCACATTCAAGTATTCATTTTCAAACAGGAATCAAGTGAATACTTGAGGAAGGTAAAACTGCTGGGCTTTGGGCAAAATACAGGAGAGGGAAACTAAAACACAGTGTGGAGTTGGAGGAGTATAGCAGGCCAGGCAGCATCAGAGGAGCAGGAAAGTCAATGCCTCTTCAGAAAAAAAACTAAAAAAGAACTAATTGGGTTACCATTTCAAAGAGTCATTGAATCCCTACAGTATGTAAGCAGGCCATTCAGCCTATCGAGTCCCCACCAAACCAGCGAAGTGTATCCCACCCCGACCTAGCCCCAACCCCCCAATCTTATCCCTGTAACTCTGCATTTCCTATGGCTAATCCACCTAACCTACACATCCTAGACATTATGGGCAATTTAGCATGGCCAATCCACCTAACCTGCACATCTTTGGACTGTGGGAGGAAACCGCAGCACCCGGAGGAAACCGATAGACACAGGGAGAATGTGCAAACTCCACACAGACAGTCACCCTAGAGTGAAATCAAACCTGGGTCCCTGGTGCTGGGAGGCAGCAATGCTAACCACTGAGCCACTGTGCCACCCCAGTCAGTACAGACATAACAGGCCAAACGGCCTCCTTTGATGCGGTATTGTTTTTGGGGTTTATGACGTTCCTCTGTGTGCTGTGCTACTGGAATGCTTTATGACCAGGTGCAATAAAAGGAGCAGTTGACCTCTGTGGTCTGAAAACACATTCCAACCAAAATAGCAATTAAATGTCTCACTATGCAAAGGGATTTTTCCCGTCATCTATCTCCTTACTCTCTTAATTGACAATTTAATGTTGCTAACTCCTAGTCACTGACTTTCCAACCTGAGGTAATATGCTTTTGCTATTCAGTCCTATCAAAATCTTTCATAATTTTGAAAACAACAAAGAAATCCCTTGTTTGCTTTCTTTGTTCTCGTGGGAATAGCCCTAGCATCATAATCTCTCCTCGTAACTACACTTTCTTTTCCCTGTCATTAACCTGTGAGTCTGTTCTATATTCTATCTCCAAACCGCTGTGTTTGCCTTCTGCAATGAATATTCCTGTCAATGTCTGGAGCCCTCACACCACAAAGTGCTATTATCTGCAGACTTTTGCTGCATGCATCAACACACACAGCTTCCATTCATGCCACATCATCAAGCCACATTCAAACCTTTCCAAGAACAATTACTGTATGCATTTCAACTTCAGTGCAATTGTAATTACAGCAAAAACTCACGTTACATGGGTGCCTCGTGTTTCTAACCACCGTGCTTCTCTTTGGAACAAGTGCATGATATGTGACCCTTTAAAATGAATCTAGTACTCTTCATGAATGAGAGATAAAGGTCTGAAAGATGGATTGCTCCTCTTACATTGTTTTACTTTTGTGATATTGGGGTCAGGAAGTTTGCACTGATTGTCATAGAGAGGACTTTTTGAAGAACTTCTCAGTTCTGTCCAGAACAGGTCTTCCTCCTTAACTTCATTTAGACCAGCAATGGTAATCACTCATAAATCTGATTTTATAAAGGTGGTGGGCAATAAGTGGGGACTCACCTGTGCACCTTTAACTGGAAGCAGATTGAATCTGAGCTGTTGAGTGAGAGGATTTATGTTTGTAAGGTATCTGTCTGTAGATAAATGCTGATGAAAATGTGCAAAGATTGGCCCAAATTCACTACCTGGCTTTCTAAAATAGAACAAGCGGAACAATAGAACAAACAGGCAGCAGCTTCTGATAGAAATGAGGCTTCGTGCACCATAGTCTTAAACTCTAACATATCCTGCCAGGCATTTATATCTTTTTTCTAAAAACTCTGCTTTCAAAATCTAAGTTTAATGACGATATTTTGCTGCTTTCACTGCAACAGTTATTTAATCTTTTTAGTATTACGTCATTTTCCCTTCCCAATTATATGAGGGTCAAATCAATGATAATAATGCACATAAAAGGCAAAACTGGGAGCTAAATCTTATCATATTCTGGAAAGCGTAATTTTTTTTGAGTTTCATTGTGGATTTCTCTCAGCAAGGCCCAGCTGGTTTTCTCCTGGTGTTGCCCCAAAATCTCATCAAGTACCTCGCACACCCCTCTCATCTGATGCCAACTGGATTCCCCCACTTGCCATTGCTGGGAGTATGTGCTGCTGCCAGGATACTCTGGGTTACACTGGAATCCCTGGTACTGCCAAGGTTGCAACACTTCCCAAGGTCACACAGTTTGCATATGGTGCAGGAGCAGCTCACCTCACATCTTGGACTTGAAAACCTTACGTAGACCTAAGGTTAGCTTGGGTCTGTACGTTCAATGTTGTAGTTCAATCAGCTAGACAGATATTCACATAGCTGATGATGAAAAATGGTGGAAATGGCAGCTTATATTCCTTCGGATGGAGAGGCTGTTGGGTGGAAGAGAAAACAAGGTGGACCACATCATTGACGTGGGACAGAAAGGAAGGAACATGGGCAGAAGTGTGGGAAATGAGCTGGACACAGCTGAGAGCCCTGTCAACTACACTAGTGGGAAATTTTCAATTGAGTTAAAAGGTGGACATATCTGAGGACGCCTGCAGAAGGTGGCAAGTTTATTAATTGCTGACAGATGAGCAAGGGTGAGTACCTTATCATATAAGAGGCCTCAACATTGATATCCCAGGTTTCCAGAAATGCCAGCCAATCAGGGATCAGCAGTATCTGGTTCTGAAAGTCCACAGTCCAGGACTACTCCTCAGGGGGTACAGCAGTGAGAGGGTGTGATTTTTATCTTCATGTAATGGGTTGGAGTCCTAAGGAGAGGGATGATAGGAGATAAAGGAATGGAGGGGGTGAATGCATTCAGATTCAACTCCTGCCTCCGATTGCCTCAGATTGAAGCATTTGGAGCCCCCTCCACCCATCCACCTGACAGGCAGCTGACCATGAGTTCCAGTCAAGGAACTACACCTTTCTCACCCCCCAGAGAGGCCGGTGATTGTGGTTGTGGTAAGCTGAGGCCCAAAAGTATCCACCAATTGACTACTCAAGAGCTTCAATTGCTGCCTTGCTCAGAACATCCCCAATGGGCCTTCTTTCACATACTTAATTGCTGATGTGATAAAAGGGATTGAGTTTCTCTCCAGGACTTACAGAACTATTATTTCCCTTCTCGCCATCTTTATTGCCATCCCCAGGGAAAGAATTATTCATCTGTGTCCTTTATAGTAATTTTTCCCTATTACTGATGCCAGGCTAACTCCCCTGTTTTGTCTCTCTCCTATCTTAACAGTGGAAAGTACATATTTATTAACCTTTGAGTCATGGGTGAAAATGTGAGTCAAATGGCAATAATTTAGCAACACTTTCATGTTCTAAAGCAAATCACAGTGCCAGCTGACCAGAGGCAAGGGGACGATTTCTAGTGCAATGTGTAGCAAAATAAAAGTTCAAAAGAATGGGAAAAAAAGTGACTTGGTCAAAAAGCTCTATAATATTTCTTCTTTATGCAGAGAAACCAAGATGAAAAGCCAAAACTCAGAATGCACAATGATACCAATGTTGGAACAAATTAGAAACAAAATGCATTTTTCTAGATAGTTCAAGAAGTACCAGTTAGGTAGCACAGTGCTTTGCTGTTAAAATTGTGTTAAGTACATTGGGTTCCAGAGATTTTGGCTTAATAACAAATCAGATCACACTGTAAGTACAATAGACAAGATAAGAGCTATACCTCAAAAGTAATTCATTGCTTATAAAACAGATCGAGGCATTCCAAGGATGTGATGACATGTTTTACAGCATACCAGAGCCTGCTCAAAAATAACAACAATTCACACCACCTGTATTACTACTGTGAATAAAAACAATGTTTTCTGAAGACAAACACAAAGTGCTGGGAGATTTGTGCTACTTTCTGCCAAACACCTCACAACAATAGGATCTTGTGGTCGGCTTCCCTCTAAGTATCCAGAAAATGCAGCAGTTGTACTCTGAATACCAACCAATCTCACCAGACATTTTATGTTGGTATTCTGGGTTATAAGGATACTATGTATAAGATGATGTAGAGTATTGATGTTAAACTCAAGGGTGTACGGAAGTATGAAGTTGTGGGATCTTTCCTATTGGTAGCAAACTATTTCTAGAGGTTTGTTAAATTTAAAATTTTAAATGTTTGCATTTTATTTTTCTTTGTTTTGTTCCTCCAAACCCAGTAATTCATTTGTCTCTATATATTTACTTCTGTATCTAAACAGACTTTAATTCAACCCGTTTCTTCCTTTTTCCTTCACTGTTTCTTTCTCCACGCTGCAATTTAATTGATTAATCAAGACAGAGGTGGAATCTTATTAGGGTCTGAGTGATGCGGCCCTATCTTTTAGACTTTTCACAAGCGACATGCCAAAATTTTTACTAGACAGTGGCAAAATGCCAATTGATGATGCTTATTGATTGTCAAATGTCTTGTAACACCACAATTCTCTTCGTTAATATACAGCCTGCCATCTTCCCAAACTTACCAAACAAGCCAGATGTCGGGAAGAATAAATAAGGAAACCAGAGCACATACCTGGCAGGTTCAACTCTTTTTGCTCCAAATAATCTTTGTGTAGGACACTTAGCAACAAGGGCACAATCCACAGGCACCAGCCACACACATTCTTCATTCCCTGACATTAACATCCAATTTCTGCCAACCCATCACATCTATCATGGTGCCTTTCCAATATTCTGGCAGGTCACTTATGAAGCTCAGACCCACATTTGCAGGGTAAACTGGTAACTAGCATTTGAGAAGTCTGCAGACAGGACATTATATCCATGTGGGTACGCACTCAACTCATGGAATGGACCAGGTTGTATATCAGGCTACTCATTTAATGCAGGGGGACCTGATAGGACCCAGTGCTTATGGTAACCCCCGCGATCCCAACCACCAGTTTCCCTTCTCTAGATGTGAGGTGGTACTTGAAAATAGTTGGAACAATGTCCAGGCTGAGCAAAGAAAATGTCAGTTTAATGTGTAAAAGCACTAAATTCACACTTTACGGATGCTGTGGCATTTAAAGACAAAAACATGGAGCAGCCATTTGAAAAGCACAGCCATACTGGATTTCAAATCATTTTATCACCCACCACTTGCCAGTCATGCAAAATAAGGGCGCTTTAGTGACAGATGCTGGTCAAAGGTGATTTTCAGCTTTTCATTGGTGCTTGAAAGCTGAACATGGCCATCTCAGCAATGATGAAGTTCTCAGCAATGATGGTACTGAAGGTCAGTGCTGGCAGAAGGGGAACAATAATTAGATGCATCTCCAGCAGTCCCATGCAAGCCACAAGGTCTCACTTATCATTGCAGTGCAGCGATTGTGCTCAGTCCAATGTGAGTTTAATGTGGGTGTAAAGTTGAAGAGTGCTACTGTGAAGTAGGCAGTCCCTTTTCAATCAGATAGAATGGTCACTCAGACAGCACGGCTCCTTCACCAAGTAACCGCGTGTGTTCAGGCAAAACATGGATGTGCAATGCAGACACGACCCCTGCTATCTATATCCAACATGTCTCACTGTGTGGTGAAGTGTGCTCAGACCTCATCAGCGTCTAATGACACTTCTGAGATCCAAGAAACACTTTGTTCCCTCTATACCCAATTTACGTCCTTTCTATCAAAAATTCTGCACTCTGCCACTGGTGGGATGTTGTGTACTGTGGCTGCCAAGCTAAGAAGTTGAAGATGGATGCAGAAAGAGCGGGACTGATGGCAAATCCAGGGGCAACCACAGGCCAGTGTGGAGAATGAGGAGCTCCAAGCTCAGGAAGAGGCTGCAGGGCTCCTCATGATGTCTGAGGTGTGCAGGAAGCCCAGAGCAGTCCATTTCCTGATCATGGTTGAGGAAAAGAGCTGTCACACACGCATCGTTGGAACTGTGCAGGATTCTGAAGTGGGACCTTAGGCTGCAGGAGTAGGAGGCTAACCTCTCTCTATGGCTCTGAAGGTCACTGCACTGCTGACATTTTGAGTGACTGCCTTCTTTCAGGGAGCGATGGGTGTCCTCTGTGAGTTCTCTCAGTCATGCACCCACAAATGCTTCAGGATCAATTGCGCATTTTTGTTGCCCTATGGGAAGGTTAGTCCTGCAGCCTGGGCAGTTCAATATGGTGACAAACCTAGATGCAGGGTGCCATTGACAGCAGATATATGGCACACATCACAACACTGCAAAATTCATCACCAGGAAGGGACTCCATTCCATTAATATTCATATCAATATTAATAATTTTCTTTGATCATAGTTACCACCTTCCTGACAGATGCTACAATTCCTACATTCTGGAGCACTCTCATGTACCTGGTGTATTTGAGGGTCCAGCTGCCTTACAAGGCTGATTACTGGGAGACAAGGGCTATCCACTGTAACCATGATCACGTCATTGTGCAACTCCCTGACGGATGCTGGGAGCAGGTTTGATTCCTTCCATGCCTCAACCAGAGCTGTGGTGGAGACTGTTTCTCATATCAAGCTTTAAACTAGAACAAGCTACCGATTTTGTCTGTCTCTTGTCATGCAGCTTATTTCCAAGTCCACGTCACAGACTGACTGTACTGACACTGTGGCGTCTTTGGTCAAACTGCCTGCAAGTGGCTCTGAGCTGATCTTTCATACCAACAGGGGTAAACATGGCTGCCTCCATGTGACTTTTCATGTTCAAATTCTTCTTGCCAATGAGGGATGGTACTCATGTTGATTCCAAGATCCAGTGTTACACATTAATGTCTCTAAAGGTTTGAGATAGTCAGTATCTTTGTTCTAAATCATTCTGACAACAACCTTTTGATTGGTATGAAGGAAGAACATTGACATACTTTTATGAGTGGCCCACGGGTGGCCAACTTTTCCAACATTTTTATGTCTAGTTTTAAAACATGAAATATAAAATGAGTTTAAAATTCAGAATAGAGCATGGTGATACCATGTATGACTATAAATACAGGATACCCACTGCCTTCGGTGGGTGCATTTTATTTTAATTAGTGCTTTTGAATTTTTTTATGAACAGAAGTATGCTGAACAAAGTTGCCATTGAGTGCATTTAGGCATCGGCCCCTCCTGCTGGGGCTGATTTGATTAAGTCCATCTGCTGAATGCATCAAGCATAATCAGTTTATTAAATACATCATAAATGGACAGATCCAAAATTACATTTTTATGAACAGATAAACTTGTATAAGTTCTTCCAATATACTGGAAGCAATAACAACATTGTAAGGCACTGCACTATCAATGCATGGCAGAAGTTGCAAACTGTGAACAAATATTGCATATTGCTGCCAATAGACAGGAATTGGATTGCAGTCCCAGGAATCATCTACAATGAAACCTTTCTCAAGGGACATACCTGCCTGTACTGAGTACCTGAGGTCATTTTGAAGACGAAATGACTGACTCATTGTATTTTCAGACCACCTGCCCGTGAAGATCACCTGAAATCTGTCTTAGCAAAGTTCACTCATAAGCAGGTGCTAGTGCATTCAAACTTTCAATGCCTTCCTTCACTTTCTAAGTCTCAGTCACATAACCCTGCCATTCAGATAACTGAGGGTGATCTCATTACTGAATATCTCAATGATGCCATCAGCAGCCAATCTGCTTGGAAGTGCCCCCGAGTACAGGGGAGGGAGCTGTTCCCCTCACCACATCTCTGCTCAAACAACTGTTTGTTTCTTCTTACCCCAGACAAAGTGCACTGACTAACAAGATTAGCCATCGAGTGGAAACCTGAGTCACCTCACTTTTACATTAGGGCAAGCAGCATAGGAGTACTTTAAGGTACATCTTTAATGTTTTTTTTCACAAATTGAGTTAGCACAGTGTGAGTTTTAAATATTCTTACTGCTAATAAAGCCACAGTAAATTTTAAGAATTCAAGTATTAAAATGTGTTAACTTATCTAAAACTGTCAAGGAAAAGCACTCAGTTATTAGATAGGTTTCCCAACTTCAGCCCGAATTGCAACAAAACCAGCTTTATTCTAGTTATAATAGTGCAGCAGTTGAAAACATATTAACCAGTATTGTCCTCAAGCAAAATACCAAACACTCTGTAAAAGGCACATCAGCTCACTAACAGAAACCATGATTTGAGACATAATTGGTTTTCATGACTATCACAACAGGAATGGAGGGAGTTCATTGCTGAGAGTTAATTATTAAACTCAACATACCTGCACATAGTGAGGCTGCAAGTTGCATTGCTCTGAATAAGATTGATATAAATAAAAATAGATCAAGTTGTAAATGCAAAAAATGAGCAAAATTATTTTTCAAAGCTTCCTGGATTTATTTTGCCACATCCTGAATTTACGCTCTGGTCTTTCTTACGGTTGTTCCAAGCTGTGCTCCACAACATAGTCAGATGTCTGTCCTTTGTCTCCTTTGGAGGTTAATACATTAGCTTCTTTTTGTTCAGTTTAGTCCAACTATGAAAAAAGAATAAGTACAAATCAAATGTAAAATATTCAACGGGAAAATATTTGCATTATGGGCTAACTTTCCATTTGTATTGAACATTTTACATGGAATGTATGGTGCAGAAACAGACCATTCAGTCTAACTGGTCCTTACATGTCCTCCAGTGCATCCACTAAGACATTCCAAACTGTTTTCTCTCCTAACTCATTAAATGATTTTTTTTCTTATATTTAATGATAGCTATTAGACATGAGTGAGTTAATTGCTTGCACTTTTTAATGTGTTATTCACCTAGAAATTATTCAATTCAGCAAACCGGCTAAACTGGAAAACAGTCATAATTTTTCAAACCATATAAAGAATGACTCTTCTTTTCATGTTGTAATAGTTTAAGGATCAATGGCTGATTGAGTAGACCAGTCAGGCCACAGCAGGTATCCTCCGTCACATGCCTGCAGTAATTACAAAGCCTGTCTCAGAGTTTTACTATGCCACACATCAGTGTGGGTCCATTTTTCATTAGTCAGTGCTTCAGAACTCACACAGTTACGGTGATTTGTGTAATCTTGGTATCATAAATATTAACTGAACTCCATTATAAGATCTATCACAAAGACCTCTGCAGAGGGTCACTTTGGTTCATCTATGAAGCTGTAACATATCACTATACACAGGTAAAGCAAGGCAGGAATGCCTACTATTTTTATGAATAATTTCCATTCTATCATGCTTCTATTGCCATACTGCTGCAAAAACAACTTTTCACTCAGCTGAGACCCACAGAGACTTGCATTCTGTGAAGTTGCATTGATGAGTTAATGTTTAGGTTATAGTGAACTGAGCAGTTGTTAAAACGTTTAATGTGGCACAAAGAAGAAGGACTACAATATTCAAAATTGTTGGAAAATGCCTGAAATTTCCAAAAATTAGGTTATAGAAGTACTGAATGGAAATAATTGATTAAAAGAAACTTTTCATTACAACTGACTAAATTCTGCTTAGACTTAACGTAATTGTTTTCATATATTATGCTGTTATTAATGTTTCTCGAGTTGTTTTATTTTTCATTTTAGTTATCTCAGCGGTTTAAGCACCAGAATCTGTTACAAATGAGACCTTTGTTTACCCTCTGTTAAAATCATGATGGACAAAGTTTAAACATTGTCTTGTTAATCCTAAGGTTTCCAAGTATTCTTTCCTTTAACTTTACATTGTAATCAAAGTTTACAGCAATGTCTGTTATTTTAGTTCATTGCTGAAAAGATTTCAAGATGCTGTGTGAGTCAAAAGGAACTGTCCATCTCCTTATGTTCCACTTTAGATTTAGACTTGCATTTTATTGTCACGTGTACTCAAGTACAGGGATACAGTAGTACAGTGAAAAGGGTACAATGTTGCCATTTCTGGTGCCTGTTTAATGTAAGAAAAATGACATTTGTCTTTTTGCCTGTATCTCCAGCAGCACCTTCAAGCACTGTTGGTTAGCCCATTAAGGAACTGATAAAACTCAGCTAGTTTGCGCTGAATGTGGGAGAGAGTTCCAAAACAGGCATTAGAACCATGATTAGTCTATTAAAGACACCTAATGCCTGTTTTAATTTTACCCCATGCACTCCCCACAGGGACTGAGTTTGTGCAAGAATTAGTCTCTTCAATATGAATTTCTCATTTAAAATGCAGAAAAGTTGACAACAATATCGTATTCCTTTACTTCTTAATTTGCCTTCATCCAGAAACCTTGTTTTGAAGTTGTAAAAAGTAATAAAAAGAAGTACTTGTCAGTCATTGGTAACAGTTTTTTCATATGTAGGGCAAAAGTGTAGCCTTAGCAGCAACACCATCACTGAATATGTCTGTCTGTCAACACCTCCAGTTCTCTTATTAAGGAATGCTTGTCGTATGTCTGAACTTAGTTCTATTGAGTCCTGTTGTGAACTTAATGGGAACACATTGAAAAACAGAATAGATCTGACAGATTTCGCAAATACACAAAGTACCACTCTCTTCTCTCCCTCTTTCTCTCCTAGGCAGTACCATAGGATAGAGGATGACTTCTGCCCACTCTGCCGTTGTGGGTGCTGAGGTAATTAAAAAGTCTAATACTGGATTCACACATTCCTCCACAGCTGGGACAGGTGGTGTTTGCTGAAGTGGGCAGGTGGGATGCTCAGATTTTCATTCAGGTTTTCGTTCCACTGTATGCATTTGTCCTCCACTAATGCCAATCTGACTTGCTCAAAATATTTGACACCTTAGCAGATGCTCCTTCTCCAGTTTGGGTAGTCTGGGGCTACAGATTCCCATGAGTCAGTGGGGATATGACATTTTTCAGTGAGGATTTGAGGGCATCCTTGAAGCAGTCCCTCTGCCCTCCCAGTAACTATATGCCATGATGAAACTCGGAGTAAAGAACTTGGAAAGTCATGTGCCAGGCACGATAACGCTACTACTGCTGAGCATTGGTGGTAGAAGGAAGGAATGTTTGCGATGCAGTGCCATTCAAAAGGATTGATTTGACCTGGAGTTATCAAGCACCTTCAGTGCTTTTGGACCTGCAGCCATCCATGCAAGTAGGGAGTATTCCTGACTTGTGCCTTATAGATAGTGGATAGGCTTTGGGCAGTCAAGAGATGAAATACTGCAGGGTTGCTAGCTTCTGACCTGCTCTTGTAGCCACAGCATTTATAGGGCTAATCAAGTTCAGCTTCTGATCAATGGTAATCCACAGGATTTTGGTAGTGGGAGATTCACCGAAGTTATTCCCCAGTCTTATTTGAGTTGAGGTTGCAACTTTGGTTTGCCTGTGATCATCTCTGCCCTGATAATAGATTTATGTTTCCTGTATGATATCATAACACATAGACTGGGGCAAAAATGCACTCAATGGAAGTCACTGGCAATAGAATACCAGAGCATGTATAAAACCAAGATGCTCAGGTCTTGTGGCAGAGTGATAACGTCTCTAGCTCTTGGTCAGAAATTCTGCATCCAAGTCCCTCCTGCCCTGGGCATATATCATAGCTGACTGCACTGTTGATTAAAATAACTACAATGGAAATGCTGTAGTAAATCAGGGCTCTTCAATGTCAAGGATTACAGGAAGTGTGCAAAGGCGGTAGTAAGAGAACCTCCCGGTTACCTCTGATTCATTCTGTAGAGATTTTCAAAAACATGAGCAGGTTGGGTAGAGCACATTGGCAGAAGCTGTTCTCACTCGTAAAAAGAACAAGAATGAGAGGGCATAGATTTGAAGTAAAGCACAAGAGAAAGAAGGGTGATGTGAGAGAAAATTTGTTCACATAGCAAGTTCGTAGGGTATGTAATGCATTGCCTGGAAATATGGTGAGGGCAGGTTCAAATGAGGCATTCAGGAGGCTATTGGATGATTATCAGAAAAGAAATACTGTGGGGGAAAAAAGTAGAGATTGGCACAACGTAATAAGGCTCTTTTCAAGAGCTGGTACAGGTGCAATGTGCTGAACAGCCTCCATCAGTACCAGAACAATTCTATGATCTTGCTCATAAACTGTTTTTCAGCCTTGGAAAATGTTTAGTGGGCTGTTTGCTCCATGGAAACCAGCCAGAGCCAAGGCACTTTGAGTTGTCCAGCTGCTCGGGAGTGTGGTGGAGGAGGACGAAGGGTAGAAGGGCAATAGGACACAGATTCATTAGTGTGGTCATTGACATGACTCCAAAATGGTACATTGCCTTTGGATACCAGTATAAAGGGTGTTAAAGAAAGGCTGCAGGCCATTCTGAAGGGGGAGTGTGAACAGCCAGAGGTTGTGGTTCTTTGAGACTAATAACTTAGGGAGAAAGAGAATCAAAGTTCTGCAAAAAATCTTTAGGGAGTTAGGTAGGGAATTGAAAACAGGACTTTAAAGTTAAAAATCTACAGATATATTCCAGAACTATTAAACTGTGTGTATCGGAATATAAGGACAGAGCAGTTGAATGCCTGGCTGGAAGGAATTGTACAAGAGGGGTAGCTTTAGATTCCTGAGGCACAAGGAATATTTCTGTGGTATATGGGACTGCAAAGTTGACTGACATCTCACAAGAGGCTTGTTAATTCTGTTAGGGCAGATTTAAACTAGATCGTCAGGGGGATAGAATCCTGACAAATAGTTCAGAGGAATAAGTGTGTCAGGAAGGCAGAGGAAACGTAAGCAAGATAAGAAAGAAGTGAGTTTAACAAGGGTAGATGGGATATATTTGAAAGCAAGGATCTTGAATAATAAGGCAGACAAGCAGACAGTACAGAAAGTCACATGGTAGCATGATATTACAGGTATGACTGAGACTTGCAGAAATATGGGCAGTTTGGTAGCTCAACACTCCTAGTTATAGGTTATTCAGATGAGATAGAAAGGGGTATAGAAGAGAAAGGTTGTAATGTTGATCAAGGAATCAGTTATAGCTTTGAAAAGGGATGATATCTTGGTATCTTGGAAAGATCATCAAATAAGGCCATGTGAGTAGGTGTAAACAAACCAAAGGGACATACATACTGTTGAATATGTACTATAGGCCCCGAAACATTCAGGGAGTGATAGAGGATCAAGTGTGTAATCAAATTTCAGATAAATGTAAAAATAATAAGCAGAAATCACAGGGGTTTTCAACTACCCAAACATTAACAGGGATGGCTTTAGTATGCAAGGTAGAAAGGGAAAAAAATTCTTAATTGCATTCAGGAAAACGTTTTAGCCAGGACATAGAAAGCCCAACAAGGGAGAAGGCAGTTCTGAATCTAATATTCAGAAATGAGCCCAAGCGGGTGGAAGGTATGTCAGTAGGTGAGCCGATTGGAGATAGTGACCATGACTTAGTTAGGTTAGTTATGGGAAAAGATAAGTCTGGGTAAGGAACAATAATTCTAAACTTAGGAAAAAGATAATTTTAGTAAGCTAAGGCCCAAGTGGATAGGGAGAAACTACATGCAGATAACACTGTGTTGGAACAGTGAGCTACACTCAAAGACAAAATAGCAAGAATACAGGACAAGTATATTCCAGTCAAAGGTTGAGACCAAGACTGAAGAAACCTGGATGTGAAGGAACGTAAATGCTAGGATTAAAAAAAGTTTGTTGTAAAAATAATATTGCAAGTCCCTAGAGGAGTATAAAAAATGCATGAGAAAGCATTGGCAAGTATGATAAAGGAAACTTTAAAGGATTTATTTAAATAGATAAACAGCAACAGAATAATTAAGGAAAGAGTGGGGCTCAGTAGTGACCATAGAGGTCATATTTGTGTGGACCCAAAGTTCAAATATGCAATGTGTAATGAATACGTTGCATCAGTCTTCACAATGGAAAATGGTGACACTGGTATAGACACCAGCGTAGAGAATTATGTAATATTAAAAGAAATAAACGTACAGACAGATAAAGAGATACGAGCAGATTTAACAACTATAAAACTTAATACATTCACAGGCCTGAATGCGATATACCCCAGAAGTTTGAGTGAGACATGAGTGGAAATACTAGGGCCCTGTCAGTAATTTTCAGATCCTCTATGGCCACAGATCAGGTACTACAGAACCGAAGGGCTGCTGACATTGTCTCATTGTTTAAAAAGACAGGATGGGATATACGAAGAAATTACAGAGCAGTCAGCCAAACCTCAGTTGTGGTGAAGCAATGAGAAAGTATTCTGAGATCAGAATATACCTGCAATTTGAGAAACCATCGATTAATCAGGGATAGTCAACGTGTATTTATTAAGGGAAGGTATGGTTGAAAAAATTGGTTGAATCCTTTGATAAGGTGACTATGAGCATCGATGAGGGTAATGCATTTGAAGTGGTCTACACGGACTTTAGCAAAGCTTTTGATAAGGCTGTCGATGGCAGACTGGTCAAGAAAGAACCCATGTGATCCAAGCCAAAGTGGCAGGTCGGCAGGAAGAGGTAGGAAGCAGAGGATGATAGTAAGAGGGATGGTTCTATGAATGAAAGCCTGTTTCTAGTGATGATTGGCAGGGCTTGGAGCTGGGATGCTTGTTTTTTTGTGGTGTACATTAATAAATTGGGTATAATTTAGGGGTATGCTCAAGAAGTTCACAGAGTCACAGAAATTGATAAGGTGGTAAATACTGAGGAGAACAGGTGTAAACTTCAGGAGGATCGCAATAGTTTGGTCAGCTGGGCAGAGCAATGGCGAATGAAATTCAACCTGGCATAGTGTGAAGTAATGCAGTAGGGGAGGGCGAACAGGGCAAGGGATTACACAATGAATGCTAAGACCCTGTTCCCAGTCACATCACATACAACAGCTTCAATGACTGCTGGATCAATAATGTACAGCTCCATTTCCTCCACAGGGCTGAAGAGATGCAGGGATGCCTGTTCCCTGCTAGTTATCTGTTCTTCCTTGCAGCAATATGTGACCTTGTCCAGTAAGAAACTTGTAAGGAATATGTAGAACTTCAACATGTCTGGGGTAAGTGAGTTCTGATATGAGCAGGGGATTAAATCCCTGAAAAATACTAGCATTGTGGAAACCCCACATTATAGTGTCCACTTCTGAGATTCTTCCACGGCTATTCTGAAATGAGGTGGGGGGGAAACCCCATGGAGTTTTCAGGTCAGACATTTAAAAATTTAAAGAATCACTTATTTCAGTCTGTAACTCAGTATATTCTAACATAAACAACAGTGAACAAGACATTCAGAATCAATAAGGTAAGAGCAGTTGAGGAATCTTTGACCAAGAAAACTGACAGGATGGAATGCTTGTAAACAGAGAAACTGCTGAATTGCACCTGTGAATGAAATATTATGATCATAGCACGTGTTCTGAGTGTCTGATTTTGAATGATGTTAAAGCTACTTTGGAATTTATTCACTTTAATCTGAACATCCCTACAATCTGCCTCTATTATAATAAAGGAGCAGATAATGTAGCTCTAACTTGGGCCTCTGGTGAGGGACTAGATGAGTAACCAAACCAATACCAACATCATCAGGAGCAACTACAATAGCTTCCTTCTCTTCTGCCACATACTACTCCATAACACAGAGTGTCTGGGTACAGTGCTCCAGCTAAAAGGAGCCAATGCTCTCTGTAACAGGATGTATGGTAGAAGAATAAATGTGTTCTCCATCATGGAGCATTTATTTAATGCAATTGAATGCAATTTAATTTTTAGGATCATCTCAGACTTAATTTTAACTTTAACACATTTGTTTTAATTATATTTACTATTTATATATTTATTATTTGTTTTGGTTTAAATTACTTAGCAACTCCCCCTTAGCTGCACTGAATTCTCATTGCTGCCCTATTTAGAAAGCCAATCTGTTTAACAAATTCATGTAAATTTCACTCAGCTCTGCTCAAAATTCATAAATAGACCGGCCTCCAAAATCAGATTTCAGTCAAATATGCTATTCCCTTCTTCAATCCAAAGAACTTGCAATGACCCCTGCTGCGTTCAAATAAAATAGGTTAGCAATATTTGAAAGATCATTGGAATGTCATTCTCTTTCAATATCTCCAGCATCTGGTTCAGACAGCCCATCAGAAATCTAATTTCTATCTGTCAGAGTCCCTGTCCTTGAAAGTTGTAATAATATATTTCATCAATATTCTACTGCAACAATATAGTCTGAAATCCTGAAATATGACTGAGATTAGTTACTTCCGGGAATGAGGAAGAAAATATATTCTTAACTTAATGGCTTCTGAAATCTTAGTTATGTGTATGTTTATTTAGCATTTGTATCTGAAAAAGTGTTTATATTCTGAATATGCGTTTGCAAATTTCTACTTATGAAAAAGGATGGATGCACAGTAAACAACCCATTTCATTTGACCTTTTTCATTTCGTGCCGCCTGACTGAGGGTTGTGAAGTCCGCTCCTTGGGAGGCAGGTTCTGCTACAAACATTGTAAATGAAGCTGCCAAACTACATTGTGGGCTTTTGTTTTCAGTTTTGGCATCTGTTGCCAAGCTGCTGCAGCCACTGGCCATCATGGCTGTGCATACCTATCCATAAGAGGTGCTGCTATTTGCCTCTTGCATCAGAGAGTGACATGCAGATGCATTAGTCAATGTCTAGGATCTTCACGTCACACTTAAAAGCATCCCTGAATCGAAGCCTTGGATGCCCCACTCAATCAACTGGTTCTAGCGACCTCAACATATTGAAGGTTCTTCCATCCTACTAACATGCCTCAGTCATCAAAGCTGCTTCTTTTTAATTACTGCCAATTCACTTGCAAGCTCTACCTTTCAGAGGACTGCCTGATTTTATCCAATCAGGATATATCCATATAACAAGTGAGATGTTAAAATTGTATTTACCTCCAAGATGCAGCGCAACAACTGACAAAGACTCCTTCAAAAGCGACTTTCAAAATCCATGACCTTTACCAACCAGAATAAAAATGATAATAGGAATATGGGAACACCATCACCTGTTCTTCTCTAAGCCACAAGACATCCTGACTTGTCTTTTATCTTTTCTTAAAGGGTTTTATCAGATTCTTTCTCCCAAAATTATTTGCATTCCTACCCCCAAGTAAACTGCAGATAATCCACAACAAAAACAGAAATTGCTGGAGAAACTCAGCATGTCTGGAAGCATCAGTAGAGAGAAAGCAGAGTTAACATTTCAGGAGTAGTAACCCTTCTTCAGAACAGATAATCCACTGTTCTTTTTAACCTTCTGACTTCTTGTTTCCAAGAAATCACATGATAACAGCTCTTCAGCGCAGAAATGTCCATATAGTTCCATTGTTCTGTTTGCTGTAATACATAAACATGTATGATTTTTAATTAGTAATAGGTTGAAGAGCTGTGGAGATTGGGAAGGAACGTGCAGTTGAAGCCAAGATGAGATCAACAATAATCGCATTAAATGGCAGAGCAGGCCTGAGGGACTGAATTGCCTACTCCTGCTCCTAGCTCTTATGCCCTTTTATATTTTTCTAAACATTCTCCTTTATCTATGCACTGTTAAATCTTTGAATATCTCCCATAAACTTGTCAAAAGTAATTTCCCTTCCATAAAACCATATTACATTGTCTGGTTATACCCTGATTTCTAAATGAATTGTTAATATATCCTAAACAATGGATTCCAACACCTATCCAGTGACTAATCTCAAGTTATCTGGCCTATAATTCCCTGTTTTCACTTTTTCTTATTGTTGAAGCCAAGCAGGAAAGGTTGAATGAAACATGAAGACATAATAACATTAGAAATAGGAGCAGGAGTAAACCATTCAACCCCTCAAGCCTGGCCTGCCATTCAAAAATGTCATGGCTGATCTGTCCCACTCAACTCCTCTTTTGTGTCAGCTCATCTTAACCCTTCTCTCCCAGTATTTCAAAAATCTATGTACCTTATCTTTAAATACTTTCAGTGATCTGGTCTCCACAACTCCCTGGGGTAGAGAGTTTCAGACATCCACTCCCCTCTGACAATAAATTCTTTTGTATCTCCATTTCAAATAAGAATCCCCATATTCTGTAACTATGTCCCTCAGTTTGAGATTCTCTTGCTAGTGGAAATATTTTCTCAACGTCCACCCTGTAAAGCCCCCTCAGTATCTTGTATGTTGCAATAATATCACCACTCATTTTTCTAAATCCTAATTAATAACAGCTTAACCTGTTTACTTGTTCTTCATAGTCAACCATTTAAATGTAGGAATCAGGCTTATGAATCTCTTTTGAACTGCCTCCTTGCCAATATATTCTTTCTTAAATACAGGAACCAAAACTGTACATAGTATTCCATGTATAGCTTACCAACATCTTGTATCAAAAAAAAATTTAAACTCCAACCCCTAAGCAAAGAAGATCGAAATGCATTTGTCTTCTTTGTTACTTGCTGCACCTACATGCTAACCTTTTGTGTTTCATGCATAAGAACACCCAGACCTCTTTGTCCTGTTTTTTTTTGCAGTATCTCTCCACTTAAGTAATAGCCTGTCTTTTGATTCTTCCAACCAAAGTGCATTATTATACACTTTCCTCCATTAAATATAATCTGCTAAGTTTTTGCCACTCGCAACCTATCTGTATCCCTTTATGAATTCCTTATGTCCTCATCTCAATATGCTGTCTGACCTATTTTTGTATCATCAACAA
Source organism: Rhincodon typus (assembly GCF_021869965.1). Classification (NCBI taxonomy): domain Eukaryota; kingdom Metazoa; phylum Chordata; class Chondrichthyes; order Orectolobiformes; family Rhincodontidae; genus Rhincodon; species Rhincodon typus. Next base: position 102,458,023 of record NC_063333.1, on the reverse strand, counting down.
ATTTGGATACATTCCTATCCTGCCCTCATCCATGTCATTAATATAGATAGATTCCTTAATTCGACTCTTTGTCTTCTGTATGTTAACCAATCTTCATTCAATGCTAATACATTACCCTCAATATGACGAGTTCCTACTTTGTGCAATAACCTTGTATGTGGCACTTTATGAACGCCTTCTGGAAATCCAAATATACTACATCTTCAATTCACCATTATCAACTCTGTTTGCTATATCTTGAAAGAACTCTTGCAAATTTGTTAAAATTCACAAAATCATTTTGACTCTGATTGTGTTAAACTTTCCTAAATGTCTTTTTTTGTTGTTATTTCTTCTTTAATAATAGACTGTAGCATTTCCTCAACAGCAGATGATAGGCTAAATGGCCTACAGTTTCTTACCTTCTATCTCCTTCACTTGAATCAAGGTGTCACATTTTCTGATCAGCTGAAGCCTTTCTGGAATCTGGTGAGTTCTGGAATATTTTGATCGATATCTCCAGTATCTTTGCAGCCAGGTCCATTAAAATCCTTGGAGGTAGGCCATCAGGAGCTGATGAATTGTCTGCTTTCAATCCCATTAGTTTGTCAAATACTTTTCCATTGCGATTGAGATGTTTACTAGATTTTTTAGCACTTTGCTTATCTGATGTTTTGGGTAGTCTACTCCACTATTAACACTTTATTTATCTGCCATTTCCTTGTTCCTTGATATTAATTCCACAATTGCATCTCTAAGTGTCCCATACTTTCTTTAGCTACTTTCTTTTTGTATATCCATAGAAGCTCTTGCTGTTTGATTTTATATTTCTTGCCTACTTAATGACATGATCAATTTTCTCTATCTTAATTAGTTTTTGAGTCATCCGTTCATACTTCCTGGAAAAAAAAATGCCAACCTCTGGTTAGCGAGATAACAAGGTGTACAGCTGGATGAACACAGCAGGCCAAGCAGCATCAGAGGAGCAGGAAAGCTGATGTTTCGGGCCTTGATCCTTCTTCAGAAATGGGTTCAGAAATGACCCTTCTGAAGAAGGGTCTAGGCCCGAAATGTCAGCATTCCTGCTCCTCTGATGCTGCTTGGCCTGCTGTGTTCATCCAGCTCTGTACCTTGTTATCTCAGATTCTCCAGCATCTGCAGTTCCTACTATCTCTGAACCTCTGGTTAGCAACAGTTTTTACCCTTTTGTTTCTGATTGGATATAGTCCTTGACTCCCTGCATCAGACATGGGTGGTTCAACCTACTCATCGAGTCATTCTTGCTGACCAGAATAACTTCTTGAGGAGCATTATGAAATAACTGCTTAAATGTCTGCTATTGCTTATCTACTGACATTCCCCTCACGGCAGTAACTCAGTCATGGCCCTGTGCCAGATCTGCCAGCAGGAGCATCATAGCTGTGCCTAGGCTGAATGATCAGATATAAAAATGTGGCACTTGACAGTAGCTACAATGTTGCCACCATTGTGGTGGAACTCCAGACTCGAATGATTCAAATAACTATATTTCCCCCACCTATGAACTAAAATTATATCAAACAATAATACAAACCTTAGTGCATGGGGAGATGTCAGGGTTCTGTCTTATTGGAGATTTTTTGGGGAGAAATGCAAGGGTATGTTGTAGTGGCCTCTGCACCCCAAGCAAAGTGTGCGCATGTGTGCGCGCGGGTGCGTGCGCGTGTGTGGGTACGCGTGCACGTGTGCATGTGTGTTGCATAGGAAAGAAATTGAATGATAGGGTTGAAGATAAATTGGAATTTGGAGCCTGTGACCAACTGGTGGAAGTTCTGCTTCATCTTACCTCAGATTAACTTATCAGCTGCCAATCACCATTACATTACTAATCAGGGAGATGGTCACATCTGCACTCAGAGAGGACATACTGGAGGGCTCATCCACTGAGGCAATATGGGGAGAGCTCAAAAATAAGATGGGTGCAATCACTCCAATAAGAATATACTTTATCTACTCCCCCACCCCCGCAACAGCCACCGAGATATTGAGGAGCAAATATGCATGCAGATAATGGAAAGATGCAATAAAAAGAGTTATCATAGTAAGTGGCTTTAACTTCCTCAATATTGACTGGCACTCCTTTAGAACAAGAGGCTTAAACAGTGCAGAACTTGTTAGGTGCATCAAAGAGGATTTCTTGAAACAATATGTGGAAAGTCTAACTACAGGACAGACCATAGTGGACATTGTATTGGATAATAAGCCTGGCCAGGTGACTGGCCTTTCAGTGGGACAGCATTTGGAAACTGATCACAACTCCTTAAGTTTTAAGATAGCTATGAACAAAGATATGTCAGGACTTTGTGGGAAGGTACCAAATTGGGGGACGGCAAATTTGGCAGGAGCTAGGGAGTGTTAATTTGGAGGAGATGTTATCAGGAAAGTTCACATTTGACATGTTTAAAGACCTGCTGGGAGAGCTCAGGACCGGCATGTTCCAGTAAGGAGGAAGGATAAGGAAGGTAAGGTAAGTGACTCTTGGATAACGAAGGAGGTTGTGAATTTAATCAAAAGGAAAGAAAGAAGCATATGTAAGGTTTAGGAAGCTAAAACCAGCCAGGCCCCGTGAGGAATATAAAGAAAGCAGGAAAGAAATCAAGCAGGGAATTAGGAGAGCAAGAAGGGGCCATGAAATGACCTTGGCAGGTAGGGATAAAGAGAATCCCAAGGCATTTTATAGATACATTAAAAACAAGAAGATAACTAGGGAAAGGTAGGATCTGTGAACAATAAGGAAGGAACTTGTGCTTGGAGGCAGAGGATATGGGCGAGATCCTAAATGAGTACTTTGCATCAGTATTCACCCAGAGAAGGATATGGAGGATAATGAGATTCGTGTGGAGCATGCCAGTGTGCTAGGGCATTTTGAGATCAAGAAAGAAGTGGTATTGGGTCTCTTGAAGAGCATTAAGGTGGATAAGTCCCCAGGGCCCAATGGTATCAATCCCAGGTTATTGAGAGAGCCAAGAGAGGAGATTGCTGGGGCCTTGGCCAAGATCTTCATATCCTCGCTAGTCACTAGTGAGGTCCTGAAGGACTGGCGAGTAGCTAATATTGTTCCTCTGCACATGAAGGGAAATAGGGATAGTCAAGGAAACTATAGACCAGTGAGTTTCACATCAGTGGTTGGGAAGCTATTGGAGAGAATTCTTAGGAATAGTATTTACATGCATTTGGACAAGTATAGCCTAATTAGAGTCAGTCAGCATGGCTTTGTGCAGGGTAGGTCATGTCTTACTAACTTGATTGAATTTTTCGAGGAAGTGACAAAAGTGATCAATGAGGGTAGGGCAGCGATTGTTATCTACATGGATTTTAGTAAGGCTTCTGACAAGGTCCGTTATGGTAGGCTCATGTGGGAGAATAAGATGCATGACATCTATGGTGACTTGGCCTCATGGATTCAGAATTGGCTTGCCTATAGAAGGCAGATGGTGGTGGTGGAAGGATGTTTTTCAGGCTAGAGGTCGGTGACTAGCGGTGCTCCGTATAGATCCATATTGGGACCTCTGCTGTTTGTGATATATATGTGCTGTTGATGAAAATGTGGATGGGTGGGATTAGTCAGTTTGCAAACAATACAAAGATCAGTGGAGTTGTAGATAATGTAGAAGGTTCTCTAAGGTTTTGGAGTAGATTTGTAGCTTGGGTTGTGGATGTTGTGGTTCGATGGCTCACCGATCTGGTTTGTTGTACTGCAGACATTTCATTACCCTGCTGGGTAACATTATCAGTGCAGCCTCTGATGAAGCACTGTTGTGTTTTCCCACCTGTCATCTACTCTAAAACCTTACAGACCTATGGGCGAAGCACGCTCAAACTGGCACGAAAATGGGAAAACTATGCCAAACGACAGAGCGCTACCCACGAACAACTCTACTTACTACATGGATGCCTCAGGAACCAGGTATTACCATGCAGTGTGAGATACAAACCCCCCATCAACAACCCACAAACTCATAAGACAGCAGAACACAATGGGCGCAGGATGGTAAAGGTAATGATCAGCGATGCACACAACCGGCTCCACAGATATGACAGAGAAATTACACACCAAAAAACTTTATTTCGAGAAGCTACCAACCAAGATTGGACAACGGACCTAGAACGAGCTATCGACATCAGTCAACAGACCACAAGAGCCAGGAAAAGACAGATTCTTCAGGAAAAACCAGCCAAACTAACCCACCAAAATGACAACAACAGAGCAGACACCTGGATAAGAAACCTTTCAGACAAGAAACTGACAGACACAGAGAAAGCAGTTCTCATCCACAAACTCAACTACAACCACAGAGATGCCAACAAAACAGAATTCCTAGCCACACTGGAAGCCACACTGAGGACCAACAGCTTCAATGAAGAAACACAACAACCCACAAGACAGACAGTGATCCCGACACTGACTAGAAAAAGTGAACTTAACATTCTCAACACATCAGAAAGGAAGGCCCTAGAGGGACTGAAAAAGGACAAAAACATCACAACACCACCAGCAGACAAAGGGTGCATGACAATAATATTAAACAAACAAGACTATCCCTCCAAAGCACAGATACTACTAGCCAACAAGAACGATACCGGCAAGTGCAGATAGACCCAACACCACAACTGGGCAACAAGATTCTCAACACACTAAAGAGACTTGAACAGACTGGACTAATCAACAAAACAGACTACCTAAGAAGGAAACCTGAAGGAACTAACACCCCCCGATTCTACAGACTCCCGAAGGTACACAAACCGGAAGTATCTCTCAGACCCATAGTCTCCCTGCCAGGCACGCCATCACATAGATTAGCTAAGGAGCTACAAAGGAGACAAAAACATCTCATCAGCAAGTCACCTCACTCAATCCGCTCAGCCCAAGAGTTCATAAATTCCATCAAGGACATAAGAATAGACGACAATGAGGTCATGGTATCATTTGACATTACTGCACTATTCACATCGATAGACATACCACTAGCAAGAGAAACACTAGCAACACTACTAAAATAAGAACAAGACCCCAGTGACACCATCTCCACAGACAACATGCTGAAGCTACTGGACCTATGCCTCACCACCCACTTCACTTTTAACAGCCAAATATCTGAATATATCAACGGGACACCCATGGGATCACCTATCTCTGGACCAATAGCTGAAGCGGCGATGCAGAGACCTGTAAGCGTGGCCCTTCTGCTAATCCAACCAAAACTATGGATACAATATGTGGATGACACCTCCCTCATTATTAAATGGACCAAACTAGAGGTGACATACGAACTAATAAACGACACCCTCACCGCAATCAGATACACCAGAGAAGAGGAAAAGAACAAACAGCTCCCATTCCTGGACATCATGGCAGAATGCAGGACCAATGGGGAATTCCTAACAAAGGTACACAGGAAAGCCACAGACACTGACCAAGTACTGAATTTCAACAGCAACTACCCGAACACACACAAACAAAGTTACATGAGAACATTATTTAAACAGGCTACAACACACTGCAGCAGCACAGAACTACGCTAAAAAAAACGCTTCGTGTCTCTTCCAAGTATTCAAAGATTATGGATACCCGAAAAACTGGGTCAGAAGATGCCTATTACATGAACGACACCAGGAAGATACTGCATGCTCCGACATACTCGTCACACTACCTTACGTCAAGAACACATCTGAACTGACCACAAGACTCCTACGACCACTGGGCATCAGAGTAGCACACAACCTCACATCAACCCTATGCCAACTGCGCACTTGAACCAGAGACCCATTACCCACTATGGACAGGACTAATGTCATATACAAGATTCCCTGCAAAGACTATGACAAACATTACATTGGACAGACAGGAAGGAAATTAACCACAAGAGTACACGAACATCAACTGGCAACAAAAAGACACGACCAATACTCAGTCATCTCCATCCACATGGATAAGGAAAACCACCAGTTCAATTGAGACAAACCAGGATCCTAGGACAGGTGAAGCTGGGACAAGCACTGGAATTCCTAGAGGCTTGGTTCTCCACTAAGAATGCCATCAATAAATGCAGAGTTAGACCCCATATACACTCCATTGTGAAGGAAAACTGGAAGTGAGGTAATCCAGCTCAATGGGCACCAGACTTTAAATGACAGGTGGGAAAACACAACAGCGCTTCATCGGAGGCTGAACTGATGATGTTACCCAGCAGAGCAATGAAACGTCTGCGGAACAACAATGAGCCAGCTCAGCGAGCCGTTCAACCACAACGTAGAAGGTTGTCAAAGAATACAGTGGGACATGGTTCAGTTGTAGATATGAGCAGATGGAGTTTAATTCGGGTAAGTGTGAGTTGCTGCATTCTGGGAGATCAATGCTGTTGAGGGTTTTGCCATTAACTGTATAGTTTTCCTTAATGTTGTACAGAGGGATCTTGGCATTCAAGTCCATTGCTCCCTGAAAGTGGCCACGCAAGTAGATAGGGTGGTAAAGTAGGCATACAGCATGCTTGTCTTTCTTGGTCAGGGAATTGAGTACAAGAGTCAGGATGTCATGATGCAGCTTTATAAGACTTTGGTTAGGCCATTTTTAGAGTATTGCATTCAATTCTGGTTGCCACATTACAGGAAGGATGCAGAGGCTTTGGCGAGGGTGCAGAAGAGGTTTACCAGGATGCTGCCTAGTTTAGAGGGTATGAGCTATAAGGAAAGGCTAGAAAAACTTGTTTTTTTTTTCTCTCTGGAGCAGCGGAGGCTGAGGGGAGACTTGATAGAAGTCTATAAAATTTAAGAGATGCATAGATAGAGTTGACGGTCAGAACCTTTGTCCCAGAGTTGAAACATGTAATACCAAGGGGCATGCATGTAAGGGGAGAAGGTGAAAGTTCAAGGGAGATGTGAGGGGCAAGTTTTTTTACACTGAGAGTGGGTTGGAGTCTGGAATACACTGCTAGGGGTGCTGGTTGAGGCAGATATGATAGGGGTATTTAGGGACTTTTAGATAAGCAAGGAAGGCAGGTATAAGGGGTTAGTTTAATTTGGTGTAAAGTTCGGTGCAACATCATGGGCCAAAGGGCCCATCCCTCTTCTGTACAGTTCTATGTTCTAGAGTTTACTTCACTTATGGAGGCCAGTAACATCAAGGGGAATTTTAACTTTAGCAAGGTAGGAAAAGGAAGAATGTGTTATGATTTGGCCATGCACCTAAACTACAGCTAACCACTCACGGAAAGTGAGGTTTCTCACTGCAAAAAGAACTTTATAAAGTTGTCTTTTAATTTTAGATTAATTCTTCAGCACATACTGTAGGAGTATTGTTAGAGAAACTTCCATTACATGAGAGTTTAAACCAAGGCATTCTACCCATTTTAAGTTTGCAAATTGATAACAAAGTTTCCCAGGAATATCTTAAGAACCAAGAATTGTCCTGGTCAATATTTCTACTCCACCTAATAGCATGAAGATAATAATTAATTGGTTATTTCCTGGCCAACTGTGAGAACTTGCATGCAAAAAATGTTACCACATCTCTTTTGACTGAATTTCACAGTAGATAAATAGCTATTGTCACAATCCAGATTGTAACATTGCTTTTTGGCTGTATTTTCTCTCTGGGCTAAGAAACAGGAATCAGGACAGTTTCAGGTCTTCAACCTGGCTCCAGAGGGAAACAGTCACCATTTAAGATTTTCACAGAGCTTTCTCTTGAATTGACAAGGAGGTAGGTACTCTGCTCAATTATGGACAGTCTCAGGGTGGCCTCAAAAAATTGAAGACCCAGAGACCTCCCCGCTGCAGAGAAGCAGCAGATTACAAAAGAGGGTAAGTCATTGAGAGGACACATCAACATGCAGGCATCCCCTCACTATCTTTGCTTTGAAACCTTAAATAAATAATTGATTAAGCAACCAACAGACCACAAATGGCAGAGGGGTCAGATGGGACAGAGGAAAACTTGGATGATTTCCCTGCACTGTAAAGCCTTTGGTTGCACATGCACCCAGTCAGCCAACAAAGTCCTGAAGGGAGCACTGGCAGATCAGCTTACCACTGGTCAGGCACCATCACACTGATAAACTGCTCTCCACCACGTGAAAAATTGCAAGATGATTGAGAAATCTCAGATGGCATCCTTTAACTAATAGAATCGTAGAGTACAGAAAGGGCCCTTCAGCCCATCAAATCTGTACCACTATCTGTTGTTAACAAAGCTCTTAATGAGCCAAATCACTTGTACATCAATCCTACTGTTGGACTTAGCAAAACAAAGAATGGCATTGGGAAAGGGTTTAGGAGACTAGCACTCTGGCTGGCGCTAGTATTTTGAGACCCTGTCTTGTTCCCAAAAGTGATGGGGCTAAAACATTCTGCTTGCTATCTCATACTGTCTGACAGGGTCTCAGATTCAGTATCCATTCTGAGCTCTAATCTAATTTCTAATTTCTGTTATTCTAAAAATAATGGACTGTATAAAACACTTTGGAATATTTGCGACAGCTGATAAGGCATTATTTAAGTCAAGTCTTTCATATAATTCCACAGAAGCTATGTAGTAATGCAATCAAGATTATTTTTTTACATTTCTATTCTTCAATGATAAACATGAATTAACCTGAGGGAACCGAGGCTTAAACCATGCAGTTAATAGCCACAAACATCAGGGAGAAATTGGGCACACAACCTAGATATTCTTTCTTTGAACATTTAAAAACAGAAAATCTGCAATTAAATGCAGAAGGTAATTTTGTCAGAACAATGTTGAAAGTAAAGATCTGGCACACATAAACAAGTTACATGTATTGAGGGAAACTGAACTTATGTTACTTATTCATTTTTTCCCCCTAGATTTCAGTAAATATTAAGAAACAGTCACACTTACTTGTTTCACTTTAACTAAAAAACTGTTTGTTAGAATTTGGAATTTTTAGGCCAGACTTTTCTAATTGTTGAAGGAATTGAAAAAACATCTATTTGTAATTTCAAAGAGTTTTTTGTTGAAGAAAAATTTTATCATCTGAGAAAGTTGCCTATGTGGTTTCAAATATCTGAAAGTGCTATAAATAATCGGGGCACATACAGGTTTTGAGACTGGGAGGGTCGAGAACAGGCAATTATATAATCACGCGTGCCAACATTTCCATGGGAAAGTTAATATAGCCCCCCTCTAGGGGTCTGGAATAGGTCAAGGAGCTTGATCCACTGGAAAAAAATACAGTTTGGCAGAAAAAAAAATGCACTTTCCTGTGTTTTGAATGAGCATTTTCCTTGAGGAAATCAATTGACCAAAACATTATCCATTGTCCAACATAAAGCGTGGCACTGAGAAAATAGAAATTTCTGTGGATTTAAAGTAAACAGGCTACCATCACTACTGTAGTCTTCTTCATCAAATTTTAGAAAGCAGAACAGAAAAATAATGCAGAAGCTTGGAAAAAAAGGAAGGCAACAAAAGATGAAAGACCGAAGAGGCAGGGTTGTGCACTCCCACATAATTACTAATGTCATAATACTTCTTCAAATTGGGCAAAGAGAATGAAAGTCTGGAGGATTCTATAAAGTGTGAGTGATCCACTTCAGATTAGCACCCAAGTAGTTGTAATAAAAGTGTAACTTCTAAAATAAAGGAATTCCAGTGTTATGAAAACAGGTTTCACAGGCCTCTCCTCATTTCATAGAGTCATAGAAATGTACAGCACGGAAACAGACTCTTCAATCCAACTCGTCCATGCCAACTAGATATTCCAAATTAATCTAGTCCGATTTACCAACATTTAGCCCATATCCCTCTAAATCCTTCCTATTCATGTACCCGTCCAGATGCCTTTTAAATGTTGTAATTGTACCAGCCTCCACTACTTCCTCTGGCAGCTCATTCCATATACACACCACCCTCTGCATGAAAATGTTGCCCCTTAGGTTCCTTATAAATCTTTCCCCACTTATCTCAAACCTATGGTCCAAGGTTTGGACTCCCCTACCCTGGGGAAAAGACCTTGACTAATCATCTATCCATGCCCCTCATGATTTTAGAAACTTCTATAAGGTCACCCCTCAGCCTCCAGCGCTCTAGGAGAAACAGTCAAAGTCTACTCAGCCTCTCCCTCTCACGCAAACCCTTCAATCCTTGGCAACATCCTTGTAAATCTTTGTAAGCCTTTTGTTTGTTTGTAAAATTTGTGGGGATTTGATTTCCACTGATTAGTCTATGCAGCAACATTATCTATAGATTCAAGAATATTTTTGCTGCTTGGCAATTCTAGCCAAGTCGAGAAAATACTGAAAAGAGACACCTGTCTACACAGAATTGCATTGACTCTACAGCATAGTTTCCAATCATTCACACCAATTAACCTTTGCTGATATTCATATTCCTCTCACTCTAATTTCCTGCTCCTAATCTGTTGTTGGATGCTCCACATTTCTTTCTCCTTCAAGTTTTGCATTGAACCTCCCCTAAATACATAAATGTTATCTGCTCCAATCATTTTAAGAGGCAGGGATTTTCACATAGAGTAGAGCTGGCCAAGCAGCATCAGAGGAGCAGGAAGGCTGACGTTTTGGGCCTAGACCCTTCTTCAGAAATGGGGGAGGGGAAGGGGGTTCTGAAATAAATAGGGAGAGAGGGGGAGGCGGATAGACGATGGATAGAGGAGAAGATAGGTGGAGAGGAGATAGACAGGTCAAAGAGGCGGGGATGGAGCCAGTAAAGGTGAGTGTAGGTGGGGAGGTAGGGAGGAGATAGATTAGTCCAGGGAGGACAAACAGGTCAAGGGGACGGGATGAGGTTAGTAGGTAGGAGATGGGGGTGGGGCTTGAGGTGGGAGGAGGGGATAAGTGGGAGGAAGGACAGGTTAGGGAGGCGGGGACGAGCTGGGCTGGTTTTGGGATGCGGTAGGGGGAGGGGAGATTTTGAAGCTTGTGAAGTCCACATTGATACCATGGGGCTGCAGGGTTCCCAAGCGGAATATGAGTTGCTGTTCCTGCAATCTTCGGGTAGCGTCATTGTGGCACTGCAGGCGGCCCAGGATGGACATGTCATCTGCGGAATGGGAGGGGGAGTTGAAATGGTTCGCAACTGGGAGGTGCAGTTGTTTATTGCGAACCGAGCGTAGGTGTTCTGCAAAGCGGTCCCCGAGCCTATGCTTCGTTTCCCCAATGTAGAGGAGGCCACAACGGGAGCAGCGGATGCAGTATACCACATTTGCAGATGTGCAGGTGAACATCTGCTTGATGTGGAAAGTGTTCTTGGGGCCTGGGATGGGGGTAAGGGGGGAGGTATGGGCGCAGGTGTAGCACTTCCTGCGGTTGCAGGGAAAAGTGCCAGGTGAGGTGGGGCTGGAGGGGAGTGTGGAGCAGACAAAGGAATCACGGAGAGAGTGGTCCCTCCGGAAAGCAGATAAGGGTGGGGAGGGAATAACGTCTTTGGTGGGGTCAGATTGCAGATGGCGGAAGTGTCGGAGGATGATGCGTTGGATCCGGAGGTTGCTGGGGTGGTACGTGAGGATGAGGGGGATTCTGTTTTGGTTATTATTGCGTGGACGGGGTGTGAGGGATGAGGTGCGGGAAATGCAGGAGACATGGCCGACGGCGTTCTCGACCACTGAGGGGGGGAAGTTGTGGTCCTTGAAAAACGAGGACATCTGAGATGTACGGGAGTGGAATGCCTCATCCTGGGAGCAGATGTCTCAACCGTGTCTCCTGCATTTCCCGCAACTCATCCCTCACACCCCCTCCCCGCATTAATAACCAAAACAGAATCCCCCTTGTCCTCACGTACCACCCCACCAACCTCTGGATCCAACGCATCATCCTCCAACACTTCCGCCATCTGCAATCCGACCCCACCACCAAAGACATTTTTCCCTCCCCACCCTTATCTGCTTTCCAGAGGGGCCCCTCTCTCTGTGACTCCCTTGTCCGCTCCACACTCCCCTCCAGCTCCACCACACCCAGCACTTTTCCCTGCAACCGCAGGAAGTGCTACACCTGCCTCTACACCTCCCCGCTCACCCCCATCCCAGGCCCACGAAGACTTTCCACATCAAGCAGATGTTCACCTGCACATCTGCAAATGTGGTACACTGCATCCGCTGTTCCCGTTGTGGCCTCCTCTACATCGGGGAAACCAAGCGGAGGCTTGGGGACCGCTTTGCAGAACACCTACGCTCGGTTCGCACTAAACAACTGCACCTCCCAGTTGTGAACCGTATCAACTCCCCCTCCCATTCCGCAGATGACATGTCCATCCTGGGCCTCCTGCAGTGCCACAACGATGCTACCCGAAGGTCGCAGGAACAGCAACTCATATTCCGTTTGGGAACCCTGCAGCCCAATGGTATCAATATGGACTTCACAAGCTTCAAAATCTCCCCTCCCCCTACCGCATCCCTAACCTGTCCTTCCTCCCACCTATCCCCTCCTCCCACCTCAAGCCCCACCCCCATCTCCTACCTACTAACCTCATCCCGCCCCCTTGACCTGTCCGTCCTTCCTGGACTGACCTATCTCCTCCCTACCTCCCCACCTACACTCACCTTTACTGGCTCCATCCCTGCCTCTTTGGCCTGTCTGTCTCCTCTCCACCTATCTTCTCCTCTATCCATCTTCTATCCGCCTCCCCCTCTCTCCCTATTTATTTCAGAACCCCCTTCCCCTCCCCCATTTCTGAAGAAGGGTCTAGGCCCAAAACGTCAGCCTTCCTGCTCCTCTGATGCTGCTTGGCCTGCTGTGTTCATCCAGCTCTACACCTTGTTATCTCAGATTCTCCAGCATCTGCAGTTCCTATTATCTCTGAAGGGATTTTTACATTGTCATTTTGTAAGGCAAATCCTCCTGAATTTTATATTTGAATTCTAAGTGTGCATAACACCCTAGTAAAAGAAGTTTTCACAAACGCAAGTATAAAGTTGTTGTTCAGAAGAATTCTTAACCCAAAACCTTGAATAAAAATCAGATATACATATAACATTGGATTTATATTGAAAAGTGACTCTGCTAATTTTTCTTCCTATAAAAAGTCAGAAGGAAAGACTCAACAACATGCAACTCCAGAACAGCAGAATATCAGTATTGTTTGAAAGCAGTTTAGTACTTTAAAAATCCAGAAAGCTATGCAGATCATTAATGTGTTTTCACATAACATAGCATACTACAAAAAACTTATTTTCTGAATTTTTATTTGGCAAATGACAAGTGCACTGTATTGGACAAGTGTGCCATGTTGGCAAATTGAGCAATTCACTCATAGTTCCATATTATTTGCAAGATTCAAGTGCCCTCCTGACACAGGCATTCCAGAAGCATGTGATGAAAACTAGTGTAAAGACTCTTTTTATCTTTGCAAAAAGAGGAATGTTGTATTACGTCTCACGATCAGTATAGAGCACTTATGGAAGTCTTGTTGAGTTGGAAGCAGACCTTTAGTTGAGTATAAAAAATGGGCTGTTAAGAAAGCTCATTTATGAGGAAGGAGGGTGGTAGTTAGTGTCTGTGCTTTCTGCATCAGCAATGTGTGTGTTGGTACTCCATCTTGCAACAAAATGAACTACAGACTTTGCATTTGATACAGATGATGCAGTCATAGCTCCAGAGAGAGCATTCAGGGACTCACACTTTGTCCCCTTAATTCGATGCTAAGTTTTTGGCCTGAGACAATCACATCATGTGCTCTGCAAAGACAATTCATAAAGTCATGTAAAGAGGTGACTGGCACCTAAGTGGAGGCAGGAACCCAAGGTATTTTCCATGCCTGGGTTCTCCATAGCCAGAGTAGGTATTTTCAGTAAACATGCCAGGCAAATCATTGTGTGAAAAGGACATTTTGCCTGATGTATCAGTATTTATATTATCTCCTGTATTATCAGAAATGTGGTGTGGATATTGTTGTGTTGAACAATCCAAGAGATATTGATTATAGCTAACATTATATACAAACATTTCATTCCTCAGGCAGATTGTATCTGAACTGGTATTGAGTTAGTATGTTACACAGAGTGATACGCTCTGAGTAGCATCTCATAATTCAAATTATTCCAGGCAATTTGGAGTGTCAGACATTTATGCCCCCTGGTCACATGCTATGATAGAGTAATGATATCATCAACATGTTTCACGATACTTTTCATTGATATTCTATTCTCTCATTCTTATCAATTTCTTGCTTGTCCCTTGATGAATTCTAAATTTCTCCCAATCCTCAGTGTTGTATTTGTTTTGGCAACTATATCAGTCTCCTCCTTTGATTTAATATTATCTTTAACTTCCCTAGTTAGCCAAGACTTTCTTGCTGTTCCTGATGGGTATTATTTAAAAGATTGTACATCTTTTGACGAACAAGCATTCATTCTTCAAATACTAGCCATTCCTCACAAACCATACAAGTTTTTAATGTCTAAGGTTCTTGAGTAGATTCGTAGCTCAGGTTGTGGATGCTGTGGTTGGTTCGCTCACCAATCCAGTTCATTAGTTCACAGACATTGCATTACCCTGCTGGGTAACAATCATCAGTGCAGCCTCCAATGAAGCGCTGTTGTGTTTTCCTGCCTTGTATTTAAACTCTGGGATCTACTGGAATTGGTTACCTCATTTCCAGTTTTCCTTCGCAGTTGTGTATATATAGGTTCTAATTCTACTTGTTTAGTGATGGCCTTCTTGGTGGAGAACCAGGCCTCTAGGAATTCCCATGCTTGTCTCTGTTTGGCCTGTCCTAGGATCCTGATGTTGTCCCAATCGAACTGGTGGTTCTCCTCATCTGTGTGAGGGTAGGTGAGTGAGTACCGGTCATGTTTTTTGTTGCTAGTTGGTGTTCATGTATTCTTGTGGCCAGTTTCCTTCCTGTCTGTCCAATGTAATGCTTGTCACAGTCTTTGCAAGGGACCTTGCCTATCACGTTGGTTCTGTCCATAGTGGGTAAGGAGTCTTTGATCAAACTATGACAATAATTTATTGCTTGGCTGTTTTCCCATTTGAGCATTTTCATTAATGTTCTGCTTGAATGCATTTGGAAATAAAGTTCCATCAAGATTAAAGATGTCTCAATTTCAAAACAATCTAATATTTCAGAAATTTTATCAGTCATCCAACTGGTGACATTTGATCAAAGACTCAACACAAGGATACATTGTTTAACGATCAAAGGAAAACAGTGATTATTCCGATTGCTACCTTACTGCTAATCTGATTTTTTTTAGAAAATCTGGAGATTTTTGTAAATGTCTTAAATCTTCTTGGATATCTTGTGCTAAGTACTGATACAACAGCAAATAATGGTTAACATAATGGCTATACTCCATATACTTTTTGATTGAATATAGGTCAATGTTATTGCTGAGCTGAACTGAGCACCTTAGTCCAGTAAATAATTATTTTTCCAAAAAGGTTCACCCTGGCACATTAGAGGACAAAATTTGTCATATTTCTCTGTTTCATAACAAACAGGGGTCAATGGTTTTTTAGGGTAGGTGAAAATGTGGAGTTGAGTTTAATTAGAGTATCCATGATGGTGGAGCAGGCTAATGTCTTACTCCTGCACCCATGTTCATGTGAATGTCCATTTCATGTAATACCTAATTTTTGTGACTTCAATGATAAAGAAAATTTGATTCAGTATAACATAAGCTGACAACTTGCTATTATTATATTTCCATCTCCTGGCTGGGATGGATTTCACCCTTGCTGTCTCTTAATATAGATAAGCGGAAAGTAAGAGAGAGACTTGAGTTTTCCAGATTTAATTCTGAATCCAGCATAAATTGAAAGGTCATAATGGTCAGCTTGGAAGCTACTGCCAAGGTAAGGTTATTATGTTATAAATAATTAAAAATGCCAGTAATATTTACCAATTCTAACATACTATAAAGTACCATTGCTGCATATACTGTAAGTGAAATAAATATGAAATCACAAAGTGTTTTTCCTTGTTCTAGTTAACATAACATGACGCTGGGAAATCTGGTCATGTTGACAGTTTATAAGCAATTACACATTTTGCCAAACCCCCAGCTCCACCATTCATACCTTCCACAGTTACACCCCACTCCATCCCCCAACCCTGAGGGGTATTGATGAATTCAAAGCTCTCTATCTTCATCAGCTCTCTGCTTACTTGTATGCTCATTCTCAGAGCCAATAGCTGCACTCCCGTCCAACTCTTGTCCGCTCCACACTCCCCTCCAGCCCCACCACACCCGGCACTTTTCCCTGCAACCACAGGAAGTGCTACACCTGCCCCCATACCTCCCCCCTCACCCCCATCCCAGGCCCCAAGAAGACTTTCCACATCAAGCAGATGTTCACCTGCACATCTGCCAATGTGGTATACTGCATCCGCTGTACCCGTTGTGGCCTCCTCTACATCGGGGAAACCAAGCAGAGGCTCGGGGACTGCTTTGCAGAACACCTACGCTCGGTTCGCAAGAAACAACTGCACCTCCCAGTCGCGAACCATTTCAACTCCACCTGCCATTCCTCAGATGACATGTCCATCCTGGGCCTCCTGCAGTGCCACAACGATGCCACCCGAAGGTTGTAGGAACAGCAACTCATATTCCGCTTGGGAACCCTGCAGCCCAATGGTATCAATGTGGATTTCACGAGCTTCAAAATCTCCCCTCCCCCTACCGTATCCCAAAACCAGCCCAGCTTGTCCCCGCCTCCCTAACCTGTTCTTCCTCCCACCTATCGCCTCCTCCCACCTCAACCCACACTCCCATCTCCTACCTACTAACCTCATCCCGTCCCCTTGACCTGTCCGTCCTCCCTGGACTGACCTATCCCCTCCCTAACTCCCCACCTACACTCATCTTTACTGGCTCCATCCCCGCCCTTTGGACCTGTCTGTCTCCTCTCCACCTATCTTCTCCTCTATCCATCTTCTATCCGCCTCCCCCTCTCTCCCTGTTTATTTCAGAACCCCCTTCCCCTCCCCCATTTCTGATGAAGGGTCTCAGCCCGAAACGTCAGCCTTTTTGCTCCTATGATGCTGCTTGGCCTGCTGTGTTCATCCAGCTCTGCACCTTGTTGTCTCGGATTCTCCAGCATCTGCAGTTCCTACTATCTCTAGGCCTGAAACGTCAGCTTTCCTGCTCCCCTGATGCTGCTTGGCCTGCTGTGTTCATCCAGCTCTACACCTTGTTATCTTAGATTCTAATCTGGTTTTGTTTTTGGCTTTCTCGACAACTTTCTCAAAATGGCCAATTTGATGCTGAAGTTGATTTTTGGCTACTTTCTGAAATGAAATGGTATTTGTCATCTTTAATGCACAACTGTGAGTGCATTAAGATCTGCACCATCTTTCAGGTCACTGATACCAGTGAAGTGGTCACATAATTCAAGAATGTTGCTGGTGCGCATTCGAATCACATATGTGATGATAATTATGTGTAGATCTGTTACAATGTGAAAACTGATGTGTGTCAAATTCATGAAGTACATCATTCTTTCTCGTTTCTGAATAAGATTGGTGTTTCAGAAGTTGAATATTTTCTCTCCCCTCACTTTTACAGATGCACCTGTATCTATGTGAGTTCCCAGCAGCCAACAGTGACTGTCAGAAGAGGCTGGTTGCTATATCCAGTAGGTAACAGATGTGGGAGCGTGTTTCAATAACGGCTGAGATCAGTGAGTAGCAAAAATAACCTCTTTTTGAGCACCCGCACAGTTCGAGGCAGCGATAGAATCTGAAGTACAGTTTTACAGTAGCCTCTTTATACACAGTTCTTACATGCATTAAAATTTTAGCACTATGGTGTTACATAGTTGTATCTATTGCGCACAAAAGTTTATATGATATGTGTCCTGGGGAAGCAATAGATGGTTTGAGCATTTGCTAAATGCTGGCTGTTACTTCTGATGGGATTAGAATGTCAGTCAGGTCTGAGCTTGCAAAATTAAGAGATGTTAGTCCTTTTGTCTTTAAAGTTAGTAATATTAATGAAAATACTAGGCCTATACAATCTAAATAAGTGAGAAACTATATATGTACTAAACAAAAGTATGGACAAAATTCAACCGACCTCCTGCAGCTGGGTCGTGAGATTTAATTTACTATTGCCGGATTTGATAGTTCTTACACATTCATTCATGCAGTTTCATGGAAGTGCGGCTTTGATAGTAAGTTTCTTAAAGAGGGTAGCAGCCCTAATTAATATGTAGCTAAAAAGTACATATTAGTGGAGGAAACTGTTTGATGTCTGCAGCCTATTCTGGTCCCAAGAGACGGTTGCTAAGGGCTAATTAATATTGTAATCTTTCAACAGTTTTGAGTGAGTTATGGAGACATGATGGCAGGTTTGGCATTGTTCTAACTAGGTTACAGTATTAACACTTATTCCAGGGTAGCCTTTGATGAAGAAACAGGTCTAAATACTACTTGCAGCATGGACCAATAAGAATTCAAAGGTGTAAAACAAAATAATGGGTTAGATGGGATGTTTAACTTAATTTATAAAATGTACTAATAAACGCGGTTTTATGAATGAGTGAATGGAAACGTGGCATAGTAAACAGCACATTCGTGAGTGGGTTAGTAAAGAATTATGAATGAATGAATGGAAATGCGGTACAATCAACATAGAGCACTTGTGAGTGAGTTGGCAAAGAATTATGAATGAATGAATGAAAAGCTGGTATAGTAAATATAGTGCACTTGTGAGTGAGTTAGTAAAGAGTTATGAATGAATGGATGGAAATGCGGTATGGTAAACATAGAGCTGCTGTGAGTGAGTTGGTAAGGCAAATCATAATACAATATCTCACGCAGAGAAGTGTATGTTTAGGGTTATATGCCTCTACTTTGGCTACATTCACTTGCTGTTTTTCTGTGATATACATAGGTGGCACCGTTCTGCTGTTAGTGGTCTTTGTAAATGATTTTTCTGATGAACAACAAACAGGAGCTAAGTACATGAGTTTCCTACAGATTTTTCACTGCAAATAGGTGCCACCCCAATTGAGACATTGTTTGGACATGTTGCAAGTGTTTGTGAGGCCGCTGATGTTTTTTTGCACGTGAGTGATGAACAGCATTCGCAGAAGTTGAAACTGCAATGTGGTTTTTGACAGTCTCAGATTCAGGAAGTGATAATAAACTTGCTAACTCCAACAGATCTGACAGCTGTCTGTTTTTTTTCAGGGACTTTCTGGCAGAGTTGGCTGGAGCAACAACTTTCAGTTATCTTGATCTCCCTTTCAACCTGATGTACCTCGATAAAGTCACATTTGGTTGCTAGCTATAGAGCCATACAGCATGATCTGGTCTTCCTAAACCACTTAGACAAAATGATTTGATATTGGAACATACTAAGGACCCCATTCATAGAGTCATTGAGTCATAAAGATTTAGAGCACAGAATTAAATCCTTCAGGCCAACACGTTTGCGCCAACCAGACATCCCAATCTGACCTAATCCCATTTGCCAGCATTTGGCCCACATCCCTCTAAAGCCGTCCTATTCATGTACCCATCCAGATGCCTTTAAAATATTGTAATTGTACCAGCCTCCACCACTTCCCCTGGTAGTTCGTTCCATACACACACTGTGAAAAATTTACCCCTTGGATCCTTTTTAAAACTTTCCCCTCTCACCTTAAACTTACCTTCTAGTTTTGGACTCTGCCACCCTGTGAAAAAGACCTTGGTTATTCACCCTATCCATGCCTCTCATGATATTACAAACCTCTATAAAGTCGCCCTCAGCCTCCAACACTCCAGGGAAAATGCCTTGAATGAATGTAATATTGTGTCATTAACTTCGTCCACACCAAACTTCAATGCTGGTGCCCCACAAGGCTGTGTACTCAGTCCCCTACTATAATTCTTATACACACACTACTTTGTGGACAAATTCCTCACCAACACCACTTACAAATTTGCTGACAACAGCACTACTGTAGGTCAGATCTCAAACAACAAGACAGAATACAGAAAGGAGATAGAATGCTTAGTGGCCTGATATAAAGTCAACAATCTCTCTATCAACGTCAGACAAACAAAGGAGCTGGTCTTCGACTTTAGGAAGTGGAGTGGAGGGCACAGCCCTGTCTGCATCAATGGTGCTGAGGTGGAGACGGTCGAGAGGATCAAGTTCCTGGGAGTGATGATTACCAACAATCTGTTCTGGTCCACCCATGTTGACACTACGATCAAAAAAAACAGCAAGCCTCTATTTCCTCAGGAGGCTAAGGAAATTCAGCACGTCCATAAAGACTGATAAATTTTAATAGATGTACCATAGAAAACATCCTATCTGAGTGTATCACAGCATGTTATGGCAACTGCTCTGCCCAAGATTGCAAGATATTACAGAGAGTTGTGAACACAGCCCAGTCCATCACCACAAACCAGCCTCCCATTCATTGATTTCATCTGTACTTCCTGCTGCATTGTGAGAACAACTAACATAATCAAAGACCTCTCCCACCCTAGTCATACACTTTCCACTCTTTTCCATCCGGCAGAAGATATAAAAGTTTGAATACACATACGAACCGATTCAAGAACAGCTTCTTCCCTGCTGTTATCAGACTTTAGAATGGACCTCTTAAATGTTAAAGTTGATCTTTCTCTGCATCTTCTCAGTAGCTGTAACATTGTATCCTGCGCTCTGTTCTGTTACCCTGATGCACTTGTATAGTACAATCTGCCTGTAAAGCACGTTGGACAACACTTTTCACTGTACCCGGATCTGGAAGGGTTGTTTGGGGTCTTGGATGGAGATGAAAGGGGAGGTGTAGGGGCAGGTGTTGCACCTGCTGCAGTTGCAGGGAAAGGTGCTGGGGGTGGTGGAGGGGTATTTGGGGAGTGTAGAGCTGACGAGGGAGTTGTGGAATGAACATAAGTGAGAGGGACTGACCATCCTGAACAAAGGGCTCACCTTCATGCCCCTGTACCTACATGTAAATGAAATCTGTGCACATCATGATGTTGAGCTCTTTTCCCGCCACCTCTGCGTCTATTTCTTTGAACGAGAATCCAACCCAACCCCAACCTGTAACGACCCCTTCTCCTGCCTCCAGCAAACTCCTTCCTCCTAGGCAACCCCTCCCAACCTCCTACTCTCCCTCGACTCCTTGACCTCAAACTGCTGCTTTGACATCAATCGATTGGATCTCTCCATCCCTCTTGCTCCATTCTCTCCCCATCGGAACTCGCAGTCCTCCGTTCTCTCTGCTCCAACCCCAACCTCACTATGAAACCCGCCAATCAGGGGAGCAGGGTGGTAGTATGGCGAGCTGACCTCTACATCACTGAGGTCAGACTCCAACTCTCCGACACCTCCTCCTACCATTCCCTTGACCCTCAATCGTGACCCCACCTCTGATCACCAAATCATTTTCTCCCAGACCATCAACAACCTCTTCACTTCAGGAGATCACCCACCTACAACGTCCAACCCGATAGTTCCCCAACCCCACACTGCCCGTTTCTATCTCCTACCCAAAATCCATAAATCCAAATGCCCCCGTCAAACCATTGTCTCAGCTGCTCCTGCCCCACCGAGCTCATCTCCTCCTACATTGATTCCATTCTTTCCCTTTTGGTCCAGGAACTGCCTGCCTATATTCGTGACACAACCCACACCTTCCATCTTTTCCAAAACTTACTTTTCCTGGCCCCCAACACCTCATCTTCACTATGGACATACAGTACCTCTACACCTGCATCCCCCATACAGAGGGCCTAAAAGCACTCCGTTTCTTCCTCTCCCGTAGGCCCAACCTGTCCCCCTCCACTGACACTCATTCACTCGGCAGGACTGGTCCTCACCCTCAACAATTTTTCCATTGATTCCTCCCACTTCCTACAAACCAAAGGGGTAGCCATGGGAACCGTCATGGGCCTGAGCTGTGCCTGCCTCTTTGTAGGATTTGTGGAACAGTTCCTCTTTCACAACTACACCGGCACTGTCCTTCCCCTCTTTCTCTGCTATATTGATGATTGCATTGGTGCTGTCTTGTGCTCACAGGAGGGACACAAGCAGTTCATCCACTTCGCCAACACCTTCTACCCTGCCCTCAAATTCACCTGGACCATTTCTGACATCTCCCTCCCCTTCCTGGACCTCTCCATCTCCATCTCCAGAAACCGAGTCACCACTGACATCCATTTCAAACACACTGACTCCCACAACTACTTTGACTGCACCTCCTCTCACCTACAAAAATGCTATCACATACTTTCAACTCCTCTGCCTCCACCGCATCTGTTCCCAGGATGAGGCGTTCTACTCCAGGACATCCCAGACATCCTCCTGCATTAGGGACCATAGAATACTCCCCCCAACAACAATAAGAATAGAGTTCCCTTAGTCCTCACATACCACCCCACCAACCTCCGAATCCAAAGCACCATTCTCTGACATTTCTGCCACATACAATCAGACCCCACCACCAGAAATATATTTCCTTCCCCACCTCTGTCCGCTTTCCGCAGGGACCGTTCATTCTGCAACTTCCTCATCAGCTCTACACTCCCCATCAACTTCTCCACCACACCCAATACCTTCCCCTGCAACTACAAGAGGTGCAACACCTGTCCCTACACCTGCACTCTCACCTGCATCCAAGGCCCAAACAATCTTTCCAGATCCGGCAGAGATTCACCTGCACTTCATCCAAACTGATCTGTTGTATCCGTTGCTCTCGATATGGTCTCCTCTATATCAGGTACACCAAATGCTGACCTGGGGACCAGTTCATTGAATATCTGTACTCTCACATATCAACCAACCCAACCTTCCAGTTGCCATCCATTTTAATTCCCCGTCCCACTTCCCTGGCGACTTGTCCATCCTTGGCGTCCTCCACTGTCAGAGTGAGGCCAAACATAAACGAGGAGAACAACACCTGATATCTCGCCTTGGGAGCTTACAGCCCAGTGGCCTCAATATTGACTTCACCAGCTTCAAAATCCCTCCACCCCCAGCCTTATCCCATATCCAGCCCTCCCCCTCCTCCTTGCCGCCCTGACCTGACCTAACCTGTCCATCTTCCTACTCACCTAGCTGCTCCACCCTTCCCACTGACCAATCACAATAACCCCCTACCTGCATCAGCCCAAAACGTTGACTTTCCTGCTCCTTGGATGCTGTCTGGCACATTATGTATTTCCATTTTCACATCTGTTGACTCTGGCTTGCAACATCTGCAATCCTTACTGTCTCCAACTCAAATATAGTTAATTGGGGCTAGATATTTCCATCAGCATCAGTGTTGAAACTTGTCTGTAAAACTTTCATGCTTGTTTGATCCAAGCTCATTTTCTTTTGAAGTAGCTTGTGTTCATCTAAGTCTGGAGCATAAAATGTTGTCTGCAACTTTAAATGCTGTTTTCTGTGCAAAGCATAGGCAAAAAACATTTATACCACTTTATTTTGCAATATTCTTATCATCACTGTAAGGTTCTTGGGGCTAGATACAAGAGTTAGCCATAATTTAAAAAGCACAAGCATCATGATTCTTTTCATTAAAACAGGTTCTTTGGATTGTCCTTCTGCTGACAGACTAACTCTGCTGGTAAAATTCTGTATGGTATTTCCAAGAGAACAATATGTGTGTGTGTATTTATATATATATATATATATACACACACATATATATATATATATATATTCAAAGGATAAGAGTAGGCCATTTAACACTTTGATGCTATTCCATTATTCAATGAGATCTTGGTTCATTTGTGCCCTGACTTACAAATCCACCATTGTCCCATTTTCCCTCATTCTTTTGGTTAACAAAATTCAGATTTAAAATTAAAAATGGATCTGACACCAATTGTCATTTGCAGAAGAGAGTTCTATACTTCTTTCGTCCTTGATTCTAGTTTACAGTCAATGCCCACAATCTTAGACTCTCCAGGCAGCAGAATGTTTTTCTTCCTACTTAATTCATTTGTTCCCTTTAATATCTTGTAGGTTTGGAGCATATCATCCCAACAATTTATAACTTCTAAGGAATACAACCTGAATTTATGTAACCACTCTTTTCTTTTTAATTTGACCCTTGTAGTTCAAATACCCTTCGGATAAATCTAATCCCTTCCAATGTGCCCTATTTAAGATGAGGTGCACATTAACTGCTCAGAACACTCTAAAGGTGAGCTGACCAAGGCTACGTACAGGTGACCCATAATTTCTACACCTTTGTATTCTACTACTTTATATGTAACGTCCAGCAATCTATGGTAACGATTTTGTCTACCTGTTCATGACACTGCAATGCTTTATATACCTGGAAACCAATGTCTCTTTGGATTTTGCTGCTTCTCGATTTTCACCATTCCAAAGGTACCTTGTTTTCCCCATCTTAGATCATATTTGCCGCATTAAACTGCAGTTTGCCATTAAGTTAATCTGTTAATCTCTTTGTAATATTATGCTTACATGTGCACTGCTTATATTGTGGCCTCTCTCTCTCATTCACTCTCCACCTCATGTTGTACTTCAATGGGAAAACCTACATGATCACCATTTGGATAAATTGGCTTGTGTAGACCCCTAAAGCTAGGAAGTAGTACTTCAGTACCTCTCACACCACTTGGAACTTGAAATGGCCATAGAGAGCTCCAAACAGTTGTAGAATCACCCAGAAGTAATCAGTCAGAAACTCTAGGTAGTTAATGATCCCTTTAAATAGCGCAGCTACGTGGGTATCCATCCTGCTGCTGCGCACATGTTCAACTGTGCAAGATTGAGAGGTTGTTGGCTCAACATGGAACTTCAAAATGGGATGGCTGTCATCAAATAGATGCTGCATCATGACTGACATCATGATCTGCCCGCTCTGCATAGCTCTGTTGAGTGTTTACTGTATGCATGGCCAAAGCCTTCTCCAATGTGACATCCAACAAGAATTTCCCCATTGTGGAGTTCTCTGGGCACTGATTGTGCTCAAAAAAGGTAAAAAAAAACTTGCTAATTCCTGAAAAATCATAATAGCAATACCTCAGCTTTAACCAAAATGTCCATTGAAAGTTCTTGGTGACTTATTAATGGTTAGTTTTAACACTGTTCAAATATAAATGCAGCAAATCTGAAGAAAGTGACGATTAACAACAGCCAGGGCAATTTCACTGAAAGCCCTCAAGAACTTACATGTGATTTTTCTTTCATCTCTGTTCCAGGAATAAAAGGAAATCACCAAGTTATGACTGTCTTCAAAGGTTTGAACACAAGCATAGACCCATTCCTGATCAGCGACAAATAGCATGCTGCATAGACAAGTGGCAAGAGACACAGGGAGGTGTAAGAAATGTGCTTACATTGTGCTATATATGAACCTATGCTGATTCAGTGGGCTCGACAATGTTACAAGCTGCCACTCACTTGGGCTGAGCAATCATTTTCAGTTTTATTAATGAAGCACACTGCAGGGGCCTCACAGGTAGCACCCACAGTTCTTTTGTCTCTGAAAGATTTGACTCTGTAATGAAGCTATGCAAATAAATTTCTCCCTAGGGTTCCTCTACAGCACAGAGGCTCACTCTTCCCAATGGTGGGACATCTGACCCCCAGAAGCCAGTTACAAAAAGGTATGATTTGAAACATAAAGATCATATGGAACTGAGATGCTATCGTAAGATGATAACAGACCCAAAAGATTACTTGCTGACTTTTCGGCTCACATATTTTGCACAGTTTTCATCGTAGTAGCCATTGACCAAATGTGAGTTTCTTCAATCAACTGTGATGATACAAACCAGAAACAGATGTCCTTGAAATTCTGCAACATGTTTGAATGGGCAACCATTCAAGAATAAGACTAATGATGTACCTTCAATATATGTCACAAAAAGAAATTCAGTTTAGATTAATGAAAGAATGAAGAAGTCATATTCTAAGCAAGTAAACATTTCCAGTTGGTGAATGAGTGTCTCCTAGAATGTTATAGTAGCAGTCTAGCCTGTTCTGTGTGGTCCCCAGTGAGTAACCATTACAACAGTTGATATTTTTTCCATAAGGTGAGAATATGGGCATCTTAAGTGCCTATGATTCAACATGTATACATTGGCCCAGAAATTGCAATGGCCAGATAGACATTCCTGCAGGGACATTTGGAGTTGCACATCAGCACCATGTGGATGTCTTAACATAACTGACTCTGCAGGAATTGCCCAGGAAACTGAAATTTCCTTTGCACAATTCTGCTTCATCTGGAACCCTCTGAAAAAGTCGCCTATAGTCCGAGATTTCTGAGTCAATTAAGCTTAATAGTTACTTAGGAAAAGATAGAAGATTGAAAAGCTACTTTAACTTTTCAGTAATTAATAAACTGAAACTGTGCCCCCAAACCTTTCCCACACCTGAGACCCCAACACAACTTCAACTCCCACTGACCTGAACTACCCCAAAGCAACTGAACCTGAAAGTCCCCTCTCTCCTTAATCTGGTATTTGTCCTTACAACCTGACAAATAACCCCCCTCCCCTACCCCGACTGGACCTGACATCCTTTTCCCCACCCAACACAACCACTTCCATCCTGAATTCACAGACCTGATCCTTATCCACTCACCTGTCACCCTATGCCATCACCCATTGGGCAATCACCCCCTCTACCCAGCTGACACCCAACTCCCTCACCCATGTGCGTTCTAATCTCTCATCTATCTGTTTTCTCTAACCACTCACTGTATCTGCTGAAAGTTTAAGGTGAACCCTGTGTCAGAGATCCTATGAATATAAGAGCTATGCGTTGATTTCTACATTTCTTTGACTGAGGCTACATTGCATTGAGTTTTTTGGGGCAATTTCTGCCAGGAGTTTTCTCACCTATCTTACCAAACCAGCCTCACTATCTATCCCACCCCTAAAGCATTCCTCACATCCACTTCAGGCTACCATGCACCATTCCCAGAACAACTCACCAATCGGCAGATAACTGCCAAAAGACCGGCAACACATATGCCTGTGCCATCTATAAAAGGCCAGAGTGCATCCTGATAAGCATGAGCATTCTGAACTGTCAGTCAAGGACAGGTTGTGAACATGCTAGAAATGATGATGATGGCACCAGGACTCTCTAAAAGAGATCTGGATGTCCTGGTCGAGGCAGAGCACAGAAAGGGATATCCTTTTCCTGGGGGACCAGCAGAGGAAGTTATGTTGTTAGATCCTGGCCGACTAGTCTGAAGTCAACACCCTCGTTAATGCCAACTCGACCAGCTGGAGGAACAGCCAATAGTACCACAAGATGGTCACTGACCTTCTCCACAGCCGAAGGGCAAGTTTCTTACCGGTCAACTTGTCAAGCAATCAGATAAAGGAGGAGATTGAGTATGATGGAGATGAAAGTGCATGAGTAGATGTTATGAGAGCCGCAAGTGGACATGATGCATGCAATAATGAAACTTGTAGTCAACAAGTGTTGGTGAAGAAGTATGTGCAGTGGCAGAGTTAAATTGAGCAGTGACCCTATGAGTGAAAGGTAGCAGATGATCCTTGACCTTCTTCCTGCACTACCAGACATTGCATTTCAACTGGATCACTGCACTGACAAGTCTGTTATCTGGACCCAGACTGTCTGAGTGTGGTAGCATGGCCTCCTTTGCTGATCGATAGGACACATCACTGCCTTCCTTACCACCAGCCCGTCCACCAGCAACTCCTTTCGGTGAACTGAGTAGCTGACTTTCCTTCCTCAGCCACTTCCTTGTAGGTAATGGGCCAGAGCCAAAGTGTGAATCACAAATCCTGAATGTTAGATTTGAGGTGATGAGCAAAAAGGCTTTAACTATGGCATCAGTGATATGAACACCACAATGTCCCAACAGCAGTGAATGTGACTGAAATCTCCTGTCACTTGATTCCATGAGACAGGTGCTGTAGAGGTCAGTTGCATGACCAATGAGATGAAGAGTAGAAAATTACAAGAGAAAGGTGACCAGTAACTATGAATCTCACTCAAAGAAGCCACTTGGCTGGAAAATGGGAACTTTTAGCCCAAGTGTGACCTGCTCTTAACTAGAGGTAAAGAGCTAGTCAAAATTTGTACTTAGAATGGAGCAATAAATTCATTGGGCAGAATCTTATAGAAGTCTAAGCAATGTGGGCTGTGATGGGATGTGTGTCAGAATTGGATGAGACATCTGGAGTGGCCCATCTCAACATCAAGATTATTTCACTCCATCTTTGATAACAAGGTGTAGAGCTGGATGAACACAGCAGGCCAAGCAACATCAGAGGAG
>NC_063333.1:102318209-102429444 GCF_021869965.1 Rhincodon typus | reverse complement strand
CACCCCCATCTCCTACCTACTAACCTCATCCCGCCCCCTTGACCTGTCCGTCCTTCCTGGACTGACCTATCTCCTCCCTACCTCCCCACCTACACTCACCTTTACTGGCTCCATCCCTGCCTCTTTGGCCTGTCTGTCTCCTCTCCACCTATCTTCTCCTCTATCCATCTTCTATCCGCCTCCCCCTCTCTCCCTATTTATTTCAGAACCCCCTTCCCCTCCCCCATTTCTGAAGAAGGGTCTCGGCCCGAAACGTCAGCCTTCCTGCTCCTCTGATGCTGCTTGGCCTGCTGTGTTCATCCAGCTCTACACCTTGGTATTTTTCTATTGTTTTCTTCTTGGTACTTAATCAAAACAGATATTTTTGCAGACATTGTGAAAAAAATCAACACAACTGCTCTCCTCTTAATTCTTCTACATCTATTCACACTCTTGCTCCTTTGACCTTAAAAGGAATTTCAATTCCATTGCTAAAGCTTTCCTTCACACGTTTATTTTCAGTTCTCCTTCAAGCAAAACACTTCTTTTCTCTTAAAAAAATCTTTGAACTCCAATCCATCCAAAAACTGAAATTCACTCCATATCACAGGATGTTTTCTACCACTTCTCCTTTACTCTTGAACAGCAGACAAAGAGGCTAGCTGTCTCAAAAATAATTTATCTATCACCACTAAAGCCCAATTATCCTAGCTTTAATAACTAAATAATACCCAAAAGTGGGTGCTTTTCACGGGAAATGAGATGTTAATTCTTGTCACCATTAAGCTTCTCAATAGCATTACCATTGAGTTCCTGTTAGTCTTTCAGGTGGTTACACTTGACTACACCTGAAGAGAGTGTAGCAATGTAAATTACAGACAGAACAATATCGGATGGCTCTGGATGTAGAGTTCCACCAACAGTGCCAGCTACAAATGAAAACCAAAGTGACTTTGCAGGTCCCATAAGTCACATTGATAAATTACACAAGGATTGGTATTAGATATTTCTATATCTCACAAAGAAGGGTTGATTAATGGAACACTTTACCAACTTGTGACATGAACACAGACTCCCCGAATATATGAGAACATCAGGAGCAGAAGCGGGTTAGGCCCATGGCTCCTTGAGCCTGTTCTGCCATCAATAAGATCATAGCCACTCAACTTTCTCGCCCTTTCTCCACCTCCCTTAATTCCCCTAGTGTCCAAAAATCTATCAATCTGAAATAACTGCACAGAGGCTAGTTTTTGCCACCAAGCCACTTTTTATTTACTAGTGCACAGTACACTGGCTGTGGCCAGTCAGCTCGGAGTCAGTACTCAACCGAGGAGATTCTAATCTCCTCGTAATATATATTTTTAAATCCCCTACACTACTGTCACACAGCAGTAGTGCTTATTTTTCCCACATGTCGTGAGTGTGTGTGTGTGTTTGTGTGTATGTTTAGATACAGGACACAGTGAAAAAAATATCAGTTGTGTAAATAAATTTATTGATATTCCACCACCAGGAAAAAACACTCTTGTGGCCAAGGAGCCAGTGTTAGGCACAACCCTGTAGGGGCGCTATGACAGGATCATTTTGGGTCCACAGTCAGATATTGTCCGCAGTGACTTCAAGGGTGACCAGAAAGTTTAAAACTAAAATAGACTCTTCCAGTGAAGGCACCACCGGTGGAGTATTTGCCCCTGGGTGGTGGCTCAAGGCATCCACATTAGCCACTTGGCTTCCTGGGCAGTGTTCTAACCTGTACCTGTACACACTGAAAATAAGGGCCTAATGCTGAATTCTACCGGAAGCTATGGGCGGCACCGCCTTGTCTTCCTTCAGTAGCTCTGGCAGCGGTTTGTGATCTGTTACTATGACAAGTCCTTGTCTGTAAAGGTACTAGTGGAATGTCCTCACACCAAAGATGATTGCTAAACCTTCCTTCTCCATCTGAGCATATCTGTGTTCGGCATCAGCTAAAGTCTAGGAAGTGTACCCTATCAGACATACCTCTCCGTTGCTACTGAAATAACTGCACAGAGGCTAGTTCTCATCACCAAGTCACGCTTTATTTACTAGTACACTATTTTTTTTCTTTATTTACACAGTACACTGGCTGCGGCCAGCCAGCTTGGAGTCAGTACTCAACTGAGGAGATTCTAATCTCCTGGTAATATTGGTCAGCCAAGGCTTTCTTGATTCGCCAGGTTAACAACCCCCAATGAAGAACCTCATAGTCAACGGTGTCCACCTGGTTCCAATCACTACACGACCTCAAGACAGAATATACTCAATCCCTCAGCACCAACAGCTCTTTGGAGTGGAGAATTCCAAAGTGAAGACATCTCTCCTCTTCAGAGGCCTAAATGACCGCCTATATGCCCTTGCATTCTTTGTACCTGAATTTTTCTCACCTCCAAGAGATAAGATGGACCTAAATGGAAAAGGAATGATACAATTCAAAGCAGAAGGCGTCACAACTATATAATGGTATTTTCGTATTTGACAATTCATGTATGTAACATATATTTGTAAAAGCTGCCAATGCTGTTACCAGAACTAAGAGATCCCACAATCAATAGATCAGATCTAAGCTCTGCAGTCCTGCCACATCCAGTCGTGAATGGTGGTGGACAATCAAACAACGCACTGGAGGAGGCTCCATAAATATCCCTATCCTTAATGATGGAAGAACCCAGCATATCAATGCAAAAGATAAGGCTGATGCTTTTACAGCAATGTTCAGCCAGAAGTGCCAAGTGGACAATCCATGTTGGCCTCATTCCATGATCCCCAGCATTACAGATACCAGTCTTCAGCCAATTCCATTCATTCCACGTGATAACAAGAAACAGTTGGACACATTGGATACTGCAAAGACTACGGGCCCTGACAACATTCCAGCAATAGTGTTGAAGGCTTGTGCTCCAGAACTTACCACTCCCCTAGCTAAGCTTTTCCAGTACAGTTACAACACTGGCATCTACCCAACAATGTGGAAAATTGCCCAAGTATGTCCTGTACGTAAAAAGCAAGGCAAATACTATCCAGCCAATTACTGCCCCCTCAGTCTACTCTCAATCCACAGTAAAGTGATGGAAGATATCATCAGTAGTGCTGTCAAGCAGCACCTACTCAGCAAAAACTTACTCAGTAATGCCCAGTTTCAGTTCTGCCAGGGCTATTCAGCTCCTGATGTCATTACAACCTTGGTTCAAACATGAACGAAAGAGCTGAATTCCAGAGGCGAGGTGAGAGTGACAGCCCTTGACATCCCATTGAGGCCCCATTGCTTCTATCTTAATAGCATTGCCAAGAATAGCGTTCATTTTGGCTTCTTGAATTAAAAGTGATTTTTGAAACTTGTGTACATTGTTCAGAATATTGTTGGGACTTTAGATTTATTGAATCACAGACATATTTATGGCACAGAAGGAGACAATTCAACCCATTAAGTCCCTGCTAGTTCCCCGTGGATCAATCCAATCAATATCCTGTGCAGCCTTCATAGCCCTGCAACTATTTTCCTCTGTGTCCCCACTCATTTTTTTTTGAAACCATTGTTTCTACATCCACTACCCTCGTGAGGTTTGGAGATGATGATGAAAGCTCTGGTCAGCTTGCCTTGAGTCACCAGCATGTAGTTACCTACTGCAGAGTAGAGCTTCCCCTTTGCTGTAATCTTCACTGTAACTTCTAGCACTCAAATGCAATGAACAGCTACAAGGTCAAGCGGTGACAATCTTATAGTATAAATCTCCATATCTGCGCTTGTTTCTTCTATGCTTCTAAGTGCATCTCGACAACACGAGATGTCTGCCATTCTGTTACCTGGTCTGCCATTCACTCAGCACAGACTGTCAGAGGTATTACACTGGTGTTGAGGTCTTATCCATCATACTCATGCAGAGCACAAATTCATTCACGGAGGCTGAACCTTTAATATGTAAACCACCAAATTCTATCTCTCGGGTATAAGTTAAATGTTACACTTGGCATTGAGGATGTGCCGCTGAACAGTGTGGCCCCATAGCCTTTAAAAGCTGAAGTACATCAGGGAAGTCTTGTGAGGCTTCCAAGTGACCAGTTCTTTAACATTGTTGATGTCCCAGGCATTATCAAGCCTTCCTTTCATTATCTTCATTGTAGCTGATAGACTTCTCCCGACAATAGTTAAGTATTGCCCCTTATTTGGTAATGCGACCCTACTGAAAAGTCATAACCACACTTCATCTCAACCCTTCTGGTGTCATGTATCTCCAGTCATTCATGAATAACACTGGACCAAGAAAATTAGCGCACCAGCATCCAACCTTCAGCTTTCAGTCTTTCTTGTCATTTTCTATTTTTCAATGTGACTATGATTAGCGCACAGTGAATATTCCTTTTTTGCTTCTAAATTCTGCATTAAACATTCTATACATTCTTTCGTCTACCACATTTTCATATTCAACCGCACATTAATTTTTCTGTTTAACTTTTGCATTTATTTATCAACGACATAGTTGTAATTGATTTAGTGTAAAGGACAAATTAAACACTAATATGTGGAATGATGGATGATTAAATATTTAATGATGATATAATGCAAGTTCTTTCACTCCCCTATTAATAAACAATACTGAATACATTGTTCACTTCTCACAGATGAAATGAGGAAAAGTTTTTCTATGAGAATCAGTGAAGCATGCTGGACAAGTTTTAATGGACTGTGAACAGATTCATTCTATTGAATGCAAATATTGTACTTTTTACAATAGGGAGGAGTGGATCATTGTGACGCCACCTGGAAACTGGAGGAGCAGCACCTCATATTCCGCCTTGGGAGCCTACAATGGTCTCAATGTGGACTTTACCAATTTCAAAATCTCCCCACTCCCAGCCTCATCCCATGACCAACCCTCCCTCTCATCCCCGCCTCCTTGACCTGACACAACCTGTCCATCTTCTCTCCCACCTATCCATCCCTCCCACCTCACTGACCAATCCACACCACTGTCTACCTGCACTCACCTATCGCTATCTCACCTACCTTCCCCAGCCCCACCCATCCTCTCTCTATTTATTTCAGAGCTCCCTTCCCCCTCCTCTATTTCTGAAGAAGGGTCCGGAACCAAAACGTCAACTTTCCTGCTCCTCTGATGCTGCCTAGCCTGCTGTGCTCCTCCAGCTCCGCACTGTGTTATCTCTGACTACAGCATCAGCAGTTCTTATTATCTCTGAGTAGTTTAGATCTTACTCCCAGACAAAAGTAAATATTATCAGGGTGATTAATATGCAATCAGTCAAAGAGCAACAGCAAAATCTGCTGTAGCTGTCATTGGGTTCCTGACCCACCTGCCATTTTGACTTGCGCCATGAATTAAAAATTCTACCTGAGGTAACAAAATATGTTTAGCTTGCTTCTGAAGTTGAAGGGAGAAAGCAAAAACAGTTTCACAGATCAGAGGCATGTAGCTGAAAGAGTTAACTTCTGGAAGATTGGATAGAACAAGGAACAAACTTCTATCGAATGTAAAGGGGAAGGGTATGATCTGTGGCATATAACTTAAGACAATTTTGTAAAGCGAGCAGGACCTGAACTGTGGAATTGTTCGAACACAGAGAAGGGGATCTCAAGTGAATGTGCTTGCAGTACAGTAGATGAGAACAAGGTGATGGCATGTAGGACACCCTATGGGACAGAAGGTGAACTTCAAGCCCAAGTGCGTATTCATGTAATGACTAAACACTTGCATATTTGTCTGTCTGCAGTGCTCTACAGGTTTGTACCTGGGGAGAGATATGAGAGTTAGGCTGTAAATTATTTAAAGATACTGTAAACTTGTTTGCAGGCTTCGCGTCAGTAGGACAAGAATCTGGATTACATTTTGGAAGAAGTAACAGTGTATTGTGACTTAAACTTGCAGAGGGCATCTGTAGCTTAGTGTTTGGGTAGTGATAATGGTTCTCATACATATATGGAGACAACTTTAAAAATTAAATTCAAGGAACTCAAGAAGTAGGTATCCAGATTAAAGACCCAGAAGCTAAAAGATCAGGGTTGTGAGTGAGTGTACTAACATATCCGTTATACAGCACATTAGCATTCATAATGTGAAGAAAGTGATGAGAAACAAAGAATGAGAAAGTGTGTTGGATAGTTTCAGAACTGCTTATTAATATTTTGCTGCTTGGTCTAAGGAATTCTGTCTTGTTTAAATTTCAAGAGTGTGAATGCTTGCACTGAACACAACCGATATTTCACCTTGTTGTTCATTTCTTCTCAACTCCAGACACACATGCTTGAATGCCAGGCAGTAAAGAAGAAATTACTTCACAGTCTCAAACTGCTTCCCTGTGAAAATAGAGGCGCCAATGAGGCAACAGTGACTTTTCACTGTGGCTTTTGATCCGCACTCAGTGAGAGTTCGGAAAACGATTTATTTTGAATCATATAGCTTGGTGTGCTTTTTTTCAGAATAATTTAAATTATTTTAAAATTAGTTGGAAATCATTAATCTTGTTGCTTTACCATCTGGGTTGGAAGGTTTATTGTGGACTCCCCCAGGAGTCAAAGATAGGACCCCTGCTCCTCCTGACATATATTAATGACCTAGATCTTGGTGTACAAGGCACGATTTCAACATTTGTGAGTGATACAACACTTGAAAGTATTGTAAACTGTGAGGAGGATAGTGTAGAACATCAAAAAGGACATAGACAGGTTGGTGGAAATGGCAGCCAGGTGGAAGATGTAATTTGCTGTAGAGAAGTATAAAGTAATTAATTTTAGCAAAAATTATGGTGGAGAGACAGCATAGCATAAAGGGTACAATTCAAAGAGGGTGCAGGAGCAAAAGGCCAAAGCCTGAACACATATATAATTGATTGAAGGTGACAGGATGAGTTGCAAGAATGTTTAATAAAGTTTAAGTTTAGTACTCTGGGCTTCATCAATAGAGATAAAGCAAGGAAGTTATGTTGTGCAAAATCTTGGTTCAAAATCCACCAGACTACTTTGTCCAGTTTTGAGTACCACATGTTAGGAGGAAAGTGAAAGCATTAGCAATGGTATAGAAACAAGAATGATTCCTGAAATGAAAAACAGTCATGTAGATAGATTGGAGGAGTGGAAACTTCCTTGGAGAGGAGAATGTCAAGTCAATTGGCAACTAGAAGTCATAGATTTAAGGCAATTTGCAGAAGAAGCAATGGCAACTTGAGGAAGAATATTTTCACACAACAAGTGGCTAGGATCTGGAATGCAGTGTCTGAGTATGTGTTAGAAACATGTTCAATTGAGGCATTCAGAGGGAATTAGATTATTATCTTTAAACAAAGAATGGGCAGGCTAAAGGACAAGAACAGCGAGTTAATTGCTCCAGCAGAGAGCCAGCACAGACATGTTGAGCTCGGTATTGAAATTATTGTAATTGTTCTATGATTCTATAAAATGTACGTTCACTTCTTTATTCACCCTTGCCATCCATGAGCCTATAGTGACATTGACATGGCTGGGAAGTAAAAATACCTTTCCCCTTCATGAAGCTTCCCCGTAATTTGCATTCTTTGCCTTTGTCAGTTTGTGGTAGTCGTGTAGCCTTTATTTCAAAATCACAGTCTGTCTTCCTACTTTTCTGGCAACTCCTCCTGCTTTGATTATCTCACTTTTAGCTACACCTCACATTTCTAATTCAAAATTCTTTTGAGGATCCCTGCACAAATATCACACTAGGTTTCTTACCAAGATACATTTAGTTTTCCTTACTCAGAAGTAGTGCAACATCACATTCTCAGAGATTTCAATGCCACCTCTGCTCACTGAGCTCTCTGTCCTCTGAGTTTACTGCCCTTCCTTCTTCCTTAAATCTCTCCCTCTGTATAAATGCATTTCCCCACATACATGACTACAATCTTAATCTTGGCACCATATGTGGCTTCAAAATGTCCATCAGAATTAACACCAAGACAACCTCTTGTATCACTTTCTTGTATCACTCATATTGCCCCTTCCAACCCTTCTTCCTTCCTTATGTGTCCACCCTGTGGGAATAGTTTTTACTGACATTACTAAGCAGTTCTCAACCATCTCCCTTGTATTATGACAGTTCTCTAGCTTCCAATTTACTATATGTCACACCTTATGATTTCTTTCGTGATCATGTCCCCATTGGTATTATGCTTTCCCACCCCAGTACTTCCCCTGGTACAACCTTTACATCCACTCAGATTTGAATGTCTTTGGTAGACAGCTGTATCACTTATCAATCGCTTAGCAAGTTATTCTGCCCACCCAAACCTCTGACAATAATTGTGTAGAGATCGTAGACCTCATTGACAATAAGATTGCAAAGATTGAGGCCAGCTAATCACTGTTTCTGCCAGTTCAATTCCTTCCCCTAGTCCATTGGCCACATTTTTTTCTAATGTTCTCCACTTTCCTAGCTCAAATTTACATATTTCTCAAAGTGCTATCCCATTTAGTGGGATGCTTTCTCTGACTTATCTTGTCCATGAGACCCATATTGGTCCTATTAGGGCCAAACTGCTTACCATTCAACCTCCTTTCCCAGGTTTCACATTAGCTGAAATCTATTAATGATTTCCTCTCCTCATGTACTGATCCCTTTCCTTCAGATACGTACTATGACTCCTCTGTTCTTGGAAGCTCTTGCACCTTCTGCAACCTCTCTTGCCTCTTCAATGTTGTTGAACCTGCCTTCACTTCTCAAATCCTTGAATGTATTTCCTGCAATTTCCTGTTTCAAGGTTTACAGTCAAGTTTCTGGACCAACCACAGTACTGAAACAATCTTTATCAAATTCACTCATGACATTTTACGTGACTCCGAACTTAGTAAATTAGCCTTCTTTATCCTCCTTTACTCATCTACAGCTTGCAATACATTTCACCATAATAATCTGCACAATTGCTTCTTCTCCATCACCATCTGAATGGAACTGCCTTTGCTTGATTCCATTCTTATCTATAGAAGGAGAGCTAAAGAATCATCTGCAATGGCTTCTTTTAGCAGTCACACATTGTTAGCTCTGGACTTACCCAAGGATTCATTCTTGTCCTCCTTTGGTTTCTCATCCATATGATATTCTTTGGTGGCATCATCCAAAAGCAGTGTTAAATAAGAACATAAGAACTATGGGCAAGTAAATCAGTCCCCTGTGCCTGCTCAGCCACTCAATACAATCATGGCTGATTCATCTCGGCCTTGATTCCATTGTCCTGGCCGCTCCCCATAATCCTTCAATCCGTTACCAATCAAAATTATGTCTAACTCATCCTTAAATTTGTTCAGAATCCCTGCATGCACTTCAATTCCACAGATTCACAAGCCTTTGAGAGAAGTAATTTCTCCTCATTATTGTTTTAAATCTGCTACTCCTTATGCTAAAACTATGATTTTTCAGTCTAGATTGCCCCAAAAGAGGAAACGTCCTCTCTATGTCTACTTTGTCAATCTACTTTAGCTTTTCTTATATACCTCAATTAGATCTCTTTCCATTCTTCTAAACACTAAAGAGTATAAGTCTAAACTGCTCAATCTCTTTTTATAAGACAAACTCCTCAGCTCTGGAATCAGTCTAGTTAACCTTCTCTGAACTGACTCCAACACAACTACATCCCTCCTCAAGTAAGATAATAGAAACAGTACACAATATTCCAGGTGCAGCCTCAGTAATGCCTTGTACAGTTACAGCAACACTTCCTTGCTTTTATACTCTATTCCTTTAGCAATAAATGCCAAAATTCCATTTGCCTTCCAAATAATGGCCTAGTGTTATCATCGCTAGACTATTAATCCAGAAATCAAGATAATGTTCTGGGCAACCAGGTTC
Source organism: Rhincodon typus (assembly GCF_021869965.1). Taxonomy (NCBI): domain Eukaryota; kingdom Metazoa; phylum Chordata; class Chondrichthyes; order Orectolobiformes; family Rhincodontidae; genus Rhincodon; species Rhincodon typus. The sequence goes on along the minus strand of NC_063333.1, from coordinate 102,419,638 downwards.
AAATCCTGCCATGCCAGATGGTGGAATTTGAATTTGATAAAAAAAAGTCTGGAATTAAGATTCCACTGATGACCATGAAAACATTGTCGATTGTTGGCAAAACCCATCTAGTTCACAAATTGTCCTTCAAGAAAAGAAATCTGCCATCCTCACCTGGTCTGGCCTATGTGTGACTCCGGGCTCACAACAATGTGGTTGACTCTCAATTGCCCTCTGAAATAGCCTAGCTAGCCATTCAGTTGTACCAATCGCTACAAAGTTTCAAAGAAACGAAACTGGATGGATTACCAGGCATCAAACTAGGCACCGGAAAAGACAACAGCAGAAACAGTCCTGTGAACCCTGCAAAGTCCTCCTCACTAACATCGGAGGGTCTAGTTCCAAAATTGGGAGAGCCGTCTCACAGACTAGTCAAGCAACAGCCTGACATAGTCATACTCATGGAATTATACCTCTCAAACAATGTCCCACACACCACTATCACCATCACTGGATATTTCCTGTCTCACCAGCAGGACAGACCTAGCAGGGATGGCGGCACTGTGGTATACAGTCGGGAAGGAGTTGCTCTGGGAGTCTTCAACATTGACTCCGGGCTCCATGAAATCTCGTGGCTTCAGGTTAAACATGGGCAAGGAAACCTCCTGTTGATTGCCACATACCACCAGCTGATGAATCAGTACTCTTCCATGTTAAACAACACTTGGAGGAAGCCTGAGGATGGCAAGGGCACAAAATGTACCCTGGGTGGGGGATTTCAATGACCACCATTAAGATTGGCTCGGCAACAGTACTACTGATCGAGCTGATCAGGTCCTAAAGGACATTGCTGCTAGACTGGGTCTGTGGCAGGTGGGGAAGGAACCAACAAGAGGGAAAAACATACTTAACCTTGCCAATCTGCTAGCTGCAGATGCATCTGTCCACAACAGTATTGCTAAGAGTGACCACCACACAGTCCTTGTGGAGATGATGTCCTACCTTCACGTTGAGAATAACCTCCCTTGTGTTGTGTGGCACTATCACCGTGCTACATGGGAGAGATTTCGAACAGATCTAGCAACTCTACACTGGGTATGCATGAGGCGCTGTGGGCCATCAACAGCAGTAGAATTGTACTCCAGCACAAGCTGTAACCTCATGGCCCGGCATATCCCCCACTCAACCATTACCATCAAGCCAGGGGATCAACCCTGGTTCAATGGAGAGTGCAGGAGGGTATGCCAAGAGCAGCACCAGGCATACCTGAAGGTGCGGTGTCAACCTGGTGAAGCCACCAAACAGGACTACTTGCACGCCAAACAGCATAAGCAGCAAATGATAGACAAAGCTAAGCAATCCCACAACAAACGGATCAGATCTAAGCTCTGCAGTCCTGCCACATCCAATCGTGAATGGTGGTCGACAATCAAACAATGCACTGGAGGGGGAAGCTCCACAAATATCCTCATCCTCAATGATTGAAGAGCCCAGCACACCAGTGCAAAAGATAAGGCTGAAGCATTTGTAGCAATCTTCACACAGAAATGCCAATTAGATGATCCATCTCGGCCTCCTCCAGTGGTCCCCAGCATTACAGATACCAGTCTTCAGCCAATTCAATTCTCTTCATGTGATATCAAGAAATGGTTGGAGGCAGTGGATACTGCAAAGACTACAGGCCCTGACAACATTCTGGCAAGAGTACTGATGACTTGTGCTCCAGAACTTGCCACTCCCCTAGCCAAGCTCTTCCAGTACAGTTACAACATTGGTATCTACCCGACAATGTGGAAAATTGCCCAAGTATGTCCTGTACAAATAAGGCAGGAATAATCCAACCTGGCCAATTACCGCCCCACCAGTCTATTTCGATCATCAGTAAAGTCTCTAAGGTTTTGGAGTAGATCTGTAGCTCGGGTTGTGGGTGTTGAGGTTGGTTAGCTCGCTGAGCTGGTTTGTTGTTTTGCAGACGTTTCATTACCATGCTTGGTAACATCCTCAGTGCAGCCTCCGATGAAGCGTCGGTGTGTTTTCCCGCCTGGTTTTTAAACTCTGGGGTCCGTGAGATGGATTGCCTCACTTCCAGGTTTCCTTCATAGTGGAATGTATATGGGATCGAGTTCAATGTGTTTATTAATAGCATGCTTCGTGGAGTGCCGTACTTCCAGGAATTCTCGTGCTTGTCTCTGCCTAGCCTGTGCCAGGATCTTGGTGTTGTCCCAGTCGAAGTTGTGGTTCTCCTTGACCATGTGGATTGAGATGAGTGAGTATTGGTCGTGTCTTTTTGTAGCCAGTTGGTGTTCATGTACTCTTGTTGTTAGTTTCCTTCCTGTTTGTCCGATGTAGTGTTTCTCGCAGTCTCTGCAGGGGATCTTGTAGATGACATTGGTCCTGTCCATGGCAGGGAGTGGGTCTTTAGTTCGGGTGAGCATTTGTCGTAGGGTTGATGTGGGCTTGTGTGCCACTCTGATGCCCAGCGGTCGTAGGAGTCTTGTGGTGAGTTCCGACGTGTTCGTGATGTAGGGTAGTGTTTCTACACGAACACCAACTGGCTACAAAAAGACACGACCAACACTCACTCATCTCAATCCACATGGACAAGGAGAACCACAACTTCCTCAGACGACATGTCCATCCTGGGCCTCCTGCAGTGCCACAACGATGCCACCCGAAGGTTGCAGGAACAGCAACTCATATTTCGCTTGGGAACCCTGCAGCCCGATGGTATCAATGTGGACTTCACAAGCTTCAAAATCTCCCTCCCCCTACCGCATCCCAAAACCAGCCCAGCTCGTCCCCGCCTCCCTAACCTGTCCTTCCCCCAACCTATCCCCTCCTCGAATCTCAAGCCCCACCCCCATCTCCTACCTACTAGCCTCATCCCGCCACCTTGACCTGTCCGTCCTCCCTGGACTGACCTATCCCCTCCCTAACTCCCCACCTACACTCACCTTTACTGGCTCCATCCCCGCCCCTTTGACCTGTCTGTCTCCTCTCCACCTATCTTCTCCTCTATCCATCTTCTTTCCACCTCCCCCTCTCTCCCTATTTATTTCAGAACCCCCTTCCCCTCCACCATTTCTGAAGAAGGGTCTAAGCCCGAAAGGTCAGCTTTCCTGTTCCTCTGATGCTGCTTGGCCTGCTGTGTTCATCCAGCTCTACACCTTGTTATCTCAGAACCACAACTTCGACTGGGACAAAACCAAGATCCTGGGACAGGCTAGGCAGAGACAAGCACGAGAATTCCCAGAAGCATGGCACTCCACGAAGCATGCTATTAATAAACACATTGAACTCGATCCCATATACATTCCACTACGAAGGAAACCCAGAAGTGAGGCAATCCATCTCAACGGACCCCAGAGTTTAAAAACAAGGCGGGAAAACACACCGACGCTTCATCGGAGGCTGCACTGAGGACGTTACCAAGCATGGTAACGAAACGTCTGCAAAACAACAAACCAGCTCAGCGAGCCAACCAACCTCAACATCAGTAAAGTGATGGAAGGATTGATCAATAGTGCTATCCAGCAGCATCTGCTCGGCAATAACCTGAGTTTGGGTTCCGTCAGGACCACTCAGTTCCTGATCTCATTACAGCCTTGGTTTAAATATGGACAAAAGGGCTAAATTCCAGAAGCGAGGTGAGAGTGACAGCCCTTGACATCAAGGCTGCATTTGACTGAGCGTGGCATCACGGAGTCCTAGCAAAATTGGAATCAATGGGTATCGGGGAAAAACTCTCCAGTGGTTGGAGTCATACCTGACACATAGGAAGATGGTCGTGGTTGTTGGAGGTCAGTCATCTCAGCTCCAGGACATCTCTGCAGGAGTTCTTCAGGGTAGTGTCCTGGGCCCAACCATCTTCAGCTGCATCGTCAATGACCTTCCCTCCATCATAAAGTCCAAAGTGAACGTTCACCGATGATTGCACAATGTTCAGCACCATTCACGACTCCTCAGATACTGAAGCAGTCCATATCCAAATGCAACAAGATCTGGACAATATCCAGACTTGGGCTAACAAGTGGCAAGTAGCATTTGCACCACTCAAATGCCAGGCTACGACCATCATTAACAAGAGGCAATCTAACCGCCGCCCCTTGACATTCAATAGTGTTACCATCACTGATTCTGCAAATATCAACATCCTGGGAGTTATCATTGATCAGAAACTCAACTAGACTCAGCACTTAAATGCAGTGACTACAACAGGAAGTCAGAGGCTAGAAATAATATGGCAAGTAAATCACCTCCTGACTTCCCAAGCCCTGTCCACCATCTACAAGGCACACGTCAGGAGTGTGATGGAATACTCCCCACTTGCCTGCATGAGTGCAGCCCCAACAACACTCAAGAAGCTTGACACCATCCAGGATACAGCAGCCCGCTTGATTGGCACCACATCCACAAGCATCCACTCACTCCACCACCGACACTCAGTAGCAGCTGTGTGTACTATGTACAAGATGCACTGCAGAAATTCACCAAAGATGCTCAGACAGCACCTTCCAAACGCACAACCACTTCCATCTAGAAGGACAAGGGCAGCAGACATATGAGAACACCACAACCTTCAAATTCTCCTCCAAACCACTCACCATCCTGACGTGGAAATATCTCACTGTTCCTTCACTGTTGCTGGAATTGTCTCTCGTTGGTCAACCCATGCCAGGTAGACTGCAGTGATCCGAGAACCACCACCTTCTCAAGGGCAACTAGGGATGGGCCAGCCCCCAATGTCACATCCCACAAACTAAATCGATAAAAAAAATTACTCGTGTACCTGCATGTTAGTTTTGCTGTGTTACATATACGCTGACAACTCTCAGTTGTATCTCACCATCATCTTTTTTGGACTCCTCCACTGTCTCTGATTTATCCCACTGCCTGATCGTCATCCAATAATAGATCAGCAGAAATTTCTTCCAACTCAATACTTGGGCGACTGCAGCCATTGTCTTTGGTAACAACCACAAACTCCATTTCCTGGCCACCCTTTTCCACCACTGGCAATTGTCTTTCAATTAAGATTGTTTTGCAAACTTGTTATGTGTTGTACCCAAGTTGAACTCTTGCCCAAATATCTGCACCATCACTGCACCTCCAACAGTATTGCTTAATTCTCACATTTCAACTTCCCTGTTCTGAAACTCTCATTCAATATTTATTTCCAACAGACTTGATCACTCCAATGCATTCGTAGGCTGATCTCCTATCATCTGCCCTACCTAAACTTGTGCTCATGCAAAACTCTAATTCTCACATCCTAACTCACTCCAAACCTTATTCACCTGTGGTACATGTCCTTTGTGACTTCCACTCATTTCTGCTACAACTTTAAGATCCTGATTCTTGTTTACAAATTCTTCCATGGTTAAACCCTTCCCTATCTGTCACTTCTTCAGGCCTTCAAGCACTGCAGAGCCTTGCAAGCTTCCAATTTAAGGCTCTTGTGTATCCCTGATATTAATGACTTTGCAACTGTTGATCATGCTTTTACTTGCGCCTATGATCTGGATTAAGCGGTCACCATCTAGAAATGGAATAGGGACGTCTGTCCCAGCTCAGAGAACATAGTTGCAACTTGAAGCTTTCATTCTAAAGAAACATTTTCAATCAATCTGTTGGGACATGTTATGACACGCCTCTGGGGCACGTGAGACTTGAGCCTGACCTTTTGACCCAGAGGTGGGGGCACTACCTCTGCACTCACAACACCCAAAGCTTTCATACTATTGTGGCAAATAAATGAGCACAGCTAAAAAAAAGGCCCAAGTGACCAGCTCAAATTAAAAATGAACCTTGAATGATTATACCCAGGACAGTTTTACAAGACTGAGATAGCCAGTTGCTTCATGTTATCTTTGCAATTGTTTCAGCTGCTAGCTGACCATTTTAACTGTGTTGGAATTTACAGAGATTCAGATGAAAATATTATCCACTGAAAATCCTTTAGCTTTGCATTGACTGCAAAAACACCAGCAATATACACAGAACAAGTATTCCTATGTAAGTTAAGGAAATAATTTTACTTTAAGATTAACTGAAACAAATGGTTGCCCCAGCAATTTAATGTGGTAGAATACTGCAAGGAAGTTACAGACAATTAATGAACCCCTGCTGTGAGCTTGTCAAATCACTTATTTTTAAGGAATCCTGGGTGAATAGGAAATGGGCTGGATCTGAAGGGTAAATATTTGTTGAGATTCACAGTAGTACATAGGGAACCATATAAAATATAAACTGCAGATAAAACGTTTAGGAAAGTATTCATTTGTTAACTTCTTGTTATGCCCTTTGGCACGAAGCTCAAACTTTTAAGATATTCAATAATGCTTCATATTCAAGAGTCAAAATCTCAGCAGCACCATATTGAAATTTGTGAGTAGGTGATTTTGTAACTGTTAAGAATTATGGTGAGAAATCAATAATTTGCTTGAATCTGGCCCATTGTCTTACAGAAATGCAAAAATAACAAGCCTTAGAGTGATCAAAAAAGAATTACAATCTATAACTACCCTCTTGTATCACATTTGGCTGACTGACAGGGAGCCAAAGGAATATCTTATATCCCATTGAAAATATTAGCCATCTGAATCAAGGAAACTTTGACACCTTTAATCCATAGACATCACCATAGTAGCAGATTCCACGCTCTCAGGCACACCCAGCGTACAAAAGTATTTGAATACAGTACTTTTCTATTTTGTCTCTGTACAACTGCATTAGATAAAACCAGTGGGAGAGTTAACAGTTGAATTAACTCACACAGTCTTTAAGAATATTCACTGAAAAAAGTCAAAGTTCTCTTACTGTAAAAGTACTCTTTGCTCAGTGGTTTATTGATTTAATTCAAAGGGTAAAGTCACCATTGTCTCATTGGACCAAAGGGCTGTTCTCTCATTAGAGAGAGACTACTAGTAGTAATCTCATAATTAACATAACACCATAGTGTTGCGTGGTGTGTATGTAGTGGGAGTGGTAACGTTTTGAGAAAGCAGCAGTTTCATGGTATATAAATAAATAAACTTTGTGTCTCTACCTCAGCCCCTGTACATTCTTTGAATTTTTACCAAACCAGTCTTATTTTTTTTTGATTATACTGCCAGAAGGATGTCCCCATGTGATATTAAAATACACCTATATCAGGATGTGTATCAGAGATGGAACTGCAGATACTGGAGTCAGACATAACACAGTGTGGAGCTGGAGGAACACAGCAGGCCAGGCAGCATCAGAGGAGCAGGAAAGTTGACATTTCGGGTCGAGACCCTTCTTCAGAAAATAAATGTTCTGTTTGGTAAACAATTGTCACTTGTCATTCTATTTTCCACTCTCATTTCGGATTATTTCAGATACTCCAGTTTTCAAGTTCACAAGGTTATGCAACGAGTAGGAAACAAAATACGGAAGATAAGTTTCAAGGTATTTCCAAGATGACGTTCATTACTTCTTCAGCATGCCTTTCAAAGAGCAGTCTCTGAGACTAACTTACTCTCGGACTGGTTCAGTTCAGACAACAGCATGATCAGAGAGATAAATTTGCAGATCTGTTAACTTACAGAAATCTTGTAACATGTATTAGAATGTGCACAATTTCCGGTCATATTTAATATATGTTCCAATTTTGCACTTTGATGGAAGTGCCGAAGCGTGCAATGTTCAAATGAGAAATGAGACATTTTTATTGTATTTTCTGAAATGTCAGACTTTAACTGTACTGTCATGTGCTTATAGTTTATGAATAAAGCATATTTTTTTGCAAACAAATGTAACTGTTTTTAATGCCAAGCTTACAGTGGCAATGCACCATGGTGAAATACAACTAGCTTCAGGCACCAAATAAGACAAAGAAGAGCTGCAACTCAACAGATTGGTGGTTGGACTGGAGAATTGAAAATGATCTGTTTAAATACACTTCAAAGGAAAAGGCCATAATTCATTTTTAAAAGTTAGAAGTAACAAGTACTGAACTGAATTCTTTGAAATAGTTTTTATTAGTAAGAGCTTTGAGTTAAATGGTACATTTCAACCTTAAGCCATTCCAAAGTACCTCAAACCCAAAAAAGTACCTTTTGAAGGCTTGTCACTATTGTAATACAGGAAGTACAGCAGCCAGTTTTCACCCAACAAAACCCTACAAACAACAAGAGACAATGACTAGAAATTCTGTGCTACAGTTGTTAGTTGAAGAATAGGTATTTGTCAGAATCACAGGACCGCTGTATTGCTCTTTTTCAAATAGTTCCAGGCTTCCTTAGCCAACCGACCGAGCTGAAAGATGGGACTCGGTCTGACATTGATTCAAAAGTCATCACCTCAAGCACTACAGAATTCCCTTAGTACTGCACAGAAGTATCAACCTTGAATATGTGCTTCAGCCTCTACAATAGGACACAAGTTTCTGACTTGGGTGTTTTCAATACAAAGCCTGAGCAAACTGGATTCATTGAAGATGGAAAACAAGATGAATTCCAATCATAATTTCTGGAACATTTTCTAGAACAAACTAAAAAGCTCCTTACTTCATTAATAACATTTTGCAAGAAGAAATTATTCCTCAGCAATCCATTTATCTTCATGCTGCAATTTTTTTTGAAAATATATTTGATCAGGTTTACTGGATGGGCAAATGGGGAGATATTTCTCCTTTGTGAACTTGAAATTATACAGTAATTCTGTTGCCCCATTTTAACTCACATTAAGTCTCATTCATCTGTCAGTCCTGTGTTCGCTAACCTATGTTGGCTCCTACCAAGTCTTGATGCAATGAAGTATTGCTTGAAGCAATGTCTTGATTTTAAAATTCTCAACTTGCCTTCAAATCCCTCTATGCCTTAGCCCCTCAATCTCTCTGGAATATACTCCAGCCCCACAACCCTCAAAAATATCTGGTTTCTTCAGCATTTCCAATTTCAATGATTCCATCTTGAGGAGCTGTGCCTTCAGTTACCAAGCTCTGGAACTGCCTCCCTACATCTCTACATCTCTCTATTATGTTTTATTCCTTTAAGACACTCACTAAAAGCAACCAATTTTACTAAACTTCTGGTCACCTGAATTAACTTCTTTGCATGGTTCACTGTAATATCTTGGTTTACATTGCTGCTACAAAACACCATGCTGCCATTTATTATATTGAAGATGTTACAAAAATATAAATTGGTATATTCTCTGAAGAAGTAATAGAATCCAATTGGACTACATTATTTCCTATCCCACTCATGCATTCAGAGGCACTATAAGAACAAAATTGCGCTTATACTGAAGCACTGAGACTTCACATGGCTCCTACCTGAGCTGTCGTGGATCCTATGACAGCAGACAGTTCTGCTGGCACAGCCATTGAGTTAGATATTCCATCCATGTTAGAATGGATAAGTTTCAAGTTCCAAGTACAATGTCCTCTGTCCTACTAACCCCTCCATGTATCTTCAGATGCAAGATTAAACTGAGTCCCATTCTCACCCTTAAGACCGCAAAAAGTCCCATGGCATTATTTTGAAGAAGAGCTTTTGGCCAATACTTACTCTTCAATCCATATAACAGAATAACTGATCGTTATCATATTGCTGTTTTTGGCAATCTTTTGTGCTTAAATTGTATGATGCATTTCCAATGTACCAACAGTAGCTACATTTCAACTACACTTCAGCGATACATGCATTGAAATGTCCGGTGATTCTGAAAGGTGTTTTATAAATGGAAGTATTGCATTCCCATTTTGCCCTTTCTCCTTGACAGAAATCTGTCATGCAAGAGTACTAATGCATCTCAGTGTGCAATTTTTAAATTCTCATTCATTCATTCATGGAATGTGGACATCGCTGTCAAGGCCAACATTGATTGCCCTTCCTGAATTACCCTGGATAAGGTAGTGGTGAGTTGCGTTTTTGAATCACTGCACTCCTTGTGGTATACGTACACAGAGCGCTTTTAGGAAGAGAGTACCACGAGTCTGCTCGGCCTCATTCCTAACCAAGCTTTTCCAATACAACTATGTCATTAGCAACTATCCAAAAATGTGAAAAAATTGCTCAAGAATTGTTAATACATAAAACACAGACCCAAACTGGCCAATTATTATGTTGACAGTGAAGAAATATGATATAGTTCCAAGTCAGAATGCTGTGTGATTTGGAGGGAAACTCGCAGTGGTCTTTCCATACATCCACTGCACTTGCTGCACTTATCTGCTACATAAATGATTTGGAGGAAAACGTAGCTGATCTAATTAGTAAGTTTGCAGATGACACAAAGATTGGTGGAGTTGTGGATAGTGATGAGAATTGTCAAAGGATACGGCAGGATATGGATCTGTTGGAGGCATGGGCAGAAAAATGGCAGATGGAGTTTAATCCAGACAAATGTGAGGTGTTGCATTTTGGAAGGTTAAGTACAGGTGGAAAATATACAGTGAATGGCAGAACCCTTAGGAGTATTGATATGCAAAGGGATCTAGGTATGCAGGTCCACAGATCACAAAATGTAGTAAAAAAGTCTTATGGCATGCTTGCCTTCATTAGAAAGGGCATTGAGTATAAGGAAAGACAAGTTATGCTGCAGCTTTATAGAACTTTAGTTAGGCCACATTTGGAATACTGTGCACAATTCTAGTCACCACTCTACCAGAAGGATGTGGATGCTTTGGAGAGGGTACAGAAAAGGTTTACCAGGATGTTGCCTGGTATGGGGGATTTTAGCTATGAAGAAAGGTTGGCTAGACTGGGTTTGTTTTCACGTGAATGCAAAAGGTTGAGGGGCGACCTAGTAGAAGTTTATAAGATTGTGAATGGAATGAATAGAGAGGAAAGTATGAGGCTTTTTCCCAGGGTGGAGAGGTCAATTACTAGGCGACACAGGTTTGAGATGCAAGAGGGGAAGTTTAAAAGAGATGCACGAGGCAATTTGTTCACACAAAGGCTGGTGAAAACCTGGAACGTCTTGTCAGAGGAGGTAGTGGAAGCAGACACAATAGCAGCATTCAAGAAGCACCTGGATGAATACGTGAATAGGAAGGGAATAGAGAGATACGAATCTTGTAAGTGAAGACAGTTTTAGTGTGTAAGGGCAAAATGTGGCGGCGCAGGCTTGGAGGGCTGAAGGCTGTTTTGTTCTTCGTTCTTTGTTCTTGTCTTTCGAGGTGGTAGAAGTCTGGGGTTTAGAAGCTACTCTCAAAGGACACTTGGTGGTGAAGGGAATGAATGTTGAGGTGGTAGATGGAAAACCAGTCAAATGGCTACTTTGTCATGGATGGTGTCAAGCTTCATGAGTGTTATTGGAGCTATACCCATGCAGACAAGTGAGGATTATTCCATTAAACTCCTGATTTGGGCCTCGTAGACAGTAGACAAGTTTAACCTGTTTGGGATTGTACTACAGGCCCCCCAACGTTCAGTGACAAATTGAGAAGCAAATTTGTAAGGAGATCTCAAATATCTGTAAGAATGATAAAGTTGAAACGGTAGGGAATTTTAACTTTTCAGACATACACTGGGATTGCCATAGTGTTAAGAACTTGGATTGAAAGGAATTTGTTACTTGTGTACAATAAAATTTTCTTACTGACTATGTGGATGAACCTATGAGAGAAGGAGCAACACTTGACCTTCTCTTGGGGAATAAGGCAGGGCAAGTGACTGAGGAGTCAGTGGGGGAGCACTTTGGGGCCAGTGATCATAATTTTATTAGTTTTAAATAGATGCCCGGTTTGAATTGCTAGATCTGCTCAAAGTCTAATCAATTTAGCATGGTGATAGTGCCACACATAAGAGGGTGTCCTCAATGAAGATCAGAGTTAGTCTTCACATGACTGTGCAGTGATCACTGCTGCTGGTGCTGTCATGAAGAGATGCACGTGTGACCGGCAGATTTGTAAGGAAGAGGTGAAGTCCTTCTTTTGCCTCTTGTTGATTCTCTCACCAAATTTCACAGGTGAAGTCCAGCAGCTATGTACTTTAAGGCTTAGCAGACCTAATTAGCAGTGGTGGTATGAGCCATTTTTGCTGATGGATGTTGAAGTACCCACCCTCACTCAAAGCATATTCTCTGTATCTATCAACCTCAGTGCATCCTTCAAATGGTGTTCAACATGAAGAAGTGCTGAACATCAGCCAAGGTGTTCATTGGTATGTGTGGTCAGTAGAATCATAGTCATAGAGTTATAATAATAGCATTCTGGGTCAACCCACAGCAGGAGGACTGCAGCGGTTCAAGAAGTCCGCTCACCATCACCTTCTCAAGGGCAACTAGGGATGGGCAAGAAATGCTGGCCGGCCAGCGATGCCCAGATCCAACAAGTGAATCAAAAGAAAAATACAGCATGGAAATAAACCCTTCAGTCCAACTTATCCACGCTGACCAGATATTCTAAACTGATCTAGCCCCACTTGCCAGCATGTGGCCCATATCCCTCTCAACATTTCCTATTCATACCCAACCAGATGCATTTTAAATGTTGTAATTGTACCAGCCTCCACCACTTCCTTTGAGAGCTCATTCCATGCACGCACCACCTTCTGCGTGAAAATGTTACCCCTTAGGTCACATTTAACGCTTTCCCTTCTCACCTTAAACATGTGCCCTCTAGTTTTGGACACCCCACCTACCCTAGGAAAAAGACTTTGGCTATTCACCCTATCAGTGCCCCTCATGATTTTATAAACCTCTACAAGGTCACCCCTCAGCCTCAGAAGCTCCAGGAATAAAGCCCAGCCTCTCCTGATAGCTCAAACCCTCCAAACCCAGCAACATCCCACCTAAACCATTTCTGAACACTTTCAATTTTAACAAAATCTTTCTTATAGCAGGGAGACCAGAATAGAACACAGTATTCTAAAAGTGGCCTCACCAATGTCCTGTACAGTCACAACATGACCTCCCAACTCTTATACTCAAAGTACAGACCAATCATGGCAAGCATCCCAAACACCTTCTTCACCACTCTTTCTACCTACGACTCCACATTCAAGGAACTGTGCATCTGTACCCCTAGGTCTTTTTGTTCGGCAACACTCCCCAGGGCCCTCACATTAACTGTGTAAGTCCTGGCTTCAGCAGGAAATTTCTTTTAACATATTTGACCTGATGTCATGAGACTTCAACAGCACTCCTAAAGCAACTCCTAGATACCACTGAAATACCATCTATGGTCTGTCTTGCAAATGGGAGAGAACATACGCTGAGATACAGATGACAGTTACTAAGATGTTGCCTGTAAGCTATAATCCCATGAGTATCACTTTGTCACAGGTCCCCAGATATTAGTCAGAAGGTCTTTGCAGGATCAAGATGACTTGTTTTACTATTGTTTTTTTCTAGTATCTAGGTCAATGCCAGGTGTTGCATTCAGTTTCATTCCTTTCCTCTAGGTTTAGTAACAGTTTTGAAGCAAATAAAGTATTTTACTAGGCCATTCCAGAGGGTAGCTAAAATTCAGTCACATAGGGTCTGGAGTCACATATAGGTCAGACCAGGTAAGGATGACAGATAATCCTGAACAGTGGTAGTTAACCATTTGGGGTTTTTTTTCAACAATTGTTATGTGTTTATTTTAATTTTTAATCCCAAATTTTATTAAATTTCAGCATCTGCCATGGTGGAGTTGCAACCCAAACCCCAGAACTTTAGTCTGCGGTTCCTGGATTACTACGCTGGGTCATATTACCATTACACCACCACCTCCCCTGCTCATAGAGACTTCCTGTATGCTGCCTCATCGAATTTCTCATCTGATTCACATGCAGCAGAACTATTCTGTGGCCTCAGCTTCCAGGGGGCTGGCACATAAGAGCAGGAGATGACATTGTCCCTAGCCCCCTTCCAGTTTTCTCCTATGTGTGCTGTGTCACCTTGAGATGCAAGAAAAGCAATAATGTCAAGGGAGCTGCAATGTGTTTTGGTGATGTGTTTGCCATGGTGAATAGATAGAAATATATGGAGGCATTGAGACGTGGCTGTGATGCTGGAAGCTTTAGAATGTGCATGCGGGTGAAGTGGATTATCAAATGTTAGTAACAGGTCTTGAGTGCTAGTCAGTGTTACTGGGCAAGAAATGGTGATTGAGTTGATGCACTGTGTGGTGTGAGAGGTTAGTACTGTGTAGGTTAGAGATATCGTGTGAAGATGCATTTACTCACCTTAATGACCTATGTTATGTCATTAAATTTCTTCTTGCACTACTGTCAGGTCCTCAGGCCAGACTCCAAGCATTGACCAGCCGAGCCAACTGCTTCCATATCTTTAGAAGAGCAGATCTTGAGACGTCCTTGCTCCCCATGCAAATAAGTTGTCTCTTCTCCCATGCACTTCCATGACAAAGCCCTTCAATGCTTCATCTACGAACAATGGTCACCTCTCTATACCCGGGTTAACCATTTCTGCACTTTCCATTGGCAGCAATGACTGTCCAGTAGAGGTTTTCTTTTTGTCACTGTAGCTTTCTTTAAAGGGACAGACTTCCACACTGGAGACTAATTGGAACATGTGCTATTCTTACATATTGTTAACTCTCCATTCTAACACAGTATGGAGCTGGAGGAACACTGCAGGTCAGGCAACATCAGAGGGGTAGGAAAGTCAACAGTTTAGGTCGGGACCTCTCTTCAGATCCTTCATCCAGCAGAATGGGTCATACTGGGCTGCACATGAAAATCATGGAAAGGAGGAGGCAATACAAAGTTTACTCACTGCTCACCTCAAAGGTAACATGCAGGAAGGTCACAAGCCCTAACTCTGCACCTGAAAATAAACCTGAATGAATTTTGGCCCAGGCATATTGACATCACATCTGATTTTTTTTTTCGGGCACAGCAATCTCATCCTCTCCTGTAAATGGTCTAGGAATCTCACATGTAAAACATAACTCCCCATTATTAAAAGGTCCTCTCTTCTGAGTGCCCACCAGGACATTCTGATTCTACCCGACTCACAAGGTCTAAGCTACCTCTTTCTCTGCTAACCTCCACCTGTAAGGATTCCAAGACCACACCTGTCACCTTGGAACCCTTTCTCAGCCTTGCTGTTCTATGTTACAATCCTGGTAACGAGGTGGGAACATCAGGTTTGCTTGCTGCCTACCTACAACAGAGTCCTTTGGATCCCCATAAAAACAGAGCAGACAGATTTTTACTGAATGGTCTACGTCAGTATGGAGTACAGATTCTTTCCAGGTTAGGACACAAACTATTTACTTAACATTGGAGAACACAAGCATAGGCTAGCAGATCAAGTTTTGAAGACCTGCAAGCATGAGCATGCATAATACTGGAGTTTAACCGTATGAAACCCTGTAGCTTTAAAGCAGAGAGCACTGATCGGCTCTATACATTCATATGAGAATCAATCCATTCAGCAGTCTTTAGTTTGAACAAGTTATCTGAAGACAATTGCAAAGAATCCCAACTCCGCACCTCCATAATTGATGGAATACTCCTTCTACTAATGTGTCTATGGTAAGTGATTGTTCTTGTTATTATTGCTCTCCTCCACATATTCTAGATTTACACTCCCTAAGTGCTAATACTTTAGAAAGTTAGAGGAGCTGCCTGAAGTTGGCTGGTGGTTGGACTCAGAATTGTTGCCAAGCTCGACATTTGTGATCACTGCCTGATCCAGACAATTGTGTCCTGTGACTGTGGGAGCAATAAGCCACACAGCAGCCCTGCAGACAGCCCTAGTGTGTGCATTCTTGAAATTTGCTGTGGCAGTTACCACCCAGCCAGAATCAACTTTGTGTTTTCAATGAGTTTCTTATCAGACAACTGATGCCCATATCATACATTTTCTCCTAATTACTTTCCCAGCCTCTGCTTCTAAGTTGATTGGCTATGAATTGTTTTCTTTTGTCCATTTAGGACAAAGAATTTATTCATTTTTTGTTCCCCCTATTTAATAACGTAAAACTCTGAAAATACCCATATGTTAAAAGAAGGAACTTATTTACTAGCTTATTTAAAAAGAAAGTAGAAATGATGGAAGATGAGGCAAATAGAAGTCAGAAACCTATTTAGCAGCATGAACATAAGAAAGCCTGAAGTAACAGGCACTGCAAACTATGGAACTATGAAATGTTCAGACCTATTGCTGAAGGGAAAAGAGTTATAAATGGATTAGTTTGTTTTTCCTTATCCTTACATTGATCAGGGTACTGTGCAGAATTTCACAGTGCTTGTGTAAGCACAGATTCAACTAATACAATTTATTGAATAATATCCTTTGTATCACCATCACATAATACCTTTCCAATGTGTTGCAGATTACTTTAATTGAGTTTAGTGTCAGAGGCATAATATTGGATTTCTAGTAGACAAAAGTGCATGAAGGGGTGTGGGTGTAATTTGAAAATTCCATTTACAGAGGTCAACAGTGGAACCTGGCCTCTGAATATGTTGCAGATTTAAAGGGAGGGTTGGGGTGGGGGTTTTGGAAACTTACAAGACTCCAGTGAAGTGGATAAGCACATTGACAGTCCTCAGAAGAGCAGTTTCAAATTTTCAATCAGCAGACACAGGGTAGCACATTGTGTCTGGGGCACATCAGGATGCAGCTGGCGTGAACACAGTGGGAAGCATGAGGCTTAAAGGATATAACGCTCAATCATTGCAGAGAGCGAGAAAAATGCATAACAACACAACAGTTGGCACAGAGTTGGCATTGCTGGTGCTGTGAGAGACTTGCATTTATCTTGAGTCAGACATTGAATTCTGAGAATAGTATTAAGTTGTTGGCATCATTCATTACTGCCAGATCCAAGATAAGGTTCCCTAATTCATTATGCTCCAGACAAGACAGTCCAAACTGGTAAGCCCGGGTGAAAAAGGCTGAATTGGCTCCTCATTTTTATTCACTCAACTCCATGATTAGTTGCAATAAGGATAAGTGAAAAAAAAATTCTTTTCCCTTGTAGATGCCTTTCACTCAGGCTCAAATAAACTAATGCTTTAAAAGGATCCAGTTTAACCAGATATTCTTGAGTAAACAGAGAGTGTGGTTATAAATACTAAATGGGAGAAGAATGAGTAATGTAACACGCACACACATAGATTAGAAATAAGAGGTCAGTCCAAATAGATAAAAGTTTAGAAAAGATGTATAATACAAATATGCCTACAAGTATAAATTCAGGTAGCAAATTCAACCTGGCCTTGGACTAACAGTGCACTTTCTGGGTAAGGAAATGTCTAAAACTTTAATTTGTGCAAATCTGCAGTTTTAATTTTCTGAAGGGTCTGAGTTTTGAGCTGATTTGTTTTCAAGGGATGCATCAAAAGAGTACCCTATTTAAGAACCATTATCTGGCTCAGCTAAGCCCTTTCTATTGAGTGCACATATAAGAATACAACTTAGTGCAACTTAACACTCGAGATTGTGACTTACACACGAGTACTGGAGTTGAGCATCTCAAGGAGCTCAACGGAGGAAGGAGACGGGTTTCTGGTTGCTTTTGCCTAAAATAAACCAGCTGTTTGTGAAGGATTGAGAAGTATTTCTAGTCTTTAATAAAAAATAATGGTCTTTATTTTGTGTTAGATCACCTGTCTTTTCTCTTTTTCTTTCAAACAGCTTATTAGGTATAAGATTGATGTGAAAAAAGGTGGAAATACAATAAATTGGTCAGAGTAAAGATTCTTCAAGTGTAAATGATTTAATTTATAACTTAAGTAAAATACAATAGAGATGGCAAGTCTGGTAATATATTGCAGCTACAACATGTGGGAGTTGCTGACACATAAGATGATCCACAACAAACACATCTGCAACAAATATTGCAGCTCAAGGAGTTAAGGAGCTAGAGTCTAGGCTGAAGACATTGCATTGGATCAGGGAGGAGTAAAAGTACCTAGACACTTTGTTCCTGGAGGCAAACGCAGCCTTTAGATTCAGGAGTTCCTGTACCTGCATTTCCCATGGCTAATTCACACAGTCTGCATATCCCTAGACACGATGGACAATTTAGCATGGCCAATCCAGTTAACCTGCACATCTTTGGATTGTGGGAGAAAACCCATGCAGACACAGGGAGAACGTGCAAACTCCACGCAGATAATCATCCAAGGGTACAATCAAACCAAGGTCCCTGCCACTGTGAGGTGATAGTGCTAACTACTGAGCCACTGTCCTGCCCCAGATGGAGATATAGCTAGAAATTTAACAACCAGATGGATTCGTTCAGCTGTGGGACACCTCAATATTAAGCCAACATGTCAGCCACAAGAAGGCAGATGTATGTCGATAAGGGGATGCGAGAGGGGCTAGGATCTCTGGAGGGTGGGCTGATCTCTGATGGAGTGAGTGAGAATGAGAGCAATTACAGCATACAAAAACCAAAAAAAGGCAACAACTTTTCAGCTTCTCTTTGATTTAGCCACCAGCTGAGACCATTCAGTCCATAAATAGCAACTGTGTTCCAATCTACATCAAAAGATGACAACGACAATGAGCATTTTAACTGGTCCCTTGACTGAATTGTGCCTCCACAACTGACTTGCAGTGGGCCTGGGAAGATATTGTTAGCACAAGTGTGAATGGAGCAGTAGGTTATTCTCCACCAATTTTAAAACACTGCAAGACTGTTTCTGCCGGGCAGGAGGCCTGAAATTCCAGCCTGTAGCTCCTATGATTCCTTGCCTATTTTATCCACTTTTGACGGATGAGCCTTTAGGCATTGTGAGCTATTCAAGGTGTTGTCTTGCATTTTGCTGTCAGTGATAAGGAATGAAAGGCATTGATTATTATGCATACAGCTGCCCATGGACTTTTCATACACTTTTGCGTGACAAATTACAGTCATCACCAGGAATCTGGGACAAGGTCTAGAAACAGCACATCTCTTCAGCCAATCATATTGAAGAAAGTCAGAAGTGTACATGAGAAAACTAAATTAATTATAACATTAAGTAAAAGAACTAAATAAAGATAACAAAGGAAGACAGGATTAAGAGAAAGTCATAAAAGATACAGAAAGTGCTAAGAAGTTGCTTTAATATTAATTTTAAATTGCTTTTAAATCCCGAACAATAATTAAAGTCTGAAGGAACGATATTCTTGTCTGTCACTGTCAGAGAGTTAGTTTGACATTATATGTTGCTTATAAGATTCTTTTAAAATTATGAATCAAATGCAGCAGCTCTAACTTTTTCTGGCCGATTTATTGGTTACTTATCGGGTAGATACCATCTTCTCTTGCACCTCGGTTGTTTTAATGCAGAATCTGTCAGTGAGGTACCAATGGAACAAAACTCTAATGGCAATTGGGCAGCAACTTCCTGATTTCAACATAAAACTCCATACATGCAGACACCAGAAGTTGTTCTCATAGTTACTGAATGCTGTTCACCTTGTTATTGTCTCTTTTTACAAGTTGCTGGCCATTATTTTTCTGCGTCTTGTAATAATTTTCCCCATAATGATTCCAGACATAATTTCTCATTAAAGAAACCTTCATTATATTCGAGCTATCACATGCTGGGATCTTTGCTGTGTAGTTATTAATCATTGCCTATGCAGAACAGAGAAAGGAAGTCTGCCCTGGGGAATTGCCTGTCAGTAACTGAACTCACATAACTTTGCTTCTGATAAAATTCATAGATGAAATATCTGGCAGGTTCAATAATATCTAATGATAATGCATAGGGAGAATTAAATGCCTGCGGTGAGGTGGGGTGTGTAAAATGATACTAAATGGTATTAGGTCAGGCCCTTGTTTTATGTGAGCCAGAAATTAAGCCAGATAGGGGATCCACTTATTAACTGGGAATCAGCAATTAATGGACAATTAAGGTAATTAATGAAACAATTGAAATTGTTTTTATGAGTCCAGTAGCATTTTCCAAGGTACTTATACACAGAAGGGTGGGGGAGCTGGTTACATTTTGGAGAGGTATGGAGGGCAGCTTTAAAAGGACTGCAAAGGCTTGCTGAACTCAAGCTACTGTCACTGGGACATTTCAATAATTGGGCAGACAAGTATAAGGTCAGTGACGGATTCAGGGTCCCCTGAGGAACGAATGCTCCTGACAGGCCCATTTTGCAGCAGCATCTAAATGTGAGGCCGGGGATGAAAGAAAAGCATGTCTTCCCAACACCCACTGGGAGGAAGCAACTTCCATGCACAAGTGCACAAACTCCACTGAAATGCACATTGAGAGTTAAAAAGGACAGAGACAGAGTGTGGGCAAGTAGAAACAGATAACATCAATCAGGTGGCCTTTAGCATGGGCAATCCTGTGATAGGAAAACAGCAGAAGACCACAGGGAATCAAGTACTGATACATGGGAAGGGTGGATAGGGTGTATCAGCAACAGATGAACTACTTTCAAATGTCAGTGACATTTTCACTGATGTCTGTGCCTGTCTTGAAAGCTCTATACAGCTTGATGGTGGCAAAGATGAGCTCCAATTGTAGAGTCAATAGTTCTCAATCTCAGGGTCACTGCAGTTCTGGATTCCTACACCTCACACCAGGGATTCACTGGAGACATATGCAGCATCTTCCCATCAGGCACACATTATTACATCAAGATAGCCCTCTGACAGAGGACCAACCAGTATGAAAATTACCAAACTAATGCTGACAGACAGCCTGGAAGTACCAGAGGATGTGACGCCATCTCATAGATTAATGCGTATGACCATCAAGGCTCTAGCAGGCCAGTTAGTGTGTTTTATCAAACCAAAAGGTTTACATTTCCTCAACATAAAACTTTTTCTGTGACCTCCACCAGTGAATCCTTCAGATATGTGCTCATTATCCTGAGAGCAACCTCAATGCCTAAATTCTGCAGCACTCCCAGTTGGTACAGCTTTTCACCCACTCCCTCCAAAGACCTATGAGGATAGGAGGAAGCAAAGGACTGACACGGAAGAACTCTATTAGTATGAGCCATGCTGCAATCAGAGCAGATCACAGTCTCATAATGAGATTCAACTGCTTGATTGATAAACTGGACACCTTTAAAATGCCCCATCTCGGGTCTCCTGGATATTGGTGGTCTTCTTCTGTGTTTTACCTAAGATGGCAGAAGGGGGAAACACTGGCTGCTGAAGCAAGGCTGGAGGGTGTGAAGGCTGAAGAAGGAGAAGAGTAGTCGCAACATCCTGAGACATCCATGAAACCACTTGGAGAGTTCCATGATATAGGCGCTGGGGAGACATGGGATGCTCTTATACTGGGTGCTTTTCTTGAATTTTGCCTCTCCAGCCATCCAGACAAATACAGACATGTATTCTAAACATTAAGCCACTCACCTCTGTTGAAAGATCAATGCACATTGCCTTATTAGTTGCAGGGCTTCTGTGAGCTTGACTCCAAGGACATGTACCATGATCTACCCAGCCAGACCCAGGTCAAACCTCCTACATTTCCGTTTCTTTATGGCCCCCATCAGTGCATTACATAGAAACAAGATTTGAAATTTTTAGAGTGACATATGAACATTCTCCATGGTTCTGGTCTTCATCTAACATCAGTGAAGCCATAGTATAATTACAAATCTCTCATTGACACACGTACATGACACTTCCCTCTTCATTGCCAGGTACAGTTGAGACAGGTTGCTGTCCTGTTATATGTCACATTTTCAAAACCACTGTTTTTCAAATCTTGTTCTGAGTTGTTCTATGGCACAGATGGATACAATTCTTGTCTTCCCTTTTTTCAATAGTAAAAGAAAATTGAGTAACATAGAAAGATGCTTAGGTATTGAATTGATTTTTGATAGCAATGTGCAATGTGTAGGTGTATCATTGTTTTATACCAGTAATAGCTAAAAAATGGGGAATAGAATGTAGTGTTTTGTGCATGCCAGCAATATTGGAATGGTGAATATTTACATTCCAAGCAACATTTAATTCTGAAACAGCTGAATAACTTATTTGCACTGTGATTATATTTTATCTGGTATTATTACAAATCAGCTGGAGGTAGAGTGCAAAAAGTTTTCTGGAAATCTTATCTTTGAAAGTACTGTACAATATAGGGTACATGCAGACACTCTTAATTGACTATGAGAAACTAGACAGTGCAGCTGAATCAAGCTCGTCACAGAAAAGATTTTCAATGACATTCCCTAGTATTGTATTTAAATGATAAATTATTACAAATGCTTCAAACACTAGCAGAAAAGACAGCTTTCTGTCTGATATTCCACAGTAGATATTGGAGCAGGAAGATGTCAACTGAGAAAGCTGGCTCACTACAACCAGGAAGCAATATCTTAAATCAATATCTGATCCATTACCATAAGGGACTGGTATACATACACAACAAGGTCCCTCCGATCTTCAGTGCTTCCCAGGGTCCTAAACTCATCACATATTCCCTTGCCTTGTTTGTCCTGCCCAAGTGCATCACCTCACATTTATCTGGATTGAATTCCATTTGCCACTGATCAGACCATGTGGCCAGCCCATCTATACCCTCCTCTAAACTAAAGCTATGCTCCTCGTGATCTACCAGCCCACCAATTTTCATGCCATCCATGAATTTACCGATCAACCCTCCTACATTCAAGTCTAAATCATTTATACATAGCCCAAGCAGCAATGGCCCCAACACTGATTCTTGCAGAATCCTGCTGAACACAGGCTTTCAGACACAAGAGAACCCGTCACCCTCTGCTTTCTCCCATTCAGCCAAATCTGGATCCATTTTGGCATATTTCCTCGGATCCCATGGGCTCTTACCTTCAATGTCAGTGTCCAATGCGGCTTCATCAAGCCTTGTTGAATTCTAAGCAGATTACGCCAAATGCATTGCCCTCATCTAGATACCTGGTCACTTCCCCAGAAAATTCAATCAAATTGGTGAGACATGACTCCCCCCTTAGCAAAATCGTGCTGACTATTCTTGATTAATCCCTGACTCTCTAAATGCAGATTAATTCTGTCATTCCAATAGCTTCCCAACAATTAAGGTTAGACTGATTGTAGTTTCCTGCTTTATCCCTTGCTCCCTTCTTGAAAATTGATACCACATTCCCTGTCTTCCAGTCCTCTATCACTTCTTCTGCGGCCAGGGAGGAGTTGAAAGTTATTACCAGCTCCCGTGCTTTTTCCTTCCCTGCCTCACTCAACAGCCTGGGATACATTTCACCCAGCCCTGGGGATTTATCAACTTTTAAGTCTGCAGGCCACTCAGAACCTCCTCTCTGTTTGTGCTAATTTATTTAATTATACCATAGTCCTTCACCCTGTTTTATTTTACCCACATTGCCCCTATGGCTAATGAATACCCAGACAAGGTATTAATTTTGAACCCTAAGTACATTCTCCATCTTCACACACACATTACCACAGCAGTCCTTAATGGGTCCTATTCTTTCCCTGACTATCCTTTTACCCTTAATGTATTTGTAAAACAATGTAGAGTTTTCCTTTATTTCACCTGCTATTATATATATTTTTTTTATCCTCCTAATTTACCTTTTAAGTTTCCCTTGCATATTCTCTATTCCTCAAGGACTTCTGTTGTTTTTAGCCCTCAGTATTTGCCATAAGCCTCCCTTTTTGACTTTATCCAATCCTGTCTATCTATCAATATCTAGGGTTCTCTGGATTTGTTAGTGCCATTCTTCAACTTTATTGGAACATGTACTCTTATTTCCTTCATGGTGCATTCCATTGCTCTGACACAAATTTAGCTGAAAGTATCTGCTTCCAGTCTACTCTGGTCAAAGCATATTTGGTCATACTAAAATCTCCCAGTTCAGAACTTTGATTTTAGGCTCATCCTTGTCCTTTTCCATAACAATCTTGAATCTAACAGAGTTATGATCACTGTCTGCAAAGTGTGCCCCCACATATACTTCAACCACTTGCCCAGTTTCATTACCTAAAATCAATTCCAGGACTGCCCCCTCTCTTGTAGGGCCTTCTACGTACTGTCTTAAAAAGCTGTCCTGGATTCATTTTAAGTATTTCACAACCTCTAAACCTTTCCACAATGACTATTTCACACAATGACAATACAAGTTAATTTTTAGGATGTTGAAATCCTCCACTATCCTATTACTTTTACATTTCTCTGAAGTATGCCTGCATTTATGCTCTTCTTTTTTTCTCAGACTGTTAGGGGGTCTATAGTATACTCCCAACGATGTGATTGTTCCTTTTTGATTAAGTTCGACCCAAATGATTTTATTTGAGGAACCTTCCAAGATGTCATCCCTCCGTTCTGCTATAATTGATTCCCTGATCAATATTGCACCATTTCTTCTTCTTTGCTGACTCACTTGTTGCCTATTCTAATTTTGATCGTACATTCCCTTAAGACCCCTCTTCCCCTACCGCCAGACCTTCTCTCAGGATCCCATCCTTGCTTCCATGTTAGTATAGAGATTCCCAAACAGCACTAGCAAACCATCCCGCAAAGATGCTGCTCACATTCCAGCTCAGATGCAACCCTTCGGCCTTATTTATATTCTACTGTCCCCAAAATGGTCCCAAAGTCCCAGAAATTAAAGCTCTTCCTCATGCACCATCTCTTCATCCGTACATTCATGTGGACTAACTTCTTATTCATGTCGTAACTAGCACATGGTACCAGAATAATCCAGAGATAACTGCCTCTTGGTCCTGTCCAAACCAGAGGTCCTGAGCTGCAGCTGCTTAAAACCATGCAGATCAAGAATTGGTCTTTTCAGTCAATTACAAACTCTGACTTGAAGTCACCACACTCACATTTCTCCACTAATCTGTAGAGATCATTAATAAAACCATCTACCGTTTCCCCTGACACTTCTCTTAGATCTTGTTCTTTCAAGAATTTTGAGTTCTGAGGTTGAAGTAACTGTGAAAGGCTTTCCATAACTCTTCAAAAGTAAATGTGCTTCTTTTACCCCTTAGCAAGCTATAGCATCAACAATACTCCAAATTGCGTATACAAGCATATTTACTCATTCTGCTTCAGTATTTAACGTGTAAGCTACTCTAAAGCTCATAACTTGTTATTCTAACATTTCCAATTCTGTCTTCTACATAGTCATAAAATTAAGCCTCCTGGCAATATTATTTCTAATGCAATGTCTTCTGAATGTGATTAAACATTTTGTTTGCTTAAAAGACTTTTATTCTCCCTGCCTTAATGCAGCTTCACTGTTTGAATCCTGCTGTCTGTAGTTTTAACAATCAATTCTGACATTAATTACAGAATTACTGATTAATTCCTGCACCTTGTGGTTTAAATAAATGATTCCTAACTTCATCACGACTCTTATGAAGAATCTCCAAACTTCACCACAGCCTGAATATAATCTCCCAGGCTTTCTGCCTCTGTTTGACCGTTCTCCTAAGTCTTCAAATCTGCCCAACAACATCACTTTAATTATGGGTTCCATGGTGTTCCAGGGTCTGCAAGCTTTGATTAATGTTTCTTTCATGGACTTTATTTTTGTTTCGCTAGCTGTGCCTTGCGATGTGCACTCATTATGGCACTGACACTTGATCTGAGGAGTAAATAGTTTTATAACCTCTCGCTTCTCCAACCTGGATTACTGCACCTTTTTAAAGTTTCCCCAGTCCACCTAAGGATTTTAAGCTTTACTTATGGAATCCTCCTATGGTGGCTCAGTGGTTAGCACTGCTGCCTCACAGTGCTAGGACTGGGTTCAATTCCACCCTCGGGCAACTGTCTGTGTGGAGTTTGCACATTGTCCCAGTGTCTGCGTGGGTTTCCTCTAGGTACTCCGGTTTCTTCCTCTGGGTACTCCGGTTTCCTCCCCTGGTCTAAAGATGTGCAAGTTAAGTGGAGTGGCCATGCTAAATTGCCCATAGTGTTCAGGAGTGTGTAGCTTAGGTGGGTTATAGGGGGATGGGGCTGGGTGGGATGCTCCAAGGGTTGGGGTGGACTTGTTGGGACAAAGGGCCTATTTCCACACTGTAGGGATTCTATGATCTATGTCTGTTTGCTCAGCACTGAAGTTGGACTCATGATTGCTCCCACACACCACTTTAACCTTAAGGTTACTAATTCTCATTTCCAGGGAGTTATTCACTCTCCTGTTGCAATTTTTTGAATTCACTCATGTGATGTGGGCATTGCTGCTTGGCCAGCATTTATTGCCTAAACCTTGTTGTCCTTGAGAAGTGCATTTTGTAGATAGTACACACTGTTGCAACTGATCTTCGGTGGTGGAAGGAATGGATGCATGTGAACGGGCTATATTGTCTGGATGTTGTCAAGCTTCTTGGGTATCGTTAAAGTAACACCCATCCAGGCAAGTGGGGAGTATTCCATCACACTCCAGACTTATGCCTTGTCATGGTGGACAGGCTTTGGGAGTCATGAGGTGAGCTCCTCACTGCAGTATTCTTAACCGCTCACCTACTCTTGTAGCCATTGTATTTATATGGTGAGTCCAGTTGAGTTTCTGGTTAATGGTAATCCCAGGATGTTGACAATGGGGGATTCAGAAATGATAATACCATTGAATGTCAGGGCCTGGTGGATAGATAGTCATAGCCTGGCACCAATGTTACTTGCCACTTGTCAGTCCAAGCCTGGATATTGTCTAGATCATGTTGCGTTTGAATGTGGACAGCTTCAATATATGAGGATCACAAGTACAGCAAATTGTGCAATCATCAGTGAACATCCCTCCTTCTGACTTTAAGATGGAGGGAAGGTCATTGATGAAGTAGTTGAAGATGGTTGGGCCTAGGACACTAAACTGAGGAACTCCTACAGAGATGTCCTGGAGCTGAGATGACTGACTTCCAACATCCACAACCATCTTTCTAGATGCCAGGTATGATTCCAACCACTGGAGAGTTTTCCCTTTGATTCCCATTGATTTCAGTTTTGCTACAACACCTTGATGCCACACTCGGTCGAATGCAGCCTTGATATCAAGGGCTGTCACTTTCACCTCACCTCTGGAATTCAATTCTTTTGTCTATGTCTGAACCAAGGTTGTAATGAGTGGCCCTGGCAGAACCCAAACTGGGCATCACAGAGCAGGTTATAGCTGAGCAGGTGCTGCTTGATAGTACTGTTGATGACGCCTTCCATCATTTTACTGATAATCAAGAGTAGACAAATGGGGTGGTAACTGGCCAAATTGGATTTGTCCTGCTTTTCGGGTACAGAAGATACCTGGGCAATTTTCCACATTGTTAGGTAGATGTCAGTGATAGTGCCACACAACACAATAAAGGTTGTTTTCAATGCGAAGGCAGGACTTCATCTCCACATGGGCCGTGCGGTGGTCACTTTTACTGATATTGTCATGACAGATGAATCTCCATCTGACAGATGATAAGAATAAGGTCAAGAATCTTTTTCCCTCACTACCTTCTGCAGACCCAGTGCGGCAGGTATGTCCTTTAGGACCTGACCAACTTGATCAGTAGTGTTGCTGCTAAGCCACTCTTGATGGTGAATATTGAAATCCCTTAACCAGAGTACATTTTGCGCCTTTGCCACCCTCAGTGCTTCCTCTGTGTTGTTCAATATAAGCCGAGGAAGGATGGTACGTAGTAATCAGCAGGAGGTTTCCTTGCCCATGTTTAAGCTGAACCCATGAGACTTCATGTGCTCTGGCATCAAGGTTGAGAACCCCCAGGGTAACTCTCTCCTAATTGTATACCACGACGCTACCACCTCTGCCGGGTCTGTCCTGCCGGTCGGACAGGACATATCCAGGGATGGTGATGGTGAGGGGTCATTGTCTTTAAGGTATGATTCCAGGAGTATAAGTCTGTCATTCTGTTGCTTGACTAGTCAGTGAGACAGTTCTATGAATTTTGGTACAAGCCCCCAAATGTTAGTAAGGAGGATTTTGCAGGGTTGACGTGGCTGTTTTTGTCGTTGTCATTTCAAGTCCCTAGATCATTTCAGGTGGCCCATTTGGTTCCTTTATTGAGACTTTGTAGCAATAGCTTGTTAGAACATTTCAGAGGGCAGTTGAGAATCAACCACATTGCTATGAGTCTGAAGTCACAAGACCAGGTGAGGATGGCAGATTTCCTTCCCTGAAGGACATTTGTGAGCTAGATGGGTTTCTCAACAATTGTTTCATGGTCATCAGTAGATTCTTAATTCCAAAACATTTTTTTAAAATTGAATTCAAATTCCACCATCGTGTCAAGCGATAACACCACTAGGGCCATCACCTCCTCTCAATAGTGTCAGCTGGAGGAACACAGCAGGCCAGGCAGCATCAGAGGAGCAGGCAAGCTGGCGTTTCGGGTCGGGACCCTTCTTCAAAACAAGACCCTTTTTCTGAAGAAGGGTCCCGACCCGAAACGACAACTTTCCTGCTCCTCTGATGCTGCCTGGCCTGCTGTGCTCCTCCAGCTCCACACTGTGTTATCTCTGGCTCCAGCATCAGCAGTTCTTACTACCTCCTCTCAATATGTTTGTTACCAGGTCTGAAATGCTTCACCATTTCCTGCAGCATTGGTCTTTGCAGAGGATTGCTTAAAACTTTCTTCTGTAAGTTTCTTAAATCTTCAGCTCTTTCCTGCTGCACACTGTGTTGTATGAACAGCCAACTTAGAGTTGAGTTTAACGGTCTCACTGCTGCTCACTATGTATTGTATGAGCTGTCAAATAAAATCCACACTGCTGATGACCATGGTGTGCAGGCATTTCAGATCACAGTGCTATATGAGCTGCTGTTCAAGATGAAGATTACTGCCATCATCCTCCTTAAGTGCAGGAAACTAAAAAGTCTGCTTGGTCTAGTGTGGTAGGGGAAAACCACTTCCTGGTCTAACACAAGAATATCTTGTAAGTAAGATGTAGTTTGTTGCACATTAGCAACATATTACAGGTTGCAGTGATAGAATAGACATTGCTACACAGACTTTGAGGAGGACCAGACGTAAGCTTTCACTCCTTTTTGATACCAAGCTACTCTGCCCATGTCATAATAGTGACAGGCATTCTGGCATTCTTCAGAACTAACCCTTTCGGGCCCATATACAACAAGGGAGTGAGATTTGCGAGTGTTGTTGGGGAGAGTTTAAACAAATTTGATAGGGGAGTGGTAATCTGAGCATAGATTCAGAAAGTAAGGAAGCAAAGCTGGAAATAGAAATTAGAAAGCTAGCAAGTGAGTACAGGGAGGTCCTCGATTTACAAACGTCTAATGAACTCTCATACCTACAAATGTGATCCCATACAGGGATGTAATTTTAAAGATCTGACATACGAACATTTCCGGCACTTCTGAGCAGCTACTTTATATTGGCCTGCATTGTGTTCCAATTTGCATACAAATTGAAATAAAACCAGAAGAATTGCAGGTACTGGAAATGAGAAATAAAAACAGAAATTGCTGGAAAAGCTCAGGGGGTCCAGCAGTCTCTGTGGAGAGAAATCAGAGTCAACGTTTCAGGTCCAGTGACCCTTCCTCAGAACTGATGGTAGCCAGGAAAAAGTTGTTTTTTTATGTAGAAGATAGGGTAGGGTGAGTGTTGCATACAATTTAAAAGGACACAAGAACGGAATCCGTTCACAACCCATGGATTGCCTGTAATGAAATAGACGAAACAAAGGCTAAAATAGAGACAACAAACAAGTCGCTCAGTGATTGTTGGTGTATTCTGTAATACATGAATAATGCAAATTATAGATACTTAGAAATATGATTTCATCGTTTTAATGAAATGTAGTTTAAAAAAGGGCAGAAATGGCAGTGCAAAACTCCTGATTGTGTGGTCTTCAGATGAGATGAAGAGAGGGATAAACAAGAAGAAGGGAGAGGTTAACATTTTAATTAAAGAAAGACAGGTTCAGGGAGGGATGATACGCTAGAATGAGCATCAAATAGTGCCAAAAGGTTTGAACTGAATAACGAAGAACAGCCAATCACACCTCAAGTGTATACCATTGATCCACAGCCAGGGGACATTGATTAGTGAATCATAGATAAGTACCAAAACCAAAGTTGGAATCCTACTGTTCTTAATTTTTTTTTTCTCCCTGTCTTTATGATCTAAACTTGCATTTGTTCTGATGTTGTTTCAATTCAGCCTACTCAGTGATGTCACTACATACTTCTGGAGCAGGATTGACTTGAACCCAGACCTCCTGGCTAAGAGTTAGTTGGTGACAAACAGAGTTTAGGCCTGATACTCTGGACAGCTAGCAGCTCCACCAGGAGGGGAGGTATTGTTGAAGTAGAGAGGAGACCGCAAGGGTGCCTGCAAGGGCGACCCTCTATACAGATTTTTAAAAGCTTAGAGTTCAGACAAGACAACTGTTGTCAGGGCATCAGCGTAAAGAGAGAAGCCCTTGACAGAATGGCTTGGGGCTAACGCTTTGTCCTTTAAATCAGAGCAGCGGCATGCTGTGGTAATTCAGATTGGTGGATAACTGTGAGGAGAGACATGAAACCACATATGGATTAAGTTGAGTAGTAATGGGTTGATAAATGTGGATTTGAGGAAAAGCATAGAAAGAGTAGTATAGGTGCACATGTAAGTTAACTTATTTTGAGGTGTGATGGGGAGGGTTTGAATTAGTAGAGTGAGGGAATGCACAAAGCAGGCTATCAATGAATGTGAGTAAAAAAGAAAGTCTGCTCCGCCAGAAGCCATTACATTGATCTTTTCTTTTTTTCTTTCACACGATGTGACATCGCAGGCTAGCAATTGTCATTTGCCCATCCCTAATTGCCATTGGGCAGTTAAGAGTCAATTGCATTGCTGAGGATCTGGAATCTCATCTAGGCCAAACCAGGTAAGAATGGCTGTTTCCTTCCCTAAAAGACATTGGTGAAGCCGATCGATTTTTCCAATGATCAATGTTGTTTCAAGGTCATCATAAACCAATGAATCCAATATTTTGAAAGCCACCTCCATTAAAACCTAAAGATAGTGATAGTCATGTCCAGGGATTTGTCAATTTTAAAGCCCCATTACTTTCTCCTTTTTTATTCATATGGCTGGGAAAGCAGGAATAGCTCATTATCAGGGTTAACAATCCAATCAGTGGCTTCAGCTGACACAGTGTAAATGGTTGTGATGCCACCATGGATGGATGATTCAGTGTAGAGTAGTCTGACTTGGATGCCCAATATCATGACTTGATCTGCTCTTTATGGTCCAGTGTGGAACTTCCTGCCTGATCCATCTTAAAATAGTTGTGTTGTACAAATGTTCCATGGAAATTTGAAACTTTGTACTCCACTATTCGTGTCCATTAACAGGTTGCATCTGGCAATGGTTGCGGCCAGCCAAGAGGTGCATGTGGAAGATGTGGGGTATCATCAATTTGTGGGGTGTGGGATGAGTGTGTGGATTTTTTTTTTGAAGTCTTGCGTCAGTGGGAACGTCTCTTTAACTGTCTACCAGGGGTGTTTTTTGCAGAGAATGCTTTCCCCGTAGGCATCAGAAGACTCAATGTGTCCTGCCATAGCACGTTCATTGTCTAATGATAACATCCTCAAGTTCCTTGTTTCCATTAGATCCATTATTTAGAGAATGCATTTTGTGTTTTCTATCATGATGACATATTCAAAGCATTTGTTTAAAGTTGCTGTCATTTCTTATTCTTCATTATAATTTCTCCTGTCTCTGGAGGAGCCATATGTATTTTTTGCTAATTTCTTCCTCTTTCCAAATGACTTACAAGCAGAACATTAAAACAGACTATGTTGTGCATTTATTGGACTGTCACTTTAAAAATCCGATCCCATGACACCACAATGATGTTACTGGCCGTTTTGGAGGGAAACAATTTAGTCTAACTGCTGCCTGCAGAGTGAGCACCTCCATGGTAAAGTTCTGGCTGTTGTTTAACACTTCAGCCTCCTATTCTTTTTGAAATGTAACAGATTCTAAGTTTATTCTCATTCTACTTCTTTCACTTTATCAACTCTTTCTGTCATAATTTTATAAATTGTAAAATCTTCCCCATTATTAGGCTTCTCTACAATTTTGACAAGGTCAGAGGCCTCCTTCCTTTGATTTTATATAGTACATAATGGTTGGGCCACTTTCCCCATGGATCCTTCAATTACTTAAGGAAATATATATTTGACGCAAATTACAAATTCATTCTTTAAACTTTTTCCATTGCTCATCTACCATATCTTTTAACCATGTTTGCTAATCACAGGATATTATGTGGATTAGCAGTCAGATAAGCAATTGACAATTGAGAGAGAAATTTCAACAAGATTTTGCTGAAGTCAATGCCGAGAAATAAACTCTTGCAGATAGCCCAGAGGATTATAGAAAGAACAGGAATCAAATTTAAAAAAAAAAATAAGGAAACAAAGAGAGGGTTTGAAAAAAATATTAGAAAGCAAGATAAAGATGTTTACCAGTAAATAAAGAGCAAAAGGATAGCTAAGAAAAAAGTGGGACCTATCAGAACTTGTGTGCAGATGCAGAGGATATGGAAGAATTTTAAATGACTTTTTTGTCTCCATATTAATGAAGAAAATGGATAAGGTGAATATAGTAATCCAAGTGGAGTAGTGTGAAATATTGGACAAGATAATGATAACGAAGGAGGAAGTGTTAAATGAGTAGGAATCCTTGAATGTGGACAAGTCACCAGGGCCAGATGGATTGTACCCCAGGATGTTGAAGGAGGTCAGGCAGGAAATGGTAGATGTTCTGAGGATTATTTTTCAATCTTCACTAGGCACAGTCTAGGTGCCAGATGACTGGAGGAATGCAAATGAATTTCCATTGTTCAAAAAGGGTACAAAGGAAACTCAAACAGTTATATGCCAGTTAGCCTTACTTTGGTGGTGGGAAAATTATTAGGATCAATCCTGAGAGATCAGATATGGTGGATATAACAAAGAAATGACGGAAGAACTATACAAGTACTTTGCATCAGTCTTCATGGTGGAAGAAATGAGTAAACCCCTAAAGTTCAAGAGAGTCAGGGGGTGGAAGTACGTATGGTGGCCATCACTAAGAGAATGTGCTAGAAAAACTGAAAGATCTGAAGGTAGATAAATCACCTGGACTAGGTGGACTACAGAGTTCTGAAGGGGATAGTTGAAGAGATAGTGGAGGTTTTAGTGGTAATATTTCAAGAATCACTGGAATCAGGGAGGTCCCAGAGGACTGGAAAATCGCTAATGTAATACCCCCCACCCCCATTTAAGAAGGGACTAAGGCAAAAGATGGGCAATTACAGGCCGATTAGCCTGACCTTGGTCGTTGGTAAGATTTTGGAGTCCATTGTGAAGAATGAGATTTCTGGTAAAATAGGGCAAGTTTCATTAAGGTATGGTCATGCCTGATATATCTGTTAGAATTGAGAAGATAATGAGCAGGTTAGACCAAGGAGAGCCAATGGATGTTATCTACTTGGACTTCTAGAAGGCCTTTGACAAGGTGCTGCACAGGAGGCTGATGACTAAGATAAGAGCTCATGGTGTTAGAGGCAAGGTACTAGCATGGATAGCATATTGGCTGTCTGGCAGAAAGCAGAGAGTGAAAGCAGAAAGAAAGCAGGTTAACAGGATCTTTCTCAGGATGGCAGCCGGTGACAAGTGGTGTTCTACAAGGGTCTTTGTTGGGACCACAACTTTTCACTTTATACGTTAATGATCTAGATGAAGGAACTGAGGGCATTCTGGCTAAGTTTGCAGACACTCCAAAGATAGGTGGAGGGGCAGGTAGTATTGAAGAGGCAGGAAGGTTGCATTAGGATTTGGACAGGTCAGGAGAGTGAGCAAAGAAGTGGCACATGGAATATAATGGGGAAAGTGTGAGGTCATGCACTTTGGTAGGAAGAATAGAAGCATAGACTATTTTCTAAATGTGGAGAAAAGTCAGAAGTCTGAAGTGCAAAGGGTCTTGGGAGATCCAGTCCAGGATTCTCTTAAGGTAAACTTGCAGGTTGAGTTGGTAGATAGGAAGGGAAATATAATGTTGGCATTTATTTCAAGAGGACTTAATATAAAAGCAGGAACATACTTCGGAGGCTTTATAAGTCTCTGGTCAGACTACATTTAGAATATTGTGAGCAATTTTGGGCCCCATACCTCAGGAAGGATGTATTGGCCCTGGAGTGGGCCCAGAGGAGGTTCACAAGAACGATTCTAGGAATGGAAGGGTTAACATATGAGGAACGTTTGAAGACTCTGGGTCTATACTCAATGGAGTTTAGAAGGATAAGGGGCGATATAATTGAAACTTACATTTGAACGGCCTGAACAGAGTGGATGTTGGGAAAATGTTTCCATTGGCAGAAGGGACTAGGACTTGAGGGCACAGCGTTAAAGTAAAGGGAAGACCCTTTAGAATAGAGATGAGTAGAAGCTTCTTTATCCAGAGTGTGGTGAATCTATGGAATTCATTGCCACAGAAGGCTATGGAGGCCAGGTCACTGAGTATCTTTAAGGCAGATATAGGTTCTTGATTGTTAAGGGGTTCAAAGGTTACGGGGAGAATGCGGGAGAATGGGGTTGAGAAACTCATCAGCCATGATTGAATGACAGAGCAGACTTGAAGAGCAGAATGGCCTAATTTCTGCTCCTACGTCTTATGGTCTTATGGATAAACTGTCACTTAGAAAGATATAGACTAGTCAGGGATAGTCAGCATTGTTTTGTTAAGGGAAGGTCATACATTACAAATTTGAATTCTTTGAGGAAATGACAAGGGGGATTGATGAGGGTAGTGCAGTTGATACTGTCTACGTGGATTTTAGTCACGCATTTGATAAGATCCCACATGGCAGACTGATCAAAAAAGTAAAACCCATGTGATGCAGGGTAATAAGTCGAATTGGATCCAAAGTTGACTTAGTAACAGGAAATAAAGATTAATGGTCGAAGGCTGCCCTTACAAATGGAAATTTGTTTTGAATGGTGTCCATAGGTCTTGGTGTTAGGACACCTGCAGTTTGTTTTATATATTGGACTTGAATGTGGGAGCACAATTGAGAAATTTGCAGACAATACAAAAATTGGCCATGTAGTGGATAGTGTAGAGGATAGCTGGAAGCTCCAAATGATATAGCTGGGTTAGTAGAGTAGGCTGGAAAGTGGCAAATCAAGTTCAACTCTGTTCAGTGTGAGTTAATGCATTTAGGGACGTCAAACAATAAAAGGGAAAGCATAATAAATGGAATATATTAGGAGCGATAGATGAAGTAAGAGATCTTGGTAAGTGCACAGATCCCCAATGTAACAGTACAGGTTGTAAAGAAGGCATATGGAAAACTGTCCTCCATTGGTAGAGGATGTCATTGTTCTGGAGACGTTGAAGAGAAGATTTATAAGAATGTTGCCAGGGCTGGAAAGCTGTAGTTATAAGGAGAAATTGGAGAGGATGGGGTTGTTTTCCTCGGAACCAGAAAAAGTTGAAAAGTAAAATGATTGAAGTATACATAATTGTGAGGGATGAGATAGAGTAGACAGAAGAAACCATTGAATCACAAGATTCACTTTGCTATGCACTGCTTGGGAGAAATAATCACTTCCATTGAGCGAATTGTGGACCATTGAGTAGAGCACTATCTGGACCAGTACAATAAACAAAGTATATGAAGTGAAGAAGAACTGTTTTTTTTTTGACTAACTGGTTAAAGATGAGCTAAGAATGCCCATAATGAAAAATGTTACAGCTGCACTTAAAAATCAGAGTCATTTGGTAAAGTGATTAATGCTGATGGCTTTTGTTAGCAGAAGTTGAAATTAGGAGACCCTGATCTGCATCATGAAATGTTCTTGCTTATCATTAGCAGGTTGGAAAATGGAGAAGCTTCCCAGGAATTGGGAGATTCCAAAATTATAATCATTTTCACGAAGAAATGTGGCAAATCGTATTATGACATTGTAGTTTATGCTTAGAAAGGTCTTTATTGGATAGTTCTTAGTCACCTACAGAAACATTTATAATGGTATCTATCCAGAAAGCAGAGTTCGGAGCTGGTTGTTCAACCATGGACCTGATCTTCATCCTGAGGCAACTTCAAAATAACTGCAGAACACAGTAGATATCAATACAGAGATAATGGGAACTGCCAATGCTGGAGAATCTGAGATAACAGGGTGTAGAGCTGGATGAACACAGCAGGCCAAGCAGCATCAGAGGAGCAGGAAAGCTGATGTTTCGGGTCTGGACCCTTCAGAAATTTTCTGAAGAAGGGTCCAGACCTGAAACATCAGCTTTCCTGCTCCTCTGATGCTGCTTGGCCTGCTGTGTTCATCCAGCTGTACACCCTGTTATCTCAGATATCAATACAGGCTTTTTCGTACAAAGTTTTTAATCTATAGCAGAAATATTCTATTCTCACTTATTCACAAAATCAGTTAATCATCAAAACTACTCCAGATTGTAAAATTCTACAACTATAAAATGAAAGGTGGAATTGTCCACAACGGAGTGACATCTAAGCCATTCTCAATACTTAATTAACTAATTTAGGGTTAAATTTAGGCACCAAAAATTAGATATTTTCCTCTCCTGCCTCTTCTATACTTTCCAAGATAGATGTCTCCAAGAAGGGTTATTACAATGAATAAGACAGATATAGTGCACTATAGTACAGCACAGGAACAGGGCTTTGGTCCACCAACCCTGCGCTGATTCCTCTGTTCGTCACCCATTCAAGGGCCTATCAAGATACGTCTTAAATTTTGCTAACATGCCTGCTTCCACCACCTCCACTGGCAATGCAATCCGGGCACCCACCACCCTTTGTGTAAAATATTTTCCTGCACTTCTCCTCTAAACTTTCCCCTCTCACCTTGAACCTGTGTCCTCTTGTTATGACCTTTCCACCCAGGGAAAAAGCCTCTGGCTATCCTCCCTCTCAATGCCTCATAACTTTGTAGACCTTGCCTCTCAGCCTCTGGCTTTCCAGTGAAAACATTCTGACTTTATCCAACCTCGCCTCAATCCTAAAACCCCCCGGACCAGGCAACATCCTGGTAACCTTCTCTGCACCCTCTCCAAACCATCCACGTCTTTCTGGTAGTGTGGTGACCAGAACTGCACATAATATTTCAAATTTGGCTTGGCTAAAGTTTTATACAGCTGTAACATGTCAACTTTTATATGTGATACCCCGGCTGATGAAGGCAAGCGTGCTGTATGCCTTCTTGACCACCTTCTCCACCTGTGTTGCCACTTTGAGGGATCTGTGGACTTGTCAAACAAGGTTCCCAAAGCCTACCATTCCTGTCCTTCATTTTCACAGGAACATGCCTGTCCTGCATTCTAATCAACTGGTCTTTAAAAGACTCCCATGTGTCAGATGTAGATTTACCCTCAAAGAATTGCTCTCAATTCACGTTCTCCAATTCTTGCCTAATTTGTTTATAGTTGGTATTCCTCCAATTTAACACGTTCATCCGAATCTTGTCCTTATCCATAAATATCCAAAAGCTTACAAAATTATGGTCAATATTCCCAAAATGCTCTCCCTCTGAAATTTTGATCACCCTGGATGGGCCCATTTCCCAATACCAGGTCCTAGTTGGACTATCCACATACTTTTTCAAAAATCGTCCTGGACACACCTAGGAAATTGCATTTCCCCCCCTCCCCAATCCAAATCTCTGGCCACTAAAGGAATACCAGTCAATATGGTTGGTATTGGGGGTGGTATAGTTAAAATCACCCACCACAACAACCCAGTTATTTTTGCATCTTTCCACAATCAGACAATATATCTCTTCCTCTGTCAGAATGTTTTGCTGAAGCTTGAAAAAGAATTTTGCAATGATTACTGACTTTTGTGTGTTTCAATGTCGTTTCACAGCAAGGTGCTGACATTGTGGTACTTCTGGAGGAGCAGGGCAAAGTAGACAGCGATTTCTACATTTCCACGTTTTGCTGTGCTGTGTGAATGTGAGAAGGTGATATCCAATGTAACATAGAATAATGGTGAGCGTTGATTGTCTCATTCTAGCCACAATTTATAATAAACTGAAAATTAAATGATTTAATAGCTTTTATCCTAAATACAGTCTTATTAGTGCCTACACCTTTATTTCACATCAACATCTTTGTTATTATTTATTATTATTCTACATCGTTATTATGAAAAACAAAAATTGATCACTTATTGCACCTAATTTGCTCACCTGTTTCTGCTACAAATTATGAACACTTTATCCGGCCATTGGAGCTCATAGCAGCTTTGATAATATCAATTAAAATTGTTTTGGCATTCTTTTCCATAACCTTTTGATAGTTGCACCTAATGTTTCCAACTTTATTTTGTAACCTCAAGAGGTTTGGAAACATTTTAATAAAGTCTGTACTTCTTGTTGGACAATGAATAGCATATAAATATGTCTATCCATCAATGTCATCCTTTTACGTGCAAATGTTACTAATTTCATTCTATTGTATTCATATATGAACTGACTGAAACAAATCTGGTATATTGAAAATTAAAAGGCAAGATAATTTCATCCGAGCATTGTTGAATTGAATCTAATGAGAGAAAGAAAAGATAAAAGGCATCAGAGATAGTAGGAACTGCAGATGCTGGAGAATCCGAGACAACAAGGTGCAGAGCTGGATGAATACAGCAGGCCAAGCAGCATCATAGGAGCAGAAAGGCTGACGTTTCGGGCCTAGACCCTTCATCAGAAATGGGGGAGGGGAAGGGGGTTCTGAAATAAATAGGGAGAGAGGGGGAGGCGGATAGAAGATGGATAGAGGAGAAGATAGGTGGAGAGGAAACAGACAGGTCGAAGATGCAGGGATGGAGCCAGTAAAGGTGAGTGTAGGTGGGGAGTTAGGGAGGGGATAGGTCAGTCCAGGGAGGACGGACAGGTCAAGGGGACGGGATGAGGTTAGTAGGTAGGAAATGGGGGTGCGGCTTGAGGTGGGAGGAGGGGATAGGTGGGAGGAAGAATAGGTTAGGGAGGCGGGGACGAGCTGGGCTGGTTTTGGGATGCGGTGGGGGGAGGGGAGATTTTGAAGCTTGTGAAGTCCACATTGATACCATTGGGCTGCAGGGTTCCCAAGCGGAATATGAGTTGCTGTTCCTGCAACCTTCGGGTGGCATCATTGTGACACTGCAGGAGGCCCAGGATGGACATGTCGTCTGAGGAATGGGAGGGGGAGTTGAAATGGTTCGCGACTGGGAGGTGCAGTTGTTTATTGCGAACCGAGTGTAGGTGTTCTGCAAAGCGGTTCCCGCGCCTCCGCTTGGTTTCCCCGATGTAGAGGAGGCCACAACGGGTACAGCGGATGCAGTATACCACATTGGTAGATGTGCAGGTGAACATCTGCTTGATGTGGAAAGTCTTCTTGGGGCCTGGGATGGGGGTGAGGGAGGAGGTATGGGGGCAGGTGTAGCACTTCCTGCGGTTGCAGGGAAAAGTGCTGGGTGTGGTGGGGCAATCTTTTCTGACATAATCAAGTATATTATTATGAGCTATCCACATTAAAGAGTAAAAAGGAGTCTGTGTTCTGCAGCAGTGAGTAGTGTCTTTATTTTCATGATCATACTTTAGTTTCCCTATGGAGTTTCAAAAACTAAGGAATTGGCATTATTTGTCTTGTTTCCTGCCATGCATAATTCTTTGGTTATGTAAACAATTGTTTACATTTTTTATCACTATGCCTAAGGATCCTGAGATTTTATGAGTCAAATTCTGAGATATGGGCTGAATTTACGGCTATCAGTACAGATGAGTTTCAGTGTGGGTGGTAGGTTAAAATATCAGAAACAGCTAGAGTGTAGGGACCCAGAGCATCTGAATTTAACTCAAGCATGCTCCCTAGTGCATGGAAAACCCCTAGTGGGACAGATGGTCTAATATTTACAAATGTTGAAAGGCTTCTGTGTTGAGTTTTAATTCTGGATTCTGTCTTTAACTGAGCGACTGTGTTTCCTGGACATTCTGAAATATAGTGGTGTTGAAGAAGGTGCGAGCACAGTTGGATTGACTCAGCTAAGCTATGTCTGGCAAGAAAACCTTCAAATACTGAGCTATGTCAGCTGCTTATTTGTTTTTGTGAAAGGCTTGCACTCAGACTGATGCTAACAAGGTGCTTTTATAGCTTTTGGAGATAATTACCAATATATTAGAAATCTTTTCTGCCCTTGCAGTTCTTTCACTTTTGATCTACACTTTCCCACTATCAGTCAACATAGCAGCCTAGAAGTCACTATTGCAGCTCCACCTTGAACCTCTGATGAGAAACAGAAGGTTGAGCACCAAAAGTATCAACAGCAACAAAAGTAGCTTTAGCAACCTTTGCCTAAACACTTGCTACGCTGTAAGACAGAGGGGATGACCACATAGATCCCACTACTGGAATAATCTCCCAATGCAGGATATGTAGATGGTGAATTAGGATGTGACAATCCACCAGTATCTCATGAAACTCAGAATTTCCTGTCAGGTAGTTACTGACATTTGCGGCCTTCTGGAAGAAGACTTTGTGCCGAGTGGATGAGGTGACTATGCATTGCCTCTGGCAGCCAAGGCGACTGTGGCTCTTAATTTCCTTGCCTTTGACTCTTTCCAGGGAGCTGTAGAAGATATTGTAAAATGTCTTCAATCTGATGCTCAGAAGTGCATCTCCAAGGCAGGAGAAACAATGTTCACCAGGACCGGCAATTACTTATACCTCGTCATTGATGATGCCTTTTGAAATAAGAGGGCCCTCACATTTTCTGCTCTGCCATAGTAGGGAGCCAAAGCTTTCAAACTCGTGGCAATCAAGTCACCCCAGGTCACACCAGTGTTCAAGAACTAAGAAAAAAGATAAAACTAAAGCTACATGAACTCAAGGATTGTTGTTGAGTGAACCAACAGTATGCTGAATATATGACTCACGGAGGCACTCTTCATTATGCACCAGCAAAGGTCTCCAGAACATATACGTTATGTGCCATTTTGTACAAATTAGTGCAGCAGAGAGGACTGGAACATCAGAAGTATGAAGGTAATGACTATAATTACATCTTTTGAGGAGGAGGAGCTAAAGGCAGAGCAGAGGTTGATGAGGAGCCAGGTGTGGCAAGGACATCTATGGCTACTGTCACAGATGGAATGCCAGGAATGGTTTCTAGTGTGCTTCAGTTAAGCAGAGGCAATGAACCTTCTGGCACTCCATTGGAAGAGGAGGAGGCTCAATAAATATCCCCATTCTCAATAATTGGGCATATCAGTGCAAAAGATAAGGTCAAGAATTTGCAACAAGCTTCCATACATGTCGGCAGCTTATAGGAAACATTGATATGAAGTATTATTCTGGTTGCCATTTTATAAAAGATGCAGAGGCAGGAGTATACCTGTCAGACGAGATTAACAGATTTGGTACCTTTTCCTGTTGAAAGCAGAAGGTGACCTAATAGACGTCTTTAAAGTAATGAAAGATTTTGATACAATGGACAGAGAAAATATTTCCACTTATGGGGTGGCAGAAAACGAGTCACCAAGAAATCAATTAGAAAAAACTTGCCACTCCAGTAGATGGTTGAACTAAACACTAACGATGGTAGTTAATTATTGAGGGAGCAGGGAAATAAGCAGCTGTGATGGTAATTTTTGGTCAGAAAATGTTAAAGAAGACTTGAGTGGTCCATATATTTGGGCATTGATTGAATATTCCATGCTATCCTCTGTAAACTCTGTTCAAAAGTGAAGAAGGTAGCTATAAAAATGCAAGTGGAATTGGACAGTGAAAAGTATAAATGCCTCAATCTTAACCTCAAAACTCCGTCCACTATTTCTGCCAAAATTATTCTTGCAGTTCTTTCCACATTAATTCCATTGATTGATCAGTGCCAGGTGCCAATTGGAGGGTTCAAATTATGTTGTAACCTCTTCTCCCAACAATTGTCTGCAGCATCTATCTGCTAAAAGTGTGTAGCTTGGCTAAGGTAGTCCAACCTATTGCCTTGCTGCAGGCACATCAGTACCTTGTGAGGGGAACATTGGCAGTGGGCCTCTTCCTGACAGGCCCCAGACAAAATAATTCTGATCCAAGAACAGAATCACAGTCATGGATGTTTTAGAATAAGTCCCATTAAAATCTTCTAGGCACAGGATCAGGATATCTAACTAACTGATATACTAGACATTACATTGTCTTAGGAGGAGAATATTCCCATTTCCAGAAGGTTAAATTCAGCTCATGGGCTATACGAGAGCTATCGTTCAATACAAGTAACAAGTAGTGTTAAGAAAGTGCCATCAGACTATTATAGAAACGAAGAAACAGCACAAAAGATATATTCCACTTTAGCTGGAAATGTTTACTGTTTATATTGTCATACTTTTGTCTCTCTACAGTATAATTTCAGACTGTCGGATATGCAAAATATTTTGAGGAGGATCTGAACTTCATTAAATGTCATAATGTTATGGATTATATTTGTGCTAATGTGAATTAAGATGTCCACATTAAATTCTTCTATTTTTTAATCATTATTGTTTATGTCATGTAAAGAATCTAACTCTTGACACCAATTCTTTAGGCCATATGTGACCTTGACCCAGGTAATATTTTTGAGCAGTTGATGTGTGCCTAATTTGCGTCCA
The DNA here is from genome assembly GCF_021869965.1 of Rhincodon typus. Taxonomy (NCBI): domain Eukaryota; kingdom Metazoa; phylum Chordata; class Chondrichthyes; order Orectolobiformes; family Rhincodontidae; genus Rhincodon; species Rhincodon typus. Next base: position 102,377,212 of record NC_063333.1, on the reverse strand, counting down.
AACAAAATTCAAAAAAAGGGCAGCTGCACAAAGAACGACATTAAAAAATGCTTCATATTAATTGTAATTCATACATTGATCATTTTAACAATTTGAATAAATTGAAACAAAATTTAAACATACATTAGACCTAAACAAAATCTTTAATCAATTAGAAGGTTTTAATTGAATAATATGTATATGTAAATCCCTGAATTCCTTTCAAGTAACTGTCCTGAAAACTAAATATTTTATCAGTGTAAAGAAGACATGACATTTCAGGTCATTCAATGCATGTTAGGTGTGAGACATTGTTTAGAATCTGTTTGTGTTTTGGTTTGGAGTCAGTCAGTGAGCAGTGATTAAAATCATTCGGGAGAAATAATTGTAAGAAGTAATTTTTTAAGATAAACTTTGTCAGCTTGTCATCAGAATCTCTTTTGTGATATATATCCTGTCAGTATTTGCTGTACGTTCTAACTTGTGTTCAGTTATGTTTTGCCTGCAAAAAAGGTTTGTGGACAGATCTTGAGCAAAACAACTTTCAACAGGAAGCTAGTTGTTGTAGCAACTAGAAAAGATGCAGGACATTTCAGAAATCCCAACTCGATGAGTACCTGGGAACTGCCTGGAAAGTTTAAAATTCTGATGGGTAATTAGCCAGGCATTTAGAACCCGCTGAGTTAGAATTGGAGGCATGTGACTCATTTAGGTGTCATATCTTTTACTAATTATAAAATTAATCAGTATCCTTGCTGACTCGCCGTAACCCCCCCTTACACACTTACCACACTATCCCCTCATCTCCCCACAACCCTACCCTCCTCACCCAGCTGCCACCCTAACCCCTGCACCTTTTATAGGGCGCAGAAAGGTTGTAGGTCAGGAGTGAATCATGTTTATGAGTAAAGGATTGTATGGCGAGGGAGTATTAATAGATTGGGTCGTTAACAGGAGGGTGATTATGGGTCAGTGGGTGATTGTGACTTGAGGAAGTGCAGAGGAAATTCTATGTTGGGGGATTAAAGTGAATATAGGTTGGCAGCATCAAAATGATAGTTGGTCACACAGTTCATGTGGTTTCTGGCAGCAAAGCTGCAAGAAAGCAGGCAAGCATGGGCAGCAATGGAGACAGATGAGGTGGTTTGTTTACAGGGGCATGGGTGTAAGCACTCACTCATCCTGGCTCAGCGAGTGGTGGAAATTCACTACCCTTCTATCCCTAGTGTTTCCCACCTCTCCGCAGACATTGGCTTTCTCAAGCTCTGGTAAGCCTAACTCTCAGCTAATAAATATGAATGATAATTGCAAGCTGAGGTTCACAGTCTTCTTAACCTGTTTAAATAACCAGTGGGCATCTAGAATGCATGTTAGACCCTTTCCCAACGTGCTTCAGATAAAACTGGAAGTGGGGGTGTGCAGAACAGTTTGAGATTGTATTTCAGAATACTGAAATTTTAATCATCTACACCTACAACCCCTACCACCTGTCAATCAGCGTTAAAATTCTTCCTTATGTGTCAGTTATTTCCTTCCACCCATACCAATTTGTTTGAAACAATTTGTTTCATTAGCCTAATCAGACTTTGGAAGAGAGAGTGCATTGATTATGTGCAGAATTAGTCTGCAGAGCGAATATTAAAATGTATTGTGAAATTCAAATGCAGATTATAAGACATGGCATTGACAATTTTGTTGAATTTAGTTGGAGACTAACAATAATCCTTAATTTAAAGGTTTATAGCTAACATGGTCCCAGAAAGCAGATCAGAAGATGTGGGAAGTGAGACACCTATTGAGAAGTTGAAAATTAAGCAACAGAAACCAAATATATATCTTTTTAAAGTTGAGGCATGGAATGTTATTTCTAAGGTGATGCATACCCACATGACCCAAAGTGACAACAAAAGGAAAATCACGCCAAATCTTTGGGAAAATAAACTATTTTTCACACTGCTGCCATTTTATGCTTAACTATTGGGTAGCATGGTGGCTCAGTGGTTAGCACTGCTGCCTCACAGTACCACAGACACAAGTTCAATTCCACCCTCTGGTGACTGTGTTGAGTTTGCACAAACTCCCTGTGACTGCGTGGGTTTCCTCCAGGTGCTCTGGTTTCCTCCCACAGTCCAAAGATGTGTGGGTTAGGTGGATTGGCCATGCTAAATTGCCCAAAGTGTCCAGGGATGTGCAGGCTAGGAGGGTTAGCCATAGGAAATGCAGGATTATGGAGATAAAGTACGGAGGATGTGTCTGAGTTGGATACTCTTCAGAGGGTCAGTGTGGACTTGGTGGGCTGAATGGCCTGCTTCAACACTTTTAGGGATTCCATTCTACGATTCCTTAGTTGTAAAAATACAAAAGGCAATTCAGTAAAGGGTAAACCTCAACATTTCAGCAACAGAACAAAACCATAAGAAATAATCAGTATTATTAAGGAAAGGTTAATATGGATTTCATGTTGAGAAAAGGAATGAAAATAGATTAGTTCTGTTCCAACATCAGAACTGTCTACCAAACATTTACCCAGCATTGAGACAATAATCACTCAAAGCCAGCTCTGCTGGGTAGGACATGTAATTCATAAGTCTGATACCAGACTTCTGTAGCAACTGTTTTACTTGAGTTGGGTCATGAAACTCCCCGGGAGGACAGCAGAAACATTGTAGGGACCTCAAAGCATTCCCAAAGAGGTTAAGCATCTCTGCTGACACATTGGATTCCCTGGTACATGACGACCACAATGGTTAATCATCCAATAAATCAATGAACACATCAAGAAGTTTCATCAAGGATATGCAGAAGTGAAGTCATGGCATCTGAGGGAGTGCTCAAATTTCCAAACAACCTATCTACATGACCCTTGAGGCACCACATGTCACATATATCAGCTTATCACACTTATCAGCTATTCTGGAAACTGAACTGGAATGGAAGCAAGTCATCCTCACTTCTGAGGAATTGCCAATATTAAGAAGATATCAGAAAATTGAAGGCATGAATTAATCAAAGTTAGCATATAACAACACAATCACAAATGCAGCAACTTAATTTATATAGCAGCTTTAAGGTAGAATAATTTTCTGTGATCATTTCAACAACACATATGCTAAAATTGAAATGACACCAAGAAGTTTGGCATGGCACCTTTGCAAGGATGGTTCACAAATTTGTGAAAAGTTATTTCAGTGCAAGTGTTGAAATTAGATAATTAGTGCATGGTGCTGCTACCTGCAAAAATTGTAGATACAGTCCCTGAATTAATGAAATCTGCTCCTTTGACAGTATTTCAGTCTCATACTCCTGATCTCTGGCCTCTGCTGGGGCATGAGCAAAGGCATGGACAAATTGAACGATTGCCTTTCTTGGACTCTCTCCGATCCAGGCAGTGGGCAGCCAACTGCAGTCATTGGACCTGACTTTCTGCCTCATTTTTGGAGTTATATTCATGCCTGTCTGCTAGAGTGATTCATCCACAATAAGAATAGATTTTTATTTGTTCTATTTTCTTTTCCATTTTTGTTTATTAATTTATCAATGATAAATGGGAATTTATAGCTTCTTTTAATGTATCTGTAATTGATTGAATCAAAGAGAGGTAGACAGAATTACCAAGGTGGAAATGAAGTCATCTGATAAATTTGTTATATCACAACATTATCCACTCTCATTTAGCCAAAATATTACACAGGATCACATTTTGTTTTGGCTCCTGGCTTAACTTTAGACACTGATTCCATTGCCAGACTTTCACATTGGACCCTCTGACACTGGGTTGTTAATGAATTTGATGGGCTGTCTAAGGTCGAGAAAAATAAGAGAGCAAGGCGGAAATTGATGAGGAAGGTTAGACTAAAAAGGAATACAATTTCTCATACCTCGGGATAATGGTACAATCCATCCTCATGTTGGTACTGGTCATGAATGAGTTGTTGACAGAGAGTGAGTAGGTGAACATAAGAGAACTTCCAAGTGTACGAATAAGTGAATTAAAGATGAGGGAAAATCAGAGAAAGTGTTATGAAACTGGGTACCCGTGAATTTGTGAGAGTAAATGATTGAAAGTAAATTGAGCATGTGAAAATGGGAGTGAGCAAATGATCAGTTTTAATGAGTAAAAGCTCATATGTAAACTAGAGTGAGGGAGTGTGATTGTTTAAAGATTAACAGAGAGTAAATGACTAAGTTAGAAAATAAGTATATAATTGAAAAGCTGAGTGATGCAGAAACTTGGAAATACTCAGCAGGTTTGGTTGCATATGTGGAGTGAGAAAAAGTTAATATTTTTGGTCAAAACTGGGAAAAGTTATAAATATAATAAGTTTTGGACAATTAAATGGCAGGGAGTGACAGGAATATTGGGAAGGTCCGTGATAGGGGGGTGGGTAGGAGTAATTAAATGACAAACGTTTTCAAGATGCAAAGCCAGAATGCTAATGGGACTTGTAAAGAATTAAAAGATATGGTATGAATGGGAGAATCCTAAATAGCTGCCATGTGAAAATGGAGAGGAATTAACTTTTCCTATTGTGGGAAGGATTGAGACAGACACCAATTTGAGGGATTTGGCAAAAGATGAACTGGTAGCCACAGCAAGAGGTTACGGTCTGAAGTGCACTGCCCGTGACTGTGATGGAGCCAGATTCAATTGCGGCTTTCAAAAAGCAATTGGATAATCATCTGAAAAGGAAATGTTTGCAGGGCTACCAGAAAACTGGGGAGTGGCAGTAGATGAGTTGCTGTTGCAGAGAGTCTGTTTTCTCTGCTACAGTTTGGACAGAATGGGCTGATGGGCTGAATCACCTCTTTCTGTGCTGTAACCATTCTGTGATTCTTTGAGAAGAGACAAATGAGAAAAAATTGACAACGAAGAATGAAAGAAATTAGGAGCAGAGGTTGCAAGTTGTTGAATTCAGTGTTCAGTGCAGAAGGCTGCAAAGTGGCCAGTAGAAAGAGGAGTTGATGTCCCTTGACCTTCTGTTAGTATTTCAGTGGAACATCGCAGCAGACTGAGAACTGAAATGTCAGTGTGGGAGTAAGGTGGAGAATTAAAATGGCAGATGGCTAGAAGTTCAGACTCATGCTTGCTGACAGAGATGTTCTGCCAAGTGGTCACCCAGTCTGTTTTAGCCCATATGGTGATTGGTGAATACTAAACTTGCGTGAGCAGATCAATTACTGACAGTAGGTGATTGGAGGGGAATAATCTGAGTGAAAGGTTTGAGTAAATGACTGAATCAGTGAACGCGTATGAATCAATGAGCAAGTGGAATTAAAGGCAGTTATTCTTTCGAAATTGTTCTGCACTCTGCTGAGTATCCTACAAACAAAGCAATAACTACGGTACACAGATTTAACCCTTTCAATGCTACTGCTGATAAAGGTGTGCAGGCACCAGCGATTCTAAACGTGTGGAGAGTAAGTGTGGGAGCAACCATCAGGCACACTTGCCCGACCAGGGCACAGCCCCGCCCCTGGGGCGGAATGATGGCAAGCTCGCCGGCAGACTCACCGATTGGCCGGGGCTGCCTGTCACTCGAAGGAGCTGATGTGTGTCAGTGAGGAGGACGAGAGATTTACTCACAAAAAGCCACACGTGTGAGAGCAGGCAGCGTTAGGGCTGCTCAGTCATTGCAAAAACACTTGCAGACAGATACACTCAACACAAGGGAAGGGCGATAGCAGCAGCTTCAATATTCCTGCAACTAGAGGGAGAGAGCCGGCTTCCTGCAGCATCGTGAAAGCAGAGGATCCCCTTTCAGCACTGGAAATCGACTGGCAGCACAGCGACTAAAAGCGGCTCCAGGAGCCCAGCACAGTGTCTGTGGAAAGCAGCTGGAAGTCCAGCTTTCAGCCGGGGCTTTCGCTGCCAATGTACCTGTTAACACCAGCCGAGCCCCTGGCCAGTTGCAGCGTGCCCCCGAAACTCGCTGCATTGTGAACCCAGTCTTTTATTTATTATTGAATTATTCGCACCCACACCCCATCGAAAACTTTTCATCAGGTGCTCTAGCTAAAAGGGACAGTTTCTTCTGTTAATACTGAAAAAGCAACAAGGGGAAAAAAAAAACAAAATGCAGGTTTTGGAGGATGCAATGGGCCCTTTACTATCTGGGGGGTCCTTTTGCAGAAAAGTGCTCGCAGTTTTTCAACTTCTCATATTGATGGGACTTCGTCACAAGGCACGTTAGACTTGTCCTTTTATGTATCCCTGAGTGTCTGTATAAATTGGAATGTGGATATGTGAAACAGGTCGTATTGTAATTTTGCAATTTTGGTATAAATTCGTTGCAGTATTTCTATGCATATTTATTGTTCTCTGCTTCTGTCTTTCAGAGTGACTTTGCTGGTGAAGCCATTCACGTCGCAACTGCTGCTGCACGAGCTGGAGGTGAGAAGCCAGTCCATCATCATCTGTCAGCATTTGGGTGGCTGGAGCTGGGTGACAACAGCGGTGAGTGTTATGAGTTTGAGCGTGCTAAAGGATGTCACTGTTGTCCCCACCATGCCAATATTCGAGCATATTGCACACAGGTTTACGTGGCGAAACAAAATCACACCTTGTGATTACAATCGAGCTCCACGTTTAGAAATACAACGAGATACAGCGAGAAACGCCAGAGGGTGCTCCAACACACAACTTGAGCAGTAAGGAGCTTTAGTCACCGAGTATTGAATTGAGAAGGGTACTTAGCTGGAACTCCTCATCCCTGGCATTAGGCATTATGGCAGAACCACTTTAATTACTTGTAAATATTGAACCAGCACTAATTGTGATTTTTACAGAAAGTTCTGTGCAATGAATTCAATTGTTTAAGAGTCAACTTAGATAATAAAAAGCAAAATACTACAGATGGTAGCTCTCTGAGGTAAAATAGAAACGCCTGAAGTACAAGGATTGGGCAGCATCCATATCAGGACAACAATCAACATTTTAGGTAAAAACGGACTCAGATTGTTTGCAACTTAGTGCCTGATTTCACCCCGATATGAGTTTTGATCACATTGTGTTGTCAAGTAGATCTCATGGCCTTGCCTCAGACCTTCTGCTAAAAATCCTTATCCATACCTTTGTTACCTCTAAACTTACTTATTCTGACTAAAAACCAAAAGAACTGCGGATGCTGTAAATCAGGAACAAAAACAAAGTTGCTGGAAAAGCTCAGCAGGTCCGGCAGCATCTGTGGAGGAGAAAACAGAGTTAACGTTTCGGGTCCGGTCACCCTTTCTCAGAACTGATGGTGGCTGGGAAAACGTCAGTTTATATGCAGAAAATAGGGAGGTGGGTGGGGTAGGGAGTAAACGATAAGATAGACCCCAAAGAGAGAGAAAGACAGTTGGACAGACAAAGGAGTTGCTAACAATCAGGCTGGGAGGGTGAATAGTTGTTAATGGGGACTGTTGGTGACTAACAACTGGGTGGGGGGGAGGGGGTAACACTCCCTCTGCTATCTTTCTCTCTCTTTGGGCTCTATCTTATTGTTTACTCCCTACCCCACCCACCTCCCTATTTTCTGCATATAAACTGACGTTTTCCCAGCCACCATCAGTTCTGAGGAAGGGTCATCGGACCCGAAACGTTAACTCTGTTTTCTCCATCATAGATGCTGCCAGACCTGCTGAACTTTTCCAGCAACTTTGTTTTTGTTACTTATTCTGACATGCTTTTGATCAGACTGCTATTAAGTTCCATGCAAAACTCTGCTGCACACTTCCCTTTGTACCAAATCCCATTCATTTGTCATTTTGTGCCTGTGGACTGGCTCAGAGTTAAACAATGGCTTAATTCCCAACCTTGTTTTAAATCTATCTCTCCCAGCCTTGTATCCCCTTCAGTCCTACAACTCTCCAATACTTTGACTCTTCAAACTGGGTCTTATCACCATCTCTGACTTTAATTGCTCCACCATTGGTGGCTGTGCCTAGAGTGCCTAGGCCCTAATCTCCAATTCTCTTCTTAAAGCTCTTTGCCTCTTCTCCTTATTTTCCATCGTCAAGACATTTCTTTACAACCTACTTTGGTCAAGCTTTTGCTTATTTGCCTTAACATGTCCATGTGCTGCTGGGTGTTATATTTTATTTCATAATGCCTTGGAATGTTTAATAATGCTATGCAAATACAAGTTGTTGTTATAAACCTTTTCTTTGAATTGATGAAGAGTTTGACCTTTGCAATTAAATTATTTCACAAAGATATACTATGTGCTATAATGAAGTCACTGATATTTCTTTCTTGTTTCTTGTTTTAACACTAATAGACATTGTCAATGAATCAACTCTTAGCAATCTTAGGCGGCAATTTATTCCAGACATGAAAGAAATACTATTCACTAAATCTGACTGTATAGTTGATATAAAAATCATACTGTAGAGTGTGATCTATTTTAGCTTAACACCTCTGGTTTCTATGCATCCTCAAACTGTGAACATCAGTTGATTGAACCAGTTGGTCCTGCATATAGAGGGCATTGAAAATGCTAATAATGCCATGGAAATTTCTTTCGCATTAAAATATGCCAATACATATTTCACGTGTATAAACAACGTGGTCTTTTACATGGCTGAATGCCGTAGGGGAATATTGAGTTTATTTTTAAACTTCCATGTCTCCCCATACTCTTATGGACTTGCTTTAAATAGAATGTCATATGTTGTTTTTAAACGTGTTGATAATGATTTCTTGAAAGTCCTAGATAAGTTTATGTTTTTAAGTAGAATGTATGATGCAGCACTTAAAATGTGAAACAACTGTGTAGCATGGTGGCTGATTAACTTGTATCCATTATAATGTTAAAGTGAAGAAGGGTTGGAATGCTAAACCCTCAGGTTTGAAATGCTGTACAAATGCTCTGGAAATGAACTCACTTTGTTAGGTTTCAAGAATTTGGTTGTTCAAGTGTTATGTACATCACTAAATGCATGCTTAATTCATGAAGTAATCCTTCATAGTGTGTATGTTCAGCATCATTACATAGAATAATGAATGGGATTATTTTCCTCCATAATTATTCATTAAGTAGATTATGTATCCTTGGAAACATGAGTTTTGATTTACATGTGAGCTAAATTACACAATAAAAGCACAATCTCAAATCAAACATGTTATGGCACAAGTCCTGGTTTTTGAACTGATTGACCAACTCATAATGAGAACAGTAGGCACTACGTTCCTGTTGAAAAATCACCAAAGAACACCTACACTCTTGTTCATGCAACCCAACATCTGCTTTCTTTCTAGAATATTTACACATGTTTTAGCATAGCTGATACTAATCAGTCGGTCATTTTTAATGTTTTGCTTACATCATGTAGAGGAGACTCATATGAATACCGTCGTTGCTGAAAATATTTTCTTAATTAGCTATAACCTCAATTTTCCATTTTTGTATAAAATAATCTGACAGCTGGATGCCATTGCCTTACCTACAGTATTTATAAAGAAACACTTAATCATTAATAAAAAGACATGAAATTGCTTGTTCATCTCATTTGACGTAATAATTCCTGCCTTCGGTATCTTGTTTCAGCTATAAATTTACTGATCACCTGGAGAGGAAAGGAATTTGGATAACTTTCTGCAAATGCTCATTATTCCATCATTGCAATATATGTTCTGTCAACTTTAAAATTTAAATTCTGCTGATGCCTACAACCTTTATGTTATAGCTTTAATAGAGTAAAGGCACTTTATAAGGGTGTGGTCAGATGAATTGCGATCTAAGCTATTTCAGCTGTTTCAGACCTAAGCACAAAATACTTATGTAAGGCATAATATGCTGTTAGAGTCAATGGACATTTAGAATTCCAGAATTTGGCACTTGATATTGTGTAGAGCTGAACAGATTGAAACCTCCAGGTTTAATTATTTTATTTATACTAAGTGAGCTGACATGATTTAAAGCAACAAATTGAAGTGTTATTGGTACACTGAGGTGTGAAGGGATGAAACATGCAATTCATATGCTCCTGCCTGTTGTCCAGTGAACCTGTCAAGAATTGCATATCTGTGAATATCAGTTGAGGACTGTAATGTGCTTGGCTGCGATACCACTCTTAGTTAGTAATACTTCCTGTCTGTACTTCCAAAAGACAAATGACCACTTGGTTAGGAACTGATGTTTCAAGTAGAGTAAGTAGTTCCAAGAGTTTGGGAAGAAGACAAAAACAAGTTATACCAAAATAACTGTTACACAATTATAGAGTCATAGGGTCATACAGCGTGGAAAAGGACCGTTCGGTCCAACCAGTCCATGCCAACCATTATCCCAAACTAAACTAGTTCCACCTGCCTGCACTTAGCCCATATCCCTCTAAATATTTCTTTTTCATGTACTTATCCAAATGTGTTTTAAACGTCCTAACTATACCTGCAGGCACCACTTCCTCCAGAGTTTATTCCACATGGGAACCATTGTCTATGTTTGAAAAAAGCTTCCCCTCACCTTAAAAGTGTCCCCTCATCTTGAAATCTCCATCTTAGGGAAAAGACACCTGCCATTTACCTTGTCTATGCCTCTCATGATTTTATAAACTTCTATAAGGTCACCCTTCAACCCCCTACACTCCAATGAAAAAGTCCCAGCCTGTCCAGCCTTTCCTTATAACTCTCCATTTCTGATGACATATTGGTAAATCTCTTATACTTCTATATAAGATGAAACACCAATTGAAATGAATCATAAAAGAGTAGTAAGCTATAGATCAGAAAGGTAAAACACATGCACCTTACAGAAGTATTAGTTTCAATTATTTTTAATGATTTGTGCTACAATGTTTACATGAATGGTTTTTGTGTTTCTTGACAGTTTGCTTTGTATGAGTGTTATTTTTCCATGAGTGACTTAAACTAAAGAGTTGCATTAAAGGAAAGCCAATGACCTTTCATTGTTCATTCCACACAAAAAGCATTGTCTGACTCTGTTGTAACTTGTTTTAAAGAACTGAACCATGGAAATGCAGGATGCAGCTTCATGGTTTTGATTTTCTCAAATGGAAAGTTTGAATTTCAGTTGAGCCCAGAAGCACATGCTAAGCAGGATTGACAGATGCACCCTTCAGGAAAGAAAAACTGAAATTAAGGATCCCCACCCCTTTCACCCCCACATACCAAGCTCTTAGAATTAGAAAGCCTAAGACAGGTTATCAGCAGTCATGATTTTGGAATATTGTGTGAACAGGATGAGAAAGGTCAATAGGTCAAGGAGGCGAGAAATCCTGCCTAATTTCTCAGTTACTAATTGGTTTTCTCAAATACCAAAACATGTGAGTTCTATGTTCATGCTCTCTTAAGGACTTCACATGTCCCTTCAACTTACAATTTTGCTTGCATGTTTCAGTAGGTGCATGATCCTTTCTGCACCAGCTACCAGTAGCTGTGGTGCACATTGACTTTTGAATAATTCACTATCAATTTTTGATAGGTACCTGTCCCAATAAGCATACAGCTGTACATTTAGTTTTATTATGGAATTTATTTTGGTCCTTGCTTTCATTTCACCATGTCAGATTCTTTTTCTAATTCATCTGGACTTGTGTGACAGGAGATGTCTGCTCATGCTGCACGCATTTTTTTTGTTTATAATGTTTTGATTATAATTATTTTCAAAGTTTTGACCCTTTTTATTGCAAATGTGCATTGGTTTCCATATTTTTCAATTTGTGATATTTAAAAATGTGTTTAACTCTGGGAATGATCAAATATGGACAGTTATTTATTATATTATTAATAAAAATTAATAAAGTATTCAGTAACATCAAGCTTGAAAGGATTTTAAGGAGTGTATTAAAGCTGAGCACCCCAAATCTTATAAGAAGTATTAAAAAATGTTTTTGACTGATTACAAAGAAAAGAATCGACTCATAGAGAACATTTTTGTTAGGTGCTGTTGGGTTAGCTTTAAGACCAACACAGTAACAGATTGATTGTATTTTTGCAGAATATGAAATTGTGACTCCATATGAAGCTGACAGCAGTGGTGATTATGTCTCTCTCTCAGTAATCCATCAACAGAGAAAGAAGCGATCCGTTCATAATGTTGGTGATGAATCCCTCTACTTCAAACTCAATGGGTTTGGCCAGGACTTTCATTTGGAGCTAAGAACTTCTGAGGGCTTCATGCCTCCCGGATTTACAGTTCAGACTTTAGGAAAACAAGGCTTAAAATCTGTAGAGCATTATCATCCAGAGGAGCTGTGCTTCTATCAAGGTGCTTTAATATCACATAACAAATCTTCAGTGGCACTTTCTACATGCAAAGGCTTGGTGAGTCAAACAAGCTATTGTAAAGCTGCTAAGTAATCGTTTTAGCCAGGGATTTTAGGAAGGCAAGAAGTTAAGCTTTCTTCCAAAGGGAGACTGTTTTGCAAAACTGCTGTTTTTCAAATATAGGACAAGTTGTATGATAGCAGGAACAAGAACAGAAGTTGCTGGAAAAGCTCAGGTCTGGCAGCATCTGTGAAGTAAAATCAGTTAACATTTCAGGTCTGGTGACCCTTCCTCGGAATGGAGGACCCTTCTAAGGAAGTGTCACTGGACCCGAAACGTTAACTGATTTTTTTCTTCACAGATGCTGCCAGACCTACTAAGCTTTTCCAGCAACTTCTGTTTTTGTTCCTGATTTACAACATCTACAATTCTTTTGGTTTTTATTTTGCATGACAGCAGGCCCATTATTAAAAATCTTTCAAATAGAAAATTTATTCTGGCAAAATGTATTCAATAATTCCGAATGTTGAATTGGTGATGTCAATGAAATCTTTGACTGAATTGACAAATTATTTACTAAATTGAGTGATTTAGTGATGTGATAGACTTTTTAATATTTTGGTATTACCCTTTGCCCAAATGGATAGCACACATCGTTAGTCAGTTTTACTCTATGCTTTGAAATAATGGCTGCTGAAATGAACTGGTTATGGTTAATAACAATTACAAGTTTCACCTGAAAATTCAAGATTCCTAACCTGGTGTATTAGCAATTCACTATCTTCTCTCTGCGGACATTCATTCTCTGTATCAGTGTGGAGCTCACTCCACAAAAGATGATTTTCTGGCAGTTATCTTCAGTGTTCAAGGACAAATGACAATCATGATGATGATTGCATAAGTAGATTTATTTCTTTTGTCAAAATGAGTGGAAACCATCTTATCCTGTTCACTTAGGACCAATTATAATTTCTAGTAGGATACCAGCAGGATCAGGCTGTATTCCTACTGGGGAGTCAAAGTCATTTTTTGTTTAGATCTGATGGCCTGACAAAGTTTATTATATTTGACAACTTTTTCATCATTGCCATAGGCACTTAATCCTCATCTGCTGATTTATAAACCAGACTCCATCATTTTATTTCCCATTGTCCTCAGTAAACTGATTACATGGTCCTTCATAAAACGTAGGAGAGGTATTTGAGTTTTTTTAATTATTTGCTTGAAGTCTGTGCCCCTAGTCCTTGTGGATAATGAGGACAAGAGTGTAATACTTTAGAATGTAAACATTCCAGTGCATTTCACAGAATGTCATAACACAAAATTTGGCACTAAATTACAAAGGAGACTTTAGGACATGTGACCAAGAGATTAGTCAGAGGAACAAAAGCAGAAATTGCTGGAAAAGCTCAGCAGCTCTGGCAGCATCAGAACAGGAAGGGTCACTCAACCTGAACGATTAACTCTCATTTCTTCGCATGCTGCTGCCAGACCTGCTGAGCTTTTCCAGCAATTTCTGTTTTTGTTTGATTTACACCATCCACAGTTCTTTTGGTTTTTAATTAGTCAAAGGGATAGGTTTTAAGGAATGTCTTGAAAGGAGAGAAAGACAGAAGGGTTTCGGGAGGCAATTTTGTAGCTTAGGAACAATACAACTGAACACGGTAACCAGTGGTGGAACAGTGAAAATTGAGATGTGCCAGAGGTGTGAATTAAAGGAGCAGAGATATTTAAGAGCGTTTTAGGACTAGTAGAGGTTACAGAGATCTGGATGAAATAGGCCAAAGAATTATTTCAAAACTAGAATGAGAATTTTCTAAATTGAGTATTTGCAGGACTGAAAATTAACACAGGTCAGCAAGCAGAAGGTCGATAGGTAATCTGGACTTGGTATAATGTAAGATACAGATGTAAGAGTTGTGAATTGTTTGTCCTTCTAAAACTTATGTGACCAGTGTTCATCACCAGAAGAATAAAGTTATGACATGGTGAGTTATAATTGCTATTTCCCTGCAGAGAGTTTCAATTGAAATACTCATTAGTATTGTTTCTGTTTCTTCAGTACTCTTCCTGAGTACTGCTCAGGAGAACCTTCCCGAGACAAACTATTGAGAAGCATTGTCCAATCAAGCCATAAAAATGACATGAAACCAATAGCATAAATGATTTGGTTGTGGTAGTCTTGAAATGAAGCATGAATGTGTATGTGGTCTTATTCATAGTGGCAGCATGTCAGAATACAGCCAAAGCTTTATTTTGTGATCTCTTGGATATTGTTCTGTTCATAAATGGAAACCATATGATCCCAGCTGATTATACTTTAGAACAAGTCAGATCCCTAAGTCAAAACTGGCTTGGTTGATTTTTGTTAAAATTTAGTTAGTTTATGTGGTACAGAGACATGTTCACATGTGGAAATGGATTTTCTGTTACAATGAAACAACAGTTTATTACACAAAATATTTTTTAAAAATTGAACAATGGAATACAGTGAACATAAAACATAGCAAAACAAAGTTTCAACCTGTTTTGTGAAATTATCCATTCCAGTGATGCAAGTTTAGAGAATTGCACCTCAATCTCTGCTTGTAATTTTCTACATAATTCACACTTTACAGTTTCTTTGCTGTGAACATTGAACAAAAAACTGAAAGAACTGAGGTTATTGGAAATCAGAACTGGAAATTGGTTAAAAAAAACTCGGCAGGTCTGGCTGCATCTGTGGAAAGAAAGCTGAGTTAATGTTTTGGGTCCAGTTCTGAAGAAGTGTCACTGGACCTTAAGCTTTAATTCTGCTTTCTCTACACAGGTGCTGCTAGACCTGCTGAGCTTTTCCAGCAATTTTCGTCTTTTGTCGCAAGTGAACATTGAAATTCACAAATTATTATTTGAAGAAGAGTGGCAAGGTTTTCCCAGTGTCCTATTGTCTATTGCTGAATGCCCTTAAGTTGGTTTAGCTGTTTTTTTGATCTGCTGCTGTCCATTTGCACAGATGTGCTTGGCTCCCCCTTCATTGAGGACGGAGCCTCCTACTCCAGTGAGTATTCATTACCATTCATGATTGGATGTGGTAAGTCTGCAAAGCTTACATCTGATCTGTTTGTCGTGGAATTGCTTAGTCCTCACTATTTGCGATAGTGTTGGGGTTAGGGTTAGGGTCAGGGTAAATTGCTACTTATGCTGCTTGCAGTACATGTAGTCCTGTGGTGTAGCTTCACCACGATAATGCCTTATTTTTAGCCTGCTGCTACTCTGGTTTTGCCCTCCTGCATTCTTCATTAAACCCTGACTTGATGGTAATGTTAGAGTGGGGCGTATGCAGAGACATGAAGCGAGAGACTATGTTGAATTACAGTTCTGCTGCTGCTGATGGCCCACAACATCTCATGAATACCTGTTTATGAGTTGATAGATCTATTCAAAGTTACCTTATTTTTTTGCATGGTATTGCCACAGAATATAGAGGGAATTATCCTCAGAACTCCATTACCAAAAGGACTATGTGGTGTGAACTCTTGCCGATACTATCATGGAGAGATGTATCTGTCATTGGCAGTTTGCTGAAGATGAGGTGAAGAATGTTTTTCCCTATTGTCTGTTCTTTCATCATCTGCCACAGACCCAGTCTTGCAGCTCTGTCATTTAGGACTCAACCAGCTCAGTATGTAGTGGTTCAGCTGAGCTACTCTTAGTGAGGACATTAATGTCCCCCACCCAGAGGACATTCTGCACCCATGTCACTCTCAGTGTTTCCTCCAAGATGTCCAATGTAATAGAGCACTGATTAATCAGCCGAAGGAGGATGGTATGTGATAGCCCACAGGAGGTTTCCTTGTCCATGTTTGACCTATATTGCACTTCTTGGAGTTTTGCTGTATACAAAATAAGTTCCACGTTTCCCTTCATTGCTACAGTAACTACAATTCAAAGGAAGTACTTTGGGATGTCCTGAAGCCGTGAAAGATATGTCTATGCAAGTCTGTTTTCTTTAACATGGAATGTTGTTAATTCTATATGATTGTATTCTGTCCTTGCCTATAAATTACAACCTAGTGAAAAAGGTGACAACAAAATACCAAATTCTACTCTTCAAATTAATTCTGCTATTTCCATACAGCATATCCCCCCCAGCCTGGGACATCTGTGTTACTTTGTTGCCCTGAACTCTGCTAGAAGATGTAATACAGCCCTGGTAATAGTCTAACTAAGTCTCAGTAGTACTGAGAATATTGAAAATAAACCTCCAGAAGCATGTTGTTTTATTTGTGTGACAGAACACCTGAACACAACAGTAGCTACAGATTTAATTCTCTTGAGATTTTGGTTCTGTTAATCTAAGAATTGTTGCGATCTCACCCAGAAAATATTAACATCAGTTTGCTGTTTGATGGTGCTCCAAAATGATCAGTACATCAATTGAAATCGAATGGGTGGAGGGAACAAGGCATATGTCACCAGAGGAGTGCAGTGGGAGAAATGTTAAAAAATGGGATATAAAGTAAATGAGGCAAGACTGGGTGAAATGTGACTGCAGTAAAATTAGATTTATAAGTATGTAATGAAGCATGAAAGCTGGTAGTCATGAGTCCACTGAAGTTAATTTCGCCAGCGCCATCCATACCTTTCAGCTACCTAGAAGGACGAAGGCAGTAGATACACGGGAACACCACTGCTTGCAACTTTCCCTCCAAGGCTCGTATCATCCTGACATGGAAATATATCTCTGCTCCTTCACTCTTGGAGGATCAAAGACCTAGAACTCCCTTCCTAATGCCCTGTATCTACTTGGCTGCTGTTCTTGAATACCTGACTGCTGAGTTTCTGGGCTCATTCAGAACCAACAAGAAGACTAGCATCACCCCCACCACCTACACTTCACCATTCACAACAACAGGGAGCTCAATTAGCTGCTGGCAGGAACCACCATAGCCTTGGGTTGGTTCTTTTTACCATTCATTCACGGGGTGAGGGTGATGCCAGCTAAACCAGTATTTATTTCCTATCCCTAATTGCCCAGGAGACATTTAAGAGTCAATCACGTTGCTTTGAGTTTGAAGTCACATGTAGACCAAACTAGGTAAGGACAGCAGTTTCTTCCCTGAAGAGCATTAATGAGCCAGATGGGGTTTTTCTGACAGTCGGCAATGGATTCATGGTCTTCATTAGATTCCTAATTCCAGAATTTTTTTTTATTGTGGATTCAGCTTACACCATCTGCCATGGCAGGATTTGAACCTGGATCCGCAGAACATTACCTGGGTCTCTGGATTAACAGTCCAGTGATAATACCACTAGGTTGTTGTCTCCTGTCCAACATCTTGGCTGTGCTGCTGCTCAAGAAAACAAACAAAGTTTACACCTAAGGGGAAAAGTGGGAAAAATTTAAAGATGCATTGTCAATAAAATTTTTAAAGAAAACCCTACCATCCAATAAATGCCTCAGAGCACAATCTCATCATTCACCCACTCTTCCATTTCTCCATTGAGTCCTCTTGTTGTATGGAGTGTTGGGACCGCCTAATTCTCCATGTAACCCCTTCAGGCTTGCTAGAAAGATGGTAACATGGGCCTCTTTACCTGACTGCATAACTGCCCCCACCTTTGCTAAAACCCCCATCATCGCATCCCTGGGGCTCAGGACAACACTGCCCTGCTTTATCCAATTTCCCCCTCAACCTCTATTCTGAACACCTCCCTGATTCTTGGTAGTACATCCCCTCCCTGCCTCTGTACTCACAGGCACTTGGCAGTGCTGGGACTCATCTAATCAACATGGTGGCTCAGTGGTTAACACTGCTACTTCATAGCACCAGGGACCCGTGTTCAATTCCAGCCTCAGATGACAGTCTGTGTGGAGTTTGCACATTCTTTCTTTGTCTGTGTGGGTTTTCTCTGGGTGTTCTGGTTTTGTCCCACCGGGCAAAAGATGTGCAGGTTAGGTGGATTGGCCATGCTAAATTGCCCATAGCGTCCAGAGATGTGCAGGCTAGGTGGATTAACCATGAGAAATGCAGGGTTACAGGGTATGGGGGGTGGGGGTTGAGCTTTGGTGAGATGCTCTTCAGAGGGAGTTGATGGGCCAAAAACCCTGCTTCCACACTGTTTTGATTCTATGATCTGCAACAGGACTGGGACACTCTTTTTGTTTCCCCCTACATCACTTGGACTTCCTAAACCCACTTATCTGCTGTCAAATGGGAACCTCACCAGGTCACAGGTCCTGGAGAAGGCAGGAAGAAACTTTCAGAGTAACTTCCATATTTTGCTGTCCCTTAACTGTAACTAAGGTGTGAAGAAAGTGGGAGAAGGGAGGGAGCAGAAGGCAGGGAGACTGAGGGGAGAGTCAGGCATGAAAGAAAGGGAGCAATTGGTGAGCAGAGGTGGAAGGAGAGGAGTTATAATAATATAGAACATAGTAATATTATAATATATTAGCAACTAACTAATTATAATGATTATAATAACTAATACAACTACACTATAATGATGTTAACAAGGTGTGGAGCTGGAGGAACACAGCAGGCCAGGCAGCATCAGAGGAGCAGGAAAGCTGATGTTTCGGGTCTGGACCCTTCTTCAGGAATTGGGGGGGGCTCTGAAATAAATGGGGGGGGGCAGTGATAGAAGATGGATAGTGGAGCAGATAGGTGGGAGAGAAGACGGACAGCTCAAGGAGGTGGGGATGAAGCTAGTAAAGGTGAGTGTAGGTAGGAAATTGGGATGGGGATTGGTCAGTGAGGAGGGAGGGGTGGATAGGTGGGAGGGAAGACGGACAGGTAAAGGAGGCAGGGATGAAGCTAGTAAAGACCTCCCCCTCAGTGAGGACGAATGGTCAGTCCTCAGTAAAGGACTCACCTTTATCCCCCTCCACCCAAACATCAATGAATACCGCTCACATCGAACAGATTTTCCACCGCCTCCGCGCTTATTTCTTTAATCGTGAGTCTAACCCCCCCTCTACAGACCCCTTCTCCCGCCTCCAACAGACACCATCCTCCGGGACACCACTCAAAGGCCTCCTTCCCTCCCTCGACCTCTTCATCTCTAACTGCTGTCGCGACATCGACCGCCTCAACTTCTCCACCCCTCTCATTCACTCCACCCTCTCCCCCACAGAATGTGCAGCCCTCCGCTCCAACCCTAACCTCACTATCAAATCCGCGGACATGGGAGGTGCAGTTGTGGTATGGCTCACTGACCTTTACTTCGCTGAGGCCAGGCACTAACTATCTGACACGTCCTCCTACCACCCCCTTGATCATGACCCCATCCTTGACCACCAAAACATCATCTTCCAGACCATCCATAACCTCATCACCTCAGGTGACCTCCCACCCACAGTCTCCAACATCATTGTTCCCCAGCCCCACACCACCGTTTCTATCTCCTTCCCAAGATCCATAAACCCAACTGCCCTGGCCGACCCATTGTCTCTGCCTGTTCCTGCCCCACTGAACTTATCTCGACTCCATTTTCTCCCCCCGGTCCAGGAACTCCACACCTACGTCCGGGACACCACCCATGCTCTCCACCTCCTCCAACATTTCTGATTCCCTAGCCGTCGACACCTCATCTTCACCATGGACATCCAATTCCTGTACACTTGCATTCCCCACGCAGATGGCCTAAAAGCCCTCCACTTCTTCGTCTCCCATAGGCCCAACCTGTCCCCCTCCACCGACACCCTTATCGGCCTAACCGAACTCGTCCTTACACTTAACAACTTCTCCTTCAACTCCTCCCACTTCCTACAGACAAAGGGGGTGGCCATGGGTACCTGCATGGGCCCAAGCTATGCCTGCCTCTTCGTAGGATACATGAAACAGTCCTTTTTCCGCAGCTACACTGGCACCATCCCCCACCTCTTCCTCCGTTACATCGATGACTGTATCGGTGCCACCTCGTGCTCCCACGATGAGCTTGAACAGTTCATCCACTTTACTAACGCCTTCCACCCCAACCTCAAGTTCACCTGGACCATCTCCGATACCTCTCCTCCCTGGACCTCTCTGTCTCCATCTCTGGTAATCACCTGGAAACTGATATCCATTTCCAGCCCACCGACTCCCACAGCTACCCAGACTACACCTCCTCTCACCCACTTTCCTGCAAGAATGTGATCCCCTAGTCCCAATTCCTTCACCTCTGCCACATCTGCTCCCAAGATGAGGCATTCCACTCCCGGATATCCCAGATGTACTTGTTTTTCAAGGACCGCAATTACCACCCCACAGTGGTCGAAAACGCCCTCAACCGCATCTCTTGCATTTCCCGCACCTCAGCCCTCACAGCCCCTCCCCGCAATAAAAACAAGGTCCAAATTCCCCTTGTCTTCACATATCACCCCATTAACATATGGATTCAACGCATCATTCTCTGCCACTCCCGCCACCTGCAATCTGACTCCACTACGAAGGATATATTTCCCTCCCCACCCTTATCTGCCTTCCGGAGGGACCACTCTCTCTGTGACTCCCTCGTCCACTCCACAGTTCCCACTAGCCTCACCGCCCCCGGCACTTTTCCCTGCAATCACAGGAGATGCTACACTTGCCCCTACACCTCCCCCCTCACCCTCATCCCAGGCCCCAAGAAAACCTTCCACATTAAACAGATGTTCACCTGCACATCCGCTAATGTGGTCTATTGTATCTGCTGTTCCCGATGTGGCCTCCTCTACATTGGGGAGACCAAGCGGAGACTCAGAGATTGCTTTGTGGAGCACCTACACTCGGTTCGCGACAAGCGACAACACCTCCCAGTCGCGAACTACTTCAACTCCCAATCCCACTCCCTGGACGACATGTCCATCCTGGGCCTCCTCCAGCGTCACAACAATGCCACCCAGAAACTGGAAGAACAGCACCTCATATTCCGCCTTGGAACCCTACAACCCAATGGTCTCAATGTGGACTTTCCTAGCTTCAAAACCTCCCCACCCCCGACCTCATCCCAAGACCAGCCCCCCTTCTCATCCGCGCCTCCTTGACCTGTCCATCTTCTCTCCCACCTATCCGCTCCTCCCACCTCACTGACCAATCCCCATCCCCACTTCCTACCTACACTCACCTTTACTAGCTTCATCCCCACCTCCTTGACCTGTCCGTCTTCTCTCCCACCTATCTGCTCCACTATCCACCTTGTATCACTGCCCCCCCTCTCTATTTATTTCAGAGCCCCCTTCCCCTCCCCATTTCTGAAGAAGGGTCCAGACCCGAAACGTCAGCTTTCCTGATCTTCTGATGCTGCCTGGCCTGCTGTGTTTCTCCAGCTCCACACCTTGTTATCTCAGACTCCAGCATCAGCAGTTCCTACTATCTCTACACTATAATGATCACTGTAATGAGTTGTACCATCACACACTTCATGCACTGCAACTGGGACTGGGTTAAATTCCCAAGACTTTGTGATCTCCAGCTTACAGTCTATACTTTGATCACTTCTAACCTGAGGAATGTGTTACAGCGCTTTGTTTTCAGCCTCATTTGTTGTCAGTTGATTTCTAATGATTTCAGTTGAACGTTGCTGACTCTTTTAATGGCAAGTTTGTAATTGATGTAGCTGGTGCACTGTATAGTATCATTTCAGGATTATTGATTTCAGTGGATCCTATTAGATGTCAAACAATGCCTGAATGAAAACTTTGGAGCACAGCTTATTGCAATTGAGTGCAAACAGATGCTGATGAGCGCAGAATGAGTTCAGTTCTTTCTGGTTAGGGATATATCACTTGGCTATTGGATGGTTAATTGGAAGTTTTGGTTTTAGAGTCTGCAATGGTGAGTTCATACAGCATTGGGTTTGTCTGTGAAATGATCTATATTTGAATTATTTAAACAATTCAACATATGGTTATTATTGAAAACTATTCAGGATTTGAATTTGGTTGTTATACAATGTAGCCTTCTTTGAGTCAGTTAAATTCCGTTCCCTATTTATAGCAATTTATAGTTCGGCACCCTGTATTATAGCAGTCTTTATTGTTCAGTCTAATGTACCCTTAATTACTGGACTTCAGCATAATAAAAAAAAGACCTGAAACTATCCTGATCTCTCTCTTTCATCATATTGTTTGACAAATGCTTCGATTACTCTGAGATTCAACAATAACCTATTCCATGATGGATTGCATGAGAAATGGATCAATTATAGTTAAAGTGAAGTAAGAAGGTTATATAACTGTTGTAAATGTGAACTTTGCAACTCATATATTTTAAACAGAAATTACATCACTTTTACTGGGGTATTACAGATGTGCATATCCTTTTTATATGTAAAGTTTTCACTTGAATTAAATCATCTTAACATCAGCTCACAAGGATACCAACCATATGATCCCTGCTGATCACAATACTAGACAAGTCAGATCCCAGAAGGGAACTTAGCTTGAGACTGCATATGTTTTATTTTTCTTTCTGTTTACCATTAAGCCCATCACTGGATAAAATTATGACACTACCAATGTACTTCTGACGAAAATGTATGAAAGTTTATTACACAAAAACGTTTTACTTCATATTATTGGAACAGTCTTAATGCAAACATCAGAAAGAAGAATTCGACCTTTTTACTGAGCATGAACCTGCTTTTGCCTCAATCTGAGATAACAAGGTGTAGAACTGAATGAACACAGCAGGCCAGGCAGCATCAGAGGAGGAGGAAAGCTGATGTTTCGGGTCTGGACCCTTCCTCTGACGCTGCCTGGCCTGCTGTGTTCATCCAGCTCTACACCTTGTTATCTCAACAAACACTTTAGCAGTTAACTTCCTGGTTATTTAACAAAAATCCCATGACTCCTTGGAAATGCTGTTTTGAACTTTCAGCTCAAAATTACTTTCAAACCTTCACAAAACTGAAAGCTAAAACTTTTTTTTTTCTCTTTTAGAACCCATGTTCTCAAAAAATATGATATTATCAATATTAATTACACAATATTTAACAGCATGTTAAAACTTCTTCCTTGTTTTCTCCTTCCTCCACTGCATCTCCCTCCACCAAAGCTATTGACTTCACTTTTAGGTATGGGCCCATTATTGCCAGTTGGCATTTAGTACCATAAATGGAATATTTTACCGTGGAGAGTTTTGAGCTGAGTTACTGAGTGTTGATCTTGGGACTTCTAGTGTTTTTGCTTCTTGCTATTTATATGATTTGGACATGTACGCAAAATGTATTTTGTGACAACACGAATATAGAACGTATTGCAAGCTCCAAGGAAAACTGGAAGATATCATAGCTGGCCTTAGCCATATTGGTGTGTACAGATGCAGTTTCGTGTCAGGAAAGGTGGAATAGTATGTACGCAGAAGTAACAATGACTGTCATAATAATTTAAAGTCATTGACACATAGGATTGTAGGTAATGCATAAGGTTGCACTTTAAAACTTGAAATAAGCATAAAAAGGCAACTGTAATTCTGGTTCTTGTTTTTATATTAAATGTCAAAAATGTAAGAAAGACATTTTATTATCGGGAAAATACCTTTGTATGGCTGTTGAATGTGATTGGGAAATGGATGTTTGAAGTGTTTGTTTTTTGGGTCCTGCACCCATTGATGAGTGGCAGCAGTTACAGATTATGATTTTCACAAGGGTAGAATATTATTTGGTTGGAGGACAGTTTGTGGTGGCTAATTAATGGCTGCAGCGCCAGGACTGCCATGGCAACCGTCGCTATGATTAGCATTCCAGAGGTTGGATTAAACATGGAGCAAGAGAGAAAGGAGCCTGGAACCTGTTGATGTTGACCTGCAGGTGATCCTCAGGGCAGTGAGGGAGATGAGGAAAATCCTTTTCCTGGAGGGTGGCGGCAAGATGCCACTCTCGCAGATCAACTTGGTGTGGGTTGAAGTCACCGAGACAGCGAGCCACTAGACCAGCACAGTGCTGGAGGTCATTGATTATTTGCTTTGGCAAGGTGAATGCAATGCTGAATTCTTATGACAAGCTTTAGAGCATAGCAGATCTTTCAACTGAGGTGTTTGGGGGAACATGCTGCCCCTGAATATGGGAGTAACATGTGCCCAGGGCGCTTACTGACACACTGTCCTCAGAGCTGTTGTGTGGCTGAGGGCCTGCTACTGCTCCTACATGCAGCTTCTTAATCCAATAAACCAGTTGTATTATTCAGCCGGACAGTTGGTTTACAATGCTGAGTGGCAGCAACAGCACAGGTTCAATTCCTGTACTGGCAAAGGTCGCCATGAAGGTCCTGTCTTTCCAACCTTGTCTGTCACCTGAGGCATGATGATTCTCAGGTTAAACCACTTCCAGTTGTCTCTCTGTCTCACTCTCTCTTTTAATGAGAGAGCAGCCCAATGGCCCCCTCGCACTATGGTGACTTTACCTTTACAGGCCAGCAGTGCCTTATATCTTTCGGGAGAAATGAGAACATCTTGCCTGCCAGATGGCTCAGAGAGGCAGAGGAAGGAGGCAGATCACAATGTAAGGGAGGCGTCACAGAGATTGCAGTGTCACTGATGGAGTGCAACTTTGGGAAAGCAAACACAGGAGCAAAAACAAAGTTGCTGGAAAAGCCCAGCAGGTCTGGCAGCATCTGTGAAGTAACTTTCGAGTCCAGTGACCCTTCCTCAGAACTGTCCCAGGATCTACTAACCTGTGGCCTGCTTGCCTCCTTGTTGCTGCTGCCTATTAGCAAATCTTTCCCACTTTGTATATATTGACATCTATCAATTAAAAATAGAGGCTTGGCCTTGACTCCTGCCAACTTCTTTTGAAAATGGTCCTTGGTGCACATTACTCTTCCCTTTTCTGGCTTTGTCTGCTTCTGGCCTTCTTCATATGTTCAAAAAAAATCTGTACTGAGATCTGCCCATCGAGTCGAGCGCAATCTCTGGCCCGTTGAGAGATTCAAAGGAATGCAAATTTGATAAAATGGTTAAACTCCGGCAGAAATTTTAAAAAAATAAAATGTTTGAATTAAGTTACTAAAAATCATTGAAATAGATAGTGCAAATGATTTCAAGAAAGGATTAGATGCCTTGTTAGAGAGCAGTAATTTTGGATCTGGTGAGAAGATGTAAGGACACAGCTAATCTAAACAAAATGAACAGTCTGTTTGGGCCAGGTGTCTTTGCTTGTATCAAAAAATTCTTATCCCTAGCTTGGCACTTAGTAGCTCATGATCGTCTGCTGTTTTCCTATTGGATGTTGACAGCCTCAGGAAGATTAATGCAGCAGCACGGGTGTCAGGGGTAATGGGAGAGGTTTAAATTTCGTTTGATTTTTTTTAGTATGGATGTCATTTTTAAGGCGAAAATCTGTTGGTGGAGACTGCCTGCTGCAATGCTACAATAAATCAACAATGCTGTATATAGGAAAATCCAAATAATTATATTTCAGATTTATCTTAGCTAGTGCACTTGAGCATGGATTGAATTATCATTGAAGTGTGATCCAAATGAGATAACATTTAGGACAAATCCTTAGCTTAAGACTGTAAATCGTTTCAATTATGATTAAGAAAGTTCACAAAAAGCCAAACTGGAATGTTTACCCTTTAGTAAGAGGTACTGTATTGATATTTCAGTACTTGTGCTCTTGAAAACTGGCAGTCATTAGTACCATTGAATGTTCAGAGGGTTAACTTAATGGGGTCACTCACCATGTTGCTGAAATGCCAGTTTCCAGATGGAACATTTGCTCTTTGAAGTGCTGTAATTGAACTTCAACTTCCTCCTGCTTTTTAGGATCAGTCTTGAAACGTCTGGCGTGTTTTCAAGTGTACTTGAACCTAATCCAGCTGCTAGCAGCTTCACACAATATGTGGACAGTGGTCAGTGCTTTGTGCTACCGAGGGTTTTATAGCTGTTGAGTGTATTTTATGGTATGTTGTTCGTATTTTAGTAATGCTTTTCAAACATCTTGAGAAGATATCGTTTTCACTCTCGGTAAAGCCAAGATCTCCCTGATAAATAACTGACATCAGAATTGTAAATTACGTTGGATTTAGTAATGCACTTGCTTTGTGTGAGATTATGCTTCAGTTGGTTGGATAGTAACAAGAGGTGTTTCAGTGAACACTTTATGCCAACTTTGATCAGAAATGCAGGTTCTCAGTTCATGACTGTAAATCTGGGCTTTGTTCTTCTGTATTATATCACATTACAGGAACTAAAAACTTCAAATATTTTCCTATCCTTCTCCCTATAAAAACAGTGGTATTTTCTTACTAATCATTTATATTTGCCAATAAACAACTTTCAACACAAACTATCAATTACATTGCTCCTAGAAGTTAATCCTAATTGTGAACATTAAGCAGCGACAAAATTCTAACATCACAACCCTGACTTGGACCCCGAATGGCAAGATATTCTTTCAGAATCGTGCTGTGTGTATTCAAGATGCATCTGGTTAGAATCGTGAGACAACTTGGCATTTCCTACGGGCTTTTCTCTAAAGCACTTTCAGGGCATTGCAATATGTGCAGAAAATATTTTCTTTTTGCTTGTCTGCCCCCCTACCCCACCACCAAACCAAATAAAATTGAATACTCCAACTTCATGTCAATAGGCCAAAATTCTTGCTAGTTCAGAGTTCTACCCAAATTTCACACTGCCACCACCTATACAGCTAAAGTTCCATGTGAGAGGTGTGGGAATTCATAAATTTATTTTTCCTTTCCTGCTAATTTCTTCCTCTACTGTTTATTATAATATAGTTTTGTGCATTGATATGTCTTTAACACCTCACTGATGAGGTAACATAGTGAATGCCTCTGATCACATTGCCGAAGGCATCATAATTGATATCCTGCTCTTGCCCAGTCTGTGAGCAGAAACAGGACCTTTTGTCAATTCTATTGATCCTGCTCACTATCCAGCCAATTGAAGCAGAATCTCGTACACCATGGCAGTTCTCCTGCAGTTGATACCCACAGAGCCTGCACAGATGAATCTGTGGGTTAGAGATAACCCACTTGATCAGCTCCACTCTAGCATAACCATTAGCTCTTTGGGAAAGCAGAATACTTTTTCTGTTGCTGTATCTGGCTCCAATATCTGTTGCCAAATCTATTATCAGTGGCATTTTCTGCCCAATTCTTAGAGTTACCACAGACTGTAATACGTGATCTGACTTTCATTTTCTGAAAAATTCATGTTGCTAGGAATGCTTTTTTGTTTCATTATGTAGTTGCTTTTCATCAGAGTTGGACTCTACAAAGTGTATTGTTAATCATGGTTTCAGTGCTGTGCTTGAATTGTCTAGATGACACTACTGGCACTACTCCCTGGCAGTGAGTAGCATTGTTTATGTAGGCAAGTGCAGTTACTTTAGCAGTCTGATTTGAAGTCATTTTGGAACTATTCCAGCCACCTGTAAGCGCGGCAACATTTTCACAGGGCTGGAACTACTCCAGAGTAAACTTTGTTCTTCATGCAGTGCATATGCTGGTAATGAGACACTGTAAATGTGTGAGTACTGCAATGTGATGCCCGTACAGATGTCCTTCCTCGTTCGAATTGTTGATATAGACTTAGCAAGATACTGTAGCACATATTTTTTATTTGTGGTGCTTTAGATTCTGAAAATGACTTGTATTAACTCTGCAGCATAACATTTGAATGAAACAATTTAAAATTGTAGCATTTTGGAAATGGAGACAGATTTGAAGAACGTTCTTTTATAATTTATGCTTGAATAGCGCTGTATTTCAAGAGATGAGGTCTTTTTTTTTTTTTTTGAAAGAGTATGTTTCAGTTTTCTGGCAGTTGATAACCAAATTAAAGGTCAGATCTGTGCTGAGTGGCAGGATTAGAGCACCCATCATCTTGAACCTAACATAGTACCTAACATAAATACCTAACATATACCAGATACCTAACGTAAATGCTGTATTGTTTTTTGGATGTTTTAGTTTCTGTATCATAGTTTCCAGTGTGAAGGATGTTTGACACAGAACTATATTATTTTCAAAAGTACATCTTGGCTTTCTAATTAGTGTCAAATCTAGAAATCAGGTATGTCAAGCCTGCCATATCTCAACCAGTGTTCCTTTTGTGTGCCATTCTACGCCAGGAGCTAATGGAATCATAGAAACTTAGAAACACGAGTAGACCATTCAGTCACTCAAGTCCATTCTGTAATGCATTGAGATCATTGGCTGATGTGTGAGTAAACACGCTACACCTGCCTAATTCTGTATTCCTTGATATTGCTGGAAAAAAGCATACATTTGGTCTGAACTTGTCACCATGTACTTATCAGGACAATTTGTAAGAATACCAATTCATGTTCTCTACTATCAAAATACTAGCCTTTAATACCTTTGGTTAGTAGAAATTTCACATTTTAAAATTAACAATTAATCCTGCATCAAAACGATTTCTAGAAGACCTGCCTGCTAGAATTAGAGTTCTCAGGCAGTGGAACTGCTCTTGATAAACCTGGTCTCTTAATTACCTACAAACTTTAATCAAGGAATCCCTTCATACTATTTAAAATTCCCAAGAATTCAACTTTAATTGTAGAAATCTCTCTTCACAACTTAACCCTTTAAGACAGATGTGATTCTGGTGAACTGACCCTATATTACTCCAAAGCCAATATATCCTTGCTAAGGTGTGATGCTCCAGCTGTAGTCTAAGCTGAACTTGACTTTTTCTTTATTCCTTTGTGGGATGTGGGTATCACTGACAACTTTAGGATTTGTTATCCATCCTTGATTACCTTTGAACTAAATGGCTTGCTAGGCCATTGGGGGTGGTGGGGGAACACAGTAAAGAGTCAACCATATTGCTGTTGGACATGTTATCACATGTAGACCAGACTGTTTAAGGATAGTAAAGTAGTGAATCAGATGGGCTTTTACAACACTTGATGTTAACTGTCATGGTCTGCAATCCTGAGGCTAGCTTTATATTCATGATTTCTATAACTGCAACATAGCTTCTACCCTCTCGTCCTCTTGGCCAGTATTCCATTAGCTTTTCTGATTATTTTCTGTATCAGTTCCCAACATTCCATGGATATGTATACACATGGACCTCCATTGATTTAAGTTTTTCGGCATTTAGAATGTTCTCTGTTCTGTCCTTTTAATGTCTGAAGTGGATGCCTGTCACATTTTCCTACATTGGAATCCATTTACTACCGTTTTGCACGTTCACGTGATTTGTTTTATGCTTGTATCTACACTGCTTGTCCTTACATACTCTGGTCAATCATCTGACCTGCAAGTGATCTTTGAGCAATTGTACACTTTTAAGTTTAATACTTTCCTGAACTTGTTTAGTTAACCACAGATGGTGAGGTCCTCCCTTTATAATTTTTCTTCAGGGATAAACATAAACATTCCAAAATATTCCCATAAACATCTGCCGTTGTTTCTCTGTTCATTTAACCCCTAGTGTAGTATCCCGGTTCACTATAGCTAGCTCAGCTATCAAGTCCACATTGCTGCACATTTTTATGTTTAAAATCCTAGTTTTAAACCCACTATTCTCACTTTCAAACTAGATATAAAATTTAATCATATTATGGTTACTGATCCCTAGGGTGACATTTACTCTGAGATCTAGAATTAATCCTGTCACTTTACACAATACCAAGTCTAGTATAACCTGTTCTCTGGTCATATCTGGAATGTGCTCCTCTAAGAACTATCTCAAAACCATCCTATGAACTCTCAAATCAAGCAATACTATCAACTTGATATTTTTGGTTTATATGTAAATTGAAGTCACCAATGCTTATTGCCTTTATTGCCACCACACAGCATTTTGTCTTGTATGCTTTGTCCTGCATTGTGGTTACTCTTAGAAGGCCTGTGGGCCACACCTACTGTCAACTTGTTTCCCCTTCTATATCTTAACTTCTACCCATACCGATTTTACATCTGATCTCCAGAAAAAAGTTCATTCTAACTAATAATACCACTGTTGACTAACAGGACTGCCCCTGCACCTTTACCTAATTTTCTATTCTTGTTAAATATACACAATCCTTGACATCCTGCAGTCATATCTTCATAATAACTATCAAATTATTTTTACTTACATCAATGTGCGTTATCGTTTTGTGTATTTCTTATATGAATGCTATTTGCATTCAAACAGACCTTAGTTTTAATTTTGTTTGTTTGATATCTTAACAATAATTAGCCTTGAGTGTTGGTGGATTCCTACTTATTTATCTCTCTGTTCCTTACTGCCATTCTCTGCTCTTTAATTTATGACTCTTTACCTCTCTTACTTCGTCTCAACTCTTTGATGTGCCAAATTGTTCCATATTTGATCGCTTGCCCTCACTATTGAGTTTAAACCCATCTCTACTTCTCTAATTTTGCAAGAATCTGGTCCTAGCATAGTTCAAGTGTAAACTCCCCCAATGGTTGAGTCCTCACTTCCCCTAATGCTGGTGTCAGTGTCGTATAAACCCATTCAGAGAAAACAAATGCTAAACAATTAGCCTGATCCTCTCAAAAAAGTTAAGACCTTTTGCCAGACATTTTCTCCTCCATTGCCTGTGGAATTGATCCAAAAATAAATGACTTGTATTTATGTAGTGGCTTTTCCAATATCAGGGCATCTCTTTAAAGGTAATGAGGTAGTTTTGAAGGTTAGTCAGTATTACAGTATAGGAAGATATTGTAACATGTAGTCAAACCTGCATTGCAGAGGTTCCAACCAGTTTCTATCTAAAATGACATTGAAGCTCATCATGGTGTTCGGATTTCTATGTTAAAAGAGACCAAATTGCTTCAAACGAATACTCAAAAGAGAGACCCTTTGAAGTAGAGGGGAAATGGAGTGGCCGTGTTGCCTGTGTTAATGAGGCAATAAAGCTATTGACCCTGTTTTAAGACCATTATTACCCTGTTAACACAAGGTGAAGGGAGTGTAAATTGACCCAGTGCGTGACATATAAACTGAAAACCCAACATTTCTGTCAACACTCAGGCTTCGTATTTACATTAATATCTTACCTTGCAGAGTTAAGTTTCAAAAAAAGCTACTTCAGCTGTATAAGGAACAAATCTAGGTTGAACAATGGGAATTTAATGCATAAATAGCATAATTATTGAAGAACAGTGAATGAAATTTAGTGAGTTATTAGATAGTCCAAAATAATGCACTTAAATTGGAAACAGTTAAAGGAAGCTTGAATTCCCTTTCCACAGAAGAACAGTGAATGTGTGCAACATTTCTTGACAATATGAATATAGTGTGTTGGCAATACAGATCAAAGTACATGTTGGTCAGGTTAAGTATGGGTGATAAGTAAAGTCTGCTTGAGTAGATCTTGTTTCAGTTGCAAAGTGTGCTAGCATGCTACAAATAGAAAAACAGCATACTCAGGAATCATTCCTGTGCAGTTGTCGGCAGCAGTGATTGGGATATATAGGAAGGATATTATTAAACTGGGGAGGTTTCAGAAAAGATTTACTAGGGTGTTTCTGGGAATGGAGGATTTGAGATATAAAAGTAAACTGGGATTTCTTTGACTGGAGCGCAGGAGGTTGAGGGGTGACCTTATTGAGGTTTATAAAATCATGAGAGGCATAGATAAGGTAAATGACAAGAGTCTTTTCCTTTATGGTGGCGGAGTTCAAAACTAGGGGGCATATTTTTAAGGTGAAAGCAGAAAGATTTAAAAAGTACATGGGCAACTTTTTTGTACAGAGAAAGGTTCATGTGTGGAATGAACTGCTAGAGAAAGTGGCCAATGTGGG
This sequence comes from Rhincodon typus, assembly GCF_021869965.1. NCBI lineage: Eukaryota > Metazoa > Chordata > Chondrichthyes > Orectolobiformes > Rhincodontidae > Rhincodon > Rhincodon typus. Next base: position 102,345,332 of record NC_063333.1, on the reverse strand, counting down.
TACAGTTACATGGGGGGCAGACTTTTCAGTTGCCCAAGAGTGGAATAGCACCCAGGTCCCTGGCACTGTGAAGCAGTAGTGCTAACTACTGAGCCAACATGCTGCTCCATTTGCCCTAAAGAAAGCTGTCTTCTTGAACTGCTGCATTCTTGAAGTTTTGGGGAACCCTCAGGGCAGTTAGGAAGAGATTTCCAGAACTTTGGAAAGCTACAACAATAATTCCTTTCAATAATAGCTGCTAGTTCCATACTCTGCCTTTGCCTGGCTTATTTGCTTTTATCACCTCCCTACTGAATTTTCCAGGTTGCACCCGGATCTCACTTGTGTTATCAACCTGGCATGTACAGTCTTCTCTGCTTTATCTTACTCTTGTCATCTGGGAAGTTCTGGCTCTGTGATCCAAGAAGTCATATTGGAATTGAAATCTTAACTTTATTTCTGTCTTCACAGTTTGCTCAACTATTTCTGCCCTCATTCAAGGAAGTGTACCTGTCTGTAACTGAACTGCCTCCACTTTAAACATCCGCTGCATTTCTGTTTTTGTGACTGGTTTTGTGACTGAACACTTTTTGCTATCAGAGGAGCAAAGATATTCTGTTACAACAATCTGTTGAAGATTTATCTTAGTTTTAATCAAATGTGTTCGATAATTACATCTGATTATAATATTCTCTCTAAACTATGGATTCACAATACAATATCAAGCATCGTTGTCATTCTGCTCCACTAATGATTTAAGCCCAGTGCTATGGCTGGGGTCCAGACTCCAATCAGGAATTGACTAAAGACCTATATTGTGATATTTGTGTGTTGTAAAGTAGAAACTACAAAAGTAACTGTAAAACTGCACCTTAAGAATGCTGGAATGATTTATAGGATAATGATTTCACTGAAATTGCAATTATAAAACAAGGTAGTGACGCATACACTGGATTTTATGATGTATATGTAATTGCTTAAAATTTCTTTTTGATAGCTTTATAACATAAAACCTTATTGAATGTGGCCAAACATTTCTAAGCGTTATGGTCATGACTGCGTTCTCAAATAGACCTAGCTTCAATGATTTTATTATGTGCAAAGCACAAGATTATATGAGATCCTAATAAAAATGAAAGTGAAACACTATTTTAATAATGAGAACATTATTAGTTCCTACTTTTGGGTTCAGTAGCTGCCCCTTTTGAACTATATTTTCCCTAGTTTGCTAATTTTAACTGGAAAGTAGATATTAGTATTCAAGAGACAATTTATTTCTTGTTCCTAGTCACATTCCTTAGTCCTTTTTTGGGTGAAAGTTTCGTAAAAGGCAAGTCATCAGAAACAGAGTTTGCAGATTTTTTTTCTCCTAAATAGTATGATCAACAATGTTACCTCATTATTTGTACCAGTTGTTTTTTCCACTTTTGCTATCTTCCTTTCACTATCATAGGCCAACGCTGGGTTAACTGATCAGTTGTTATACAATTCCGGATGCTCCATTACTTCATATCAGTAAATGGGAAGACATTATTACATAGAAGATAGAACAGTATAGCACAGGAACAAGCCCTTCAGCCCACCGTGTCTGTGCTAACTATGATGCTATTCTAAACTAATCCCATCTGCCTGCTCATGAGCCGAATCCCTCTAGTCTCTGCCTGTTCATGTGCTTGTTTAAATGCTTCTTGTACTTTGCTATCATATCTTCCTCTACCGCCTTGCCCTGGTAGAAGATCTTAAAAAGATTCTTCCACTGCACATCTCCTTTCAAATTAAACCCTCTCACCTTAAAACTATGCCCCCTAGTATTTGACATTTCCACCCTGGGAAAGAGACAATGACTGTCCACCCTATCCGTGCCTCTCATAATTTTATATACTGCTATCAGGTCGTCCCTCAGCCTCTGATGCTATAGCAAACACAATCCAAGTTTGTCCGACCTCTCCTTATCGCTAATACGTTCCAATCTAAACCTGCTAAATCTCGTCTGTACCCTCTCCAAAGCCTCCACATCCTTGTTGCACCATCCAGAACTGCACACAAAACTCCAAAATGTGGCTTGATAAAAGTCTTAGACAGATCATAGAATCCCTACAGTGTGGAAACAGGCCCTTTGGCCCAACAAGTCCACACCAACCCTTGGAGCATCCCACCCTGACCCATCCGCCTATAACCCACCTAATCTACACATCCCTGAACACTACAGGCGATTTATCATGGCCAATCCACCTAACCCGCACATCTTTGGACTGTGGGAGGAAACCAGAGCACCCAGAGGAAACCCACACAGACACAGGGAGAATGTGCAAACTCCACACAGACAGTCACCGGAGGGTGGAATCAAACCCAAGTCCCTGGTGCTGTGAGGCAGCATTACTAACCACTGTGCCACCGTGCCACCATTGCAGCATGACTCGCCATCTTTTATTCTCAATGCCGTGACTGATGAAGGCAAAAATGCTATAAGCCGCCTTTACCACCCTACCCACGTATTGCCACTTTCAGGGAGCCGTGGATTTTAGACTCCAAGATCCCTGTACATATCAATGCTCGTAAGGGTCCGGCCATGTACAGTATACGTTCCTCTTGCATTTGAGTTCCCAAATGCATCACCTCACACTTGTCCCGATTTAAACTTCATCTGCCATTTCTCCACCCAACTTTCCAACCAATTCTCGTGTCATCAACTTACCAATCAGATCATCATCATTTTCATCCTGATCATTTATTTAAGTTATAAACAACAGAGGACGTGCACTGATCCTTGCTGAACACCGCTGCTCACAGATCTCTAGTCAGAAAAATACCCCTCCATACCTGCCCTCTGTCTTCCATGGCCAAGTCAATTTTGTATCCAACTTTTCAACTCACCATTCATTTCATGTGATTTGATTTCTGGTCCAGCCTGCCATGAGGAACATAGTCAAATGCTTTACTAAAAGTCCATGTAGGCAATATCCACTGCCTTGCCCTCATCAAACATCTTCATCATTTTTTCAAAAAGCTCAATCGTGTTTGTGAGACAAGACCTCCCCTGCAAAAAAACATGCTGACTATCATTACCCAGTCCATTCTTCTCCAAATGCAAGTAAATCCTTTCCCTAAGAATCTTCCCCAATAATTTCCCTATTAATGATTTAAGGCTTAGCAGCCTGTAATTTTCTGGTTTATCTCATTATTCAAGGTTCCCAAATCTTGCCATCTTTATGTTTCATCCTCACAGGAACATGCTGGTCAACTGGCTTTTAAAAGACTCCCAAATATTAGATATGATTTACTTTTAAACAACTGCCCTCCAATCCAATTTTTCCAGTTTCTTCCTGATACTGTGGGAATTAGCCTTCCCTCAAATTAACACTTTCATCTCAGGACCAGTCTTATCCTTTTCCATAACTATTTTACAACTTCCTGAATTATCATCGCTGTTCCCACAATACTCCCCCGATATCACTTGGCCAGATTACTTTGCTATAATAAGGTCTAGTAAGGCCTTTTCCCTAGTTGGGCTATCTATGTATTGTTTCAAGAATCTCTCTTGAATGCACCTAACAAATTCTGCCTGTGGCACTAAAGAAATCTTCATCAATATTGGGAAAATTAAAATCACTCATTACAGCAACCCTGTTGTTTTTAACATCTTTCCATGATTTGCTTATATATCTGTTCCTCTATTTCCCACTGGCTATTGGAGGCCTATAGTATAACCCTGTTATAGTGATTACATCTTTCTTATTCCTATGTTCTACTCACATGGCCTCTCTGGATGAGCTCTTCAAGATGTTGTTTTGTAGTACAGTTGTGGCATTCTTGATCCATCCCTTTTACATCCCTCTCTGTCAAGTTAAGGCATCTAAATGCTGAAAGGTTGAGCTGCCAGTCCTGCCTTTCTCTCAACCAAGTTACAGTAATGGCTACCATATCGTAGTCCCATGTATTAATGCAGGCTCTAAAGTTACCTGCCTTACCTGTTAGACTTGTTGCATTAAAATCAATACACTTCAGATCGCTCATCCCACTGTGTTCCTTAACTTGGTCCTACCTATTCTTCCAACTAGATTTGTTGATGTTAGCCCCCACCTCTTCACCCCCCTGCCACACTAGTTTAAACCCTCCAGAGTGGCACTTGCAAACCTCTCTGCAAGTGTATTGGTGCCCATCCAGTTTTGGTGCAAACTGTCCTTCTTGTACAGGTCCCACCTGCACTGGAAGAGATCCCAATGATCCAGATATATATATATAGTCTTGAATGTGCAAAATGAATATACTATCATCACGTTTAATATTGATGATGCAAAATTAAGTAGAAACGGAAATAGTGAGGCTGTGACCAAAGGTCTATTCTATAGAATAGTTTTGGTCCCCTTATTTGAGGAAAAATGTATTGGCTTTGGAGGTAGTCCAGTAAAATTCTGTAGGCTGATCGTGAGTGTAGAATGTCTTATGAGGAAAGGTTAGACTGTAATCATTCAAGGTTAGAACCATGAGAGGTGACCTTGTTGAAATATATAAAATACTTAACAGACTTGGCAAGGTAGATACTGGAGTTTGCTTCTCCTTGTGGGAGATTGAGCAAGAATGATAATCTCAGAGGAAGGGGTCACCCATTTGAGATGATGATCAGGATAATTTATTCTCTGAGAGTAATGAATGCATGGAAGCCTTTTGAGGCTGAGTCATTAATTAAATTCAAGGCTGGGATGGGCAGAATTTTAATTGGGGAATCCAGGGTTTTGGGAAAAAGAGAAGAGAAGGGCAATGAGGAAATTGTCAACTGAGACATGACCTCATTGAATGGCAGGGTATAATTAATGGGCTGAATGGTCTACTTCTTATATCATACAGTAAACTTTGTAGTAAACCTGGAATTCATTCAGGTTTTCTGCTGAATATTTATGTACAGCAATCTGAAAAATACTAAAAGTGGGAAGTAGAACACACCTTTTATCTTTGAAATGGAAGGAGACATTTTTAACTCCAGCAGGAAGATGGGAATGGAGGTGATCTTTACCTTCTATTCAGTCTGTGACTTCTACATTTTAGCAGAGAATGACATTTAGTATAAATCTGATGTTAAAACTGCATATGTTCGGTTGTGGAAAGCCACCTTTTCAGTATGCACTATAAATATAATCAACAAATGAGCAGTGGTAAATAACATTCATGGAAGTGATTTTATGTAAGTTCTGAAAAGAACAATGCTATTTCAGTTTTGGAACTCTTGACAACTCACAAGTTAGGATTTTGTATCTTAGCTTTAATAGAATTCTTTATTATCTGAGCATAAAAATGTGGCTACAGTTCGTGAGCTGAATTTCACCATCTATTCCCTCAGAACTGACTGCAGAAGGGTAAGCAGGATAGATGAGTGTTGAAGTCAGAGTCTGCTGGCTATTTTATGTAACTTGGATTGGGATATATTTACATATATAGAAGAGCTGAAAATTCATTGTTCTTCTTGTGTAAGTCTTCTGTAAGTAAAATGTCCTTCAGCCTTTCTGCTCCTATGATGCTGCTTGGCCTGCTGTGTTCATCCAGCCCTGCACCTTGTTGTCTCGGATTCTCCAGCATCTGCAGTTCCTACTATCCCTGTCCTTGTTATCTAATCATTGGATTTGAGGAAGGTATCTTTAGACTGGAGGACAACGAATATAACTCCTTTATTCAAAAGGGAAGAGTACAGAAAGCAGGAAACTACAGGCCAGTTAGCTTAATATTCATCATAGGGAAAATGTTAGCAGCTATTATTAAAGATGTTAAAGCACAGCACTTGGATATGTTCAAGGTAATCAGGCAGATTGAACATGGTCGTTTCAAATGGAAGTCATAGTTAACTAATTCATTGGAGTTCTTTGAAGAAATAACTTGTGGTGTGGATAAATGAGAACCAGGAGGATGTCAAGTACTTAGATTTCCGGAAGACATTTGATAAGGTGCCACATTAAAGAAATGCAGGTATTAAAAGCTTATGGTGTTGGGGGTATTATATTGGTATGGGTAGAAAATTAGCCTGTTAACAGGAGGCAGAGAATAGGAATAAATGGGTCTTTTGCAGGTTGACATGATGTCATGAAGAGTGTGCTGAGGCCTCAACTTTTTACAATTCATGTATATGATTTGCTTGAAGAGACAAAAGTATGGTAACTAAATTTGCTGATGACACAAAGATGGATAGCAAGTGAGCTGTAAGGAGGACTTGAGGAGCCTGTAAAGGGATATAGATAGGTTAAGTCAGTAAACAAAGACCTAGCAAATGAAGTATAATGTGGGAAAATGTGGAATTGTCCATTTTGACAGAAAGAATAAATAGAGGAGAAATTGACTAGGTTGGAGTTGTTTTTGCTGGAGTTCAGATAAATGAGAGGGGGAAGCTCATAAAGACTTGTAAAATTCTAACAGGGCTGGACAGGGTAGATACAGGGAGGATGTTCTTGATGGTGGGTGTGTCCAGAACCAGGAGTCACAGTATGAGGATTCGAAATAGATGATTTAAGATGGAATTGAGGAGACATTTCTTCACACAGAGTGGTGAGCCTGTGGAATTCATTATAGTTGGAAGTAATTGATGCCAAAACATTGAATGTATTCAAGGGGCGACTAGATATAGCACTTGGGGGTGAATTGGATCAAAGGTTTTGGGGAGAAAGCAGGATTAGGCTATTGAGTTAGATGATCAGCCGCAATCATGACGCATGGCGGAGCAGGCTCGCAGGGCTAAATGACCTCCTGCTCCTATCTTCATGTTTCTGTGTTTAAGGAGCAAGTTATTTAAATGGTGAGAGGATGCATAGAGATCTAAGAGTTTTAGTGCATGAATTGCAGAAGGTTAATATGAAGTTAATGAGGAAAGCCAGTAGAATATTACGTTTTAATGTCTGGGGAATTAATTACAAGAGTAGGGAGGTTATGCTTTTGTTATAAAGAGCATTGGTGAGACCATATCTGGAGCACTGTGCACTGTACTGGTCATCATACTTATGAAAGGATTTTAATGTGTTTGAAGCAGTTATGGGAAAATTTACTAGATTAGTGCCTGGAATGAATGGATTGCCTAACGAGGAAAAGCTAGACAGGCTAGGGCTGTAATCCTCTGGAGTTTAGAAGAGTCAGCATTGACCTAACTGAAACACAAGATCCTAAGGGGACTGGACTGGGTAGATGTGAAACAATGATTCCTGTTGTGGCAGAATGTACAACTTGGGGTCATAGTTTAAAAAGAAGAATTTGGCGTTTAAGGCGAGAATGAGGAAGATTATTTTGAGGGTTGACAGTCCTTGGAATTTCCTTCCTCAAAAGGCAGTGGATGCAGAATTTTTAAATATTTTTAAGACAGAGGCAGATAGATAGATTCTTGATTACCAAAGGGATGAATTATTCTTGGGAGCATGGATGAGCATAGAGTTAAGGTTAAAATCAGATCGACCATGATCTTATTGAATGACATAGAAGGCTTGAAGGGCTGAATGGCCAACTCTTGTTCCTTGTTCGTATGTTTGTAAACTTGTAATCGTCAGTGTATAAATGTCTGCCTTAACCTTTAGAGGTTATCTAATTGTTTTTGAGAGAAAGCAGCTAACAGTTCAGGGATTAGCTGATGCTATAAGCGCCTTTTTTTCTAGATCTGCTTTGAAGCCTATTCAGTTGCGCGAGTTGTCCAATTGTATCACCATCCCAGGCCAGGGGATAGGGATGCTTTAATGGGAGATTCTAGCTGTTTTAAATATCCAAGCTTTAATTCCGATTTGATGACCTGTGCTGATTTTCCAGATGTAAAATTACAGCTTCTGATAGGTCAACTTGGCAAGAGTTTCTCAATTCTCACAGCACCTATCCTGATGGCCTTTCCAGCTATTTTTTTGTCAATTTGCACAAAGTTGTACGTAGCTTTAAAAGCATCAGGTAGGAATAAATTCTTGGAGTTCTTAAAACCCATTTTGTAAACAGCTGTTGTAAATTTAGCCTCTAAATGCTCAAATACAATCATAGAGCTCTACAGCACAGAAACAGACCCTTCGGACTAACTTGCCCGTGCAGACCAGATATCATAAATTAATCTAGTCCCATTTGCCAGCATTTGACCCATATCCCTCTAAACCTCTCCCATTCATATACCCATCCAGATGCCTTTTTAAATGCTGCAATTGTACTAGCCTCCACCACTTCCTCTGGCAGCTCATTTCATACATGCACCACCATCTGTGTGAAAATGTTGCCCCTTAGGCCCCTTTTAAATCTTTCCCCTCTTGTCTTAAACCTATGCCTTGCAATTTTTGACTTCCCCCCACTCCGGGAAAAAGACCTTGTCTATCTACCCTATTCATGCTCCAGCCCATTCAGTCTCTCCCTGTAGCTTAAACCCTCCAGCCCTGGCAACATCATTGTGAATCTTTTCTGAACCCTTTCAAGTTTTGCAACATCCTTCCTATAGCAGGGAGACCAGAACTGCGCACAGTATTGCAAAAGTGGCCTCACTAGTGTCCTGTATAGCCGCAACAATATCTCCCAACCCCTATAATCAATGTACTGACTAATAAATGCAAGCATATCTAACGCCTTCTTCACTATCTGTGATTCCACTTTCGAGGAACAATGAACCTGCACTCCATGGTCTCTTTGTTCCGCAACACTCTCCAGGACCTTATCATTAAATGTATAAGTCCTTCTGTGATTGTGTCTTTCCAAAATGCAGCACCTCACATTTATCTAAATTAAACTCCATCTGCCACTCCTCGGCCCATTGGCCCATCTGGTCAAGATCCAAATGTACTCTGCAGGTAATGTTCTTCACTGTCCACTGCACCTCCAATTTTGGTGTCATCTGTAAACTTACTAATCATACCACCTATGTTCACATTCAAATCATTTATATAAATGACGAAAAGCAGTGGACCCAGCAGTGTGCCTTGTGGCACACCGTTGGTTACAGGCAACCCTCCACCACCACTCTGTGTCTTCTACCTTCAAGCCAGTTCTGTATCCAAATGGCTAGTTCTCCCTATATTCCTAATCTTGCTAACCAGTCTACCATGAGGAACCTTGTCAAACGCTTGACTGAAGTCCACTTAGATCACATCCACCGCTCTGTTTGTTACTTCTTCAAAAAACTCAATCGAGTTAGTGAGGGATGTCTGAGGTGTGTGGGCATGCTTCCTACGTCAAGTTAGCTGAATGCCACCTTGTTAAGAGTGCTTGCAAGTGTGCACCTAACGACTCCAGGCAGCAGACCGAGCATGCAGATTATGGCATTGACCATTGTGCAGTGCCAGCATGGCCATTTTGAAACTTATACTCCAGCCTGTACCCTGTCTTGGTAGTTTGCAGGGAATGATCTGGCTAGTACTTCAGTAATTTTTGGTTGTTTTTAAAATTTTATGAAGGCACTGGTAGTCTGGTGAAACTTACACTTGGAATGGAGGATGAGACGGAGAATCAGGGAAGCTATAGAGAGTAGGCCAAACTGCTGAAAGAGTGAGGAGATGGGGGGATGGTGCTGGTGTCAACCGGACGCAATATCCATCAAGGATCTTTAGGGAGCAATTGTCTTGAAATATAAAAACATAAGAATCAAAAGGAGGCCATTTAGCCCCTTGAGACCATTCCTCTATTCAGTAAGATTGTTGCTGATTTTTGACCTAACTCTATATGCTGAACATTTTCCCCATGACCAGTCATGTTTAAAAAAAAACTTTCAACCTCAGATATACAATTAACAGTTAATCTAGTATCAATTGTCATTTGTAGAAGATAGTTCTAAACTTGTATCACCCATTGTGTGTAGGAATGTTTCCTAATTTTCCCTTTGAATTATCTGGCCTACTTTTTGGACCGTGCTCCCTAGTTCCTGACTCCTAAAACAAGCACAACTAGTTTTTCTCAAGCTACCTTCCTTGAATATTTTGCCAACTTCAATCAAATCACCGCATAACATTTCAAATTCCAATGAATTCAAACCCATTTTGTATAATATTTTCTTATACCTTAACTTAGAGTCCAGTATCATTATGGTTCACTACACTCCCACAAAGGTCAGTATGTCCTTCATGAGGTGCTGAGCCCAGAATTGTTCATAGTACTCCTAATGTTGTCTAACTAGGGCATTGTATAAGTGTAGCATGAGATCCACCATCTTGAATTCTATTCCTTTAGTTACAAAGCCTACCATTATGTTAATTTTTTTGATTACTTTCCTTACCTGTTGATGTGATTTTAATGATCTGTGTAAGTAGATCTCTAAGTTGCTTTGTTTCTATCCATTGTTTCTAACTTGCATAGTTCAGAAAGTATCCAGTTCTGTGCCTGATCCAAAGTTAGTGACCTCCACAAAATGCTATTTTCCACAATTCTGTCCATTTACTAATCCATCAGTATCTCTGTAATTTTTTGCCTCCATCCACATTGCTCATGATGACCCTTGTCAGAGTATTGGCAAATTTGGACATGTGACAACATCATTTATGTCATTCATAAGTGTGGTAAATAGCTGAGACTCCAGCATCCATCCTCACTGGACTACACTAGTCACATCCTGTCAATTCAAAAACCTGACTATGATTGCTACTCTTGCTCTCCTGACAAGCAGTTAATTTCTGAACTAAAATAACAATTTGCCTTCAATTCCATGAACTTCAACTAAGAACCTGTTACCAGACACTTGATCAGAAATGTGTGGAAATAACATGCAAAGAAAATTCCATGCCACTACATTAGTCATTTGTTCAAAAACAAAAGCACTTGGCTTCTTCAGGCAAATCCATGATCTGTCTGTTCAGCTGAAATTTTTCAAGGTGTTCAGTCACTGTATCATTAATTATAGTAATTTCCAGACAACATTACAGATGCTGCACTAAGTGATCCATAATTTCCTGGCGTCCAACCACCACCACCACCACCAAACAGCCACTAACCTTTCTTAAGCAGTGAGGTATGTTCAGTTTTTCATTTTAAAGGAATAATTGTTGAAATAGGAGAACTTCAGAAGATTTATGGTTCTGGCATCTGCAATGTTCTCACCTACTTCCATTAAAACATTGGGATTGAAATTATTTGCTCTTGAGGATTTGTCACCTCCCTGTTCTTGCCAGAACTTCAGCAAAAGACAGTTGCTTGAGACATATTCGCTTCATTAAATAGTGTGCGGTTGAAATCGCCAACTGCGGCAGCACACCTGCAACCTTCAAGAAGGGCAAGGACAACATGAGGGTCATGTTGTGAATAGCAAAGGTCTTTTTCCCTGGGGTGGGAGAGACGAAAACTAGAGGGCAAAAGTTTAAGGTGAGAGGGAAAAGACATAAAAAGGACCTGAACAGTAACATTTTCACATAGAGGGTGGTGTGTGTATGGAACGAGTTGCCAGAGGAAGTGGTGGAGGCGAGTACAATTACAACATTTGGAAGACATCTGGATGAATTACGAATAGGAAGGGTTTAGAGGGATATAGGCCAAATCCAGGCACATGGGATTAGATAAGATTGGGATGTCTGGTTGCCCTGGAATTGGACCAAAGGGTCTATTTCCATGGTGTATGACTGACTGTATGACAGCAGTGCCTTTGGCTGTGAAGTTGTGCACGGCTTTTAACTTTTATGCAGCTGCCTTGTTCCACATCCACTGCTGGAAGATATAATCATATTTTGCAGTTTTCAGTGCATTCCAGCTCTCGATACACAAAGAGACAGCCTTTGTTCACTAGCTGTTGCCAGAGAGGAGTAGGCAGCAAGAGCACAAGAATATGATTGGATTGCAGATTTCCACTTGGTGCAGTGTGTTATGAACTACATGCATGTACTTCATCTGAACTCATCCAAATGCGGGAACTTGAAAGGGATCCCACTCCTTTCAAGTGCAGCTGGTGTGCTCCTTTATTTTAACATCAGTGTTCTGCATCAATCCCTGGGCCACCTGTGTTTCAACTACTGTTGTAAGTCAAAGGCTATCAATTGGGTGATAAAGGTAGTTATTTCTGACAATGACCATCTCAAACAAGAGAAAATCTAACCATCTCCCTTTGGCATTTACAGGTATTTCCATTGTTGAATCAGCCACAATCAACATTGGGTGTTACCAATGACCAGGAACTGGACTGCACTAGTTGTATAAATACTGTGGATGTATAGGTTGGCATAGAGGGACCATGGGAAGGATAGACAGACCTAGATTGGCAAAGAAGGTATGAGGGTCATAGGAACTAGTAGGAGGTGTTAAGTAGTTATTGAGTGTATGAGCAGCTGTAGGAGATGATAGAGGGACATTGGTTGGCATGGAGGATATGAAGGGCCATGGGCTTGGATAGAGTAGAATAAGTTGGCATGGTGAGTATGGTGGCCATGGGGTGGGGCACATGGTGTCATGCGAGTTTGGGAAGTGAATAGAGGTGAGAGATTGTGAATGGTAGAGATTCTGTTGTTATACTGTCAGCATCATAACTGGAGCACAGTAGTAGGACTATTAAACAGTTTGCCTCTGCATTTGGCTACCTTGTTTCTGGGAGTGACAGTTAGTAAATGCCTCACATCCTTCAAACAAAAGTCCAGCCATTTGGCATAAAAGTCTGGAAATTTCCTGATTTATTGTATTTAGTGAAATTTGGGGCTTTTGTGTGTAAAATATCTACTTTTGCCAAGTGCTTTACCACACTGTACCCTTAAAGGAGTAGAGGCATCAGGATAGGATGTGGGTTAAAACATCAGGATTTTACGGAATTGAATTATAAATCTCTAAGTTCTGATGTCTGCAAAATAATCAAGGATCTCTAATTTCCAAGCTGTCACACTGACTTTTGCTGTACTGGAAGTGTTTCTGAAGGGAAATAAAAAGAAATGGATTGATCAGTATGTCACAGTACTTGAGGAAAGTGCAACTGTACTGAAATCACTCTCTCACATAGACTGTCACAAAGTCATTTTCTAATTGCCTGTAGCTTAAAATTGCAATGTAAATAGCAGTAATCTAAGTTGCGTTCTATGCCAGACTTGATAACATGAAAGTCAAGTGTTAACAAGGATTAGTTCAGGATTTTGGCTTTCAATTTGGCTTTGGGTTTTCAGCCCAAAGAGTAAAATGAGTTAATACAGCTGTGCTAAGTGTAATTACTGTTTGCTTCTGAATCAGTTGGGCCTTTGAAGAAATGGGAAGATCTGGAAATGTCATTGAGAGTAGCATTTTTAAGAAGTTTGAATTAGCTTTGAAGTGAAAAGGCACTTTTTAATGTCTTTTTTAAAATCACTTGTGGGACATGGGCAACGCTGGCTAGGCCAGCATTTTACTGTGCATCCGTAGTTGCCCTTGAGAAAGTGATAGTAAGTTGCCACGTTGGACTGGTGCAGTCCATGTTCTGTACGTAGACCCACAATGCTGTTAGGTAGAGAATAAGAAAATAATGATAGTCTGCTGGATGAAATCTATTTGCGACGTTTTAAGATTTAACTTTGCCACTTGTGTTGCGTCTGAAGTACTAAGATCAATATTGAAGGCACCTTTGTAGTATACTCGTTGGATTTTTTTCAAGTAGCGGGATCTGGGGTTTTAAGGAAGTGCTCCATGTCATCATAGGCTTGGTCTTTACTTAATAGTCTTAAAACCAAGCCAAAAGAATGTGATTGAAATCTTCTGTTTCCTCCTCATTCCTTTAAATAGATCTAAAATAAGATTGTTGTATACAACTCTTTCATGGAATCTAAACTGTCATTTCAGTCTTGGGCAAATGCAATCTTTTTAGAAGATGTAGTCTTTCAGATGAGACATCAATTCAAGTCTCTGCCTGCCCAAGGGGAATTAAAAGATTGCATGGCACTACTTTTAGAGCAGAAATTCTCTCCGTGAACACCAGCAAAGAACAAAGTAACTCATTTTTATTTAATGAAACCTTTTTCAGCACAAATTGTGCATCACTTTTTTCTAACAGTGACTGCACTTGGGGATAGAAGAAACCTCTCTTTTGCAAGTACTTGTACAATTCCCTCCTGAACTACAACCAATTGTGGCTGAGAATTTGCATCCAATTGCATTTGGGAAAGCTGTAAAATCAAATTTACGAAGATGGGACCACCAACAGGATAGACTTATCAGACTGGGATTCTTCAGAGACTACAAAGGGTTGGCATGGTGGCTCAGTGGTTAGCACTGCTGCCTCACAGCATCAGGGACCTGGGTTCAGTTCCACCCTCAGGTGACTGCCTGTGTGGAGTTTGCATGTTCTCCCTGTGTCTGCTGTTTCCTCTGGGTGCTCTGGTTTCCTCCCACAGTCCAAACATGTGCAGGCTAGGTGGATTGGCCATGCTAAATTGTCCATTGTGTTCAGGGATGTGCAGATTAAATGGGTTATGGGGAATGGGTCTGGGTGGGATGCTCTGAGGGTGTTGACTTGTTGGGCTGAAGGGCCTGTTTCCACACTGTAGGGATTCTATGATCTACTATTGCAGAGAATCTAATCTCGGTGTTCTGGTCATTGGTTACCCCTCAATTAATGGACCAAATAAACTGATTATTAACACTTCTTCTAATGAACATTTTCAGCAGTGTTATTGCACAGAGCAGGTTGGGCACGCTTGAACCCATGACCGCTGTGCCTCGTTCTCACATTCTTGTTTGATTTGATTTATTTTAGTTGTGTACCTAAGTACAGCGAAAAGCATTGTTTGCGAGCAGTACAGGCAAATCATAGTAAGCAAGGACGGGCAAATCATAGGGTGTTTAGACAGAGTGAGGCATACAGGTTACACTGCATGGGAGATGTGCAAAGCAAGATCAGCATTAGCAGGATCAACTTTTTTGAAGTTAGACGTCCATTCATCAGTCTAACAATGGCAGGGAAGAAGCTTTCCTCAAACTGTTGGTGTGTGTTATTAAGCTCCTATATCTTCTGCCTGATGGAAGAATTTGTAGAAGAGCAATACTGGGGTGGGAGGGATCTTTGATGATGTTGGCAGCCTTTCTGCAGCAACGAGAAGTGTAAATGGAGTCCATGGATGGAAGGTTGGCGCACAGCTTTCTGTAATTTCTTACGGTCCTGCGCAGACCAGTTGCCATACCTGGCCATTATGCACCCAGATAGTATGCTTTCAGTGGTGCATCTGTAAAAATTAGTGAGGGTCCTTATGGACGTGACGAATTTCCTAACCGCCGCAGGAAGAAGAGACATCGTTGTACCTTCTTGACTGTCACATCAATATGGGAAGTGGGCTTTATGGGCTGGGCCAGCATTTGTTGCCCATCTCTCTTTGTCCTTGAGAAGGTGATGGTGAGCTGCCTTCTTGAACTACAGTAGTCTAGTGTGAGTACATCCATTACACTCTAAGGGTGTTCCAGGATTTTGATCCAGTGACACTGATGGGACAATGATGTATTTCCAAGTCAGAGTGGTGAAGGGGATCTTGTAGGACATTCCCATGTATCTCCTGCTCCTGTCTTTCTAGATGGTAGTGATCGTAAATTTTTAACAGTGTTGTCTCTGGGAGCTTTGCTGAATTTGTGCAATGCCTCTAGTAGATGGTACACACTGCTGCTACTGAGCATTGGTGGTGAAGGGACTGAACATATGAGGATGTGTTGCCAATCAAACGAGTTGCTTTGTCCTGGATGGTGTCAAGCTTCTTGAGTGATGTTGGTGTTGTGACTGGTATTGCATCCCCTAATGTGTATGGAAAGGTGCAGTAGGCAAAGGTGGCATTGTTAGGGGCAATGGAGGAATTGATCAGAATGTTGTGATAGGAGTGGTTCCTTGGGAATTCTGAAAGGGAGGTCAGGGAAGATATGTTTGGTTATGGCATCATGCTGGAGCTGAAGAAGGTGGCAGAGGTTGATCTGCTGAATACAGTGATACGGTGAGGTGAAAGGTGAGAGTGAGAGGAACCCCATCATTGGGGAAGGGGTGAGTGCTAAAGGTTGTGAAATTGATCACATACAGTGGAAGGACTTGGCAACCATGCTGGGTGGAAATTCTCTATTGGGGAATAAGGAAGACCAATCAAAAGTGAGAGATGTTTCACTACCAGAATAGATGTGACAGGGGAGAAGAAGCTGTGTTTGCTTGTATCAAGATGGAGGTGGCAGAAATGGCTGAATATGATCCATTGCCTCTGGTGCATGGTGGAATGGAAGATGAGAATAAGGGTAACCTTGTATTGTTTCTGAGGGAGAAGTAAGGGGTTGAGGGTAAAATGTGGGGGAAATAGATGTACATGGACAAGATTCCTTTTAACCATTGTGTGAGGAAGTCATTGGCTGAGGAAGATGGTGTTCAAAAATTGCTGGCATGGAAGTTTGCATCACCCAGAATTGAGGCATCGAAGTTGGAGACACTGAGAATTTAACAGAGTCGTTACAGGAAGGAGGAGACGAGAAAGGGTAAAGACGCTAGCTGTGGGAGTCTGTTGATTTGTAGTGAATCTCAGTTGATCACTAGTTTTCAGGAACGGGGTCTGAAAAGTCTAAGAGGGGAAGGGAGGAGTCAGAAATAGACCGGGTGAAGGAGGGTAGGAATTTGAAGCAAAATCATTGAAATTTTCCAGTTCAAGATCAGTGGAGGAAGGGGCTCTGATACAGTCTTCAGTGAACTGGAAAAAGAGATGAAGGAGAGGGCTGACTAGAATTGGAATAAGGAATATTTTGCATGTTTCACAAAAAGGCAAGTATAACAAGGACCCATGCCATGATCGTGCTGAGACTATGACTACTTAAAAATACGTGACTTCTTATATGAATGTGGTTCATGGTCACCACTATTCCTATTTTATTTCAATACAGCAGACAATTTATCAAATATTTAAAGTGCAGGAAATCTAAATTCCTTCTCAGTTTTAAAGCTCTGATGAGCTTACACACTTTTTGTACACATCTGTGTCTACTTTTAAAAACCTGTAAGGCACATTACTTCTCCCAAACTGGTCTTCCAAAATTATCATGTCCTATATACAGAAGGGCATCATGTTTCTCCAAAATGATACCCCACCCCTCCAAAAATCTCTGTTAAGTTTAGTCCTCCTGATGAGCATTTGTCTTCATTTCCTAAGTGTTTTTAGGATTGAAAAGATTCACCCTACCCCATCCCTGCAGCAAGTATCCATTATTGTATAGATACCTTGCTCTGTCACACATAATACTGACAGTGAAGAAGTATATATTTCTGCCATTTAAGCACTGCTAATAATGGACTGAGGGACTGATGATGACATTGATACTGGACCAATAACCGGTAATCTTGAGCTTGAATCCTGGCAGTTTGTGAAACAGGATTCGAATACATCTGATAAACTGGGCTAGTGCCAGAAATACGGAAATAAGAAGTGACCATGCAAATAATTGCTTTGTTGTAAAAACCTAGCTTGTCCACTAATGTCTTTGATGTATAGGAATCTGTCACTCGTGCCAACAATTTGTGATTTGAGTTCCATACCATATGGCTGGCTATTAATGTCCTCAGCACAACTAGTGATAGACAATAAATCTTGCCTTGCTACTGTTACGTCTATCCCAAGAACAAATTGAAAAGCAGAAATTACTCAATTTTGATACCTCACAACTGATCTCTGAACTACTGATCCTTGATGATTATTTGCTGGATCTTACAGATAACTAATTAATCATTCAAATTCATTTTTTATGGCAAGGCCAATTTGTTGCCAATCCCTAAAGACATTTGAACTGAGTTGGTTGCTGAGCCGTTTCAGAAGGAAGTTAAAAGGCAACCACATTACCATGGATCTGGAGTCACGTATAGGCCAGACTAGTAATGAAATTAAATTTCCTTCCCTAAAAGACACAAGTCGACCAGATGTGTCACCATCACTAGTTTTGTAGCTTCAGATGTTATTAATAGAATTTAAATTCTACCAGCTGCTTTGGTAGGATTTGAACCTGTATCCTCAGATTGTTAGTTTAGTTCGCTATATTAAAAGCCCAGTGACAACATCACTGCACCACAGTCTCCCTCAGATTTGTTTGAAGTTTCTCAGTTTAAATATAAAATTAGAATTTAAAAGGCAAAGTTTTTGGCCCTGAATTTCCAAGTGGATTTAGTCATGTGAGAGAGAGATTGTGGCCTGCTGAAGCATCAATGCAAACTTAATGCTTTTTTGGATTTCTCGTGAACTTCAAAAATGTTCAGAACTTGTTAGCTAACTATTTTAGGGGTTTACTTTCTGTTCTAATTCTACCCACACACCCCCCAACTGTACCCCCATCACAGTAATTGAATTCATCAAGTGTAATTGTGTGTACGCAACATTCATTGCTAATGCCTTTCTCTTGTCCTCATGCCTAATTCTTTGAATCTGTTTAAAAGTGGTTTTGATTTTTCACATTTGTCCTATTTTAAAGGATTCTTCAATGTTTTAGTTTCATTTCATGTGAACTTGAGAACAATTGGAACAATTTGAATACACTGCCAAAAGTAACTGGAAGGGATAGCGCCTTAGCATTGAGCTGAATTTCTACTTGGCAGCCATCCATTCTTACTGTTGACCTGCTTCTGATTTTTCTTGTGCGTGATGGTGGTGATCAACATAGGAAAGTACCATTGAAAGACTCAATATATATCAGTAAATTGGCAAGGTTTCCATATCTTTCTTGCTATAACCCACATTTCTTTGCTTTACTGTGGGCCAAATCTTTGGGTCAGCCTTGCAATTTCCCAACTTTGTACAAAGTGTGACTTTGCCCTCCATTTTATCACAAGGGTTGGATTCACAGTGTATGTGGTGAGCTGTGCACAGAATGTGGATGCGGAGGTGCTGGTTAAAAGGCCTGCATCAATTCTCAAAAACAGCAGCCAAGCTCTCAACATTGTTCAAACACTATCTTCACCTCATTCTTTACCTCCCTCAACCCTTCACCCAACCCATACCATTTAAGCATCTCCATAATTGCTTTGTGCATCCATGTATTCCCCATGCCTACACAGAACCCATGGCACCTCTATGCCCTCCCACCTCCCCAATTAATCTTCCAATGCCGCTCGCCCAGTACTTATATGTAGAAGCAATGGGAATGATCTTGA
This sequence comes from Rhincodon typus, assembly GCF_021869965.1. Classification (NCBI taxonomy): domain Eukaryota; kingdom Metazoa; phylum Chordata; class Chondrichthyes; order Orectolobiformes; family Rhincodontidae; genus Rhincodon; species Rhincodon typus. The sequence goes on along the minus strand of NC_063333.1, from coordinate 102,326,362 downwards.
AAATTGTTGGGGAAAAGAAAAATTAAATCTCTATTCGTCAAAGAAAACCCTGAAGGTAAATATACAATCCTTTGTTTATAAACAAACAAGGGAAGCCAACATTTATTATTGTTTGAGTGTCTATTAAACAACCACAGAGCCACATCAAAGACATGCACTGTTATTACAGCACATAGATTTACTATTGCTTCAAGAATACCTGCTGAGCTGAAGCTTTTCAAACTCAGCCAAACATTCATAATTGAGCAAATTCATTAAAAAAGGGGAAGTATTTTGCTAAAATGTTCAGTTAATGGAGTTTCATGGAGGGCTTCTCTCTGTCCCAGGAAATATTCTTATATTTATATTATCAATTTATAATTGCATGGTGCATAGGTAATAGTGCATGTTACTCGATCATGTGCTCACCAGCAGTGGAAGTACTTGCCACAGAGCTTGACTCTGGCATCATACTTAAAGCCCAGCTGTGTACCAGGCCAAGTGTTGCCAGTCAGAAACTGCTTTTCACAGAGTATGCTCTTCATAGGTAACAAAACAAACAGATTCTGAGAGGGCGTATGTGGAAGGTGACTTGCATGCAAATACAAACTCGCATTGTATTGCACTAGTATTTTACTTATCACCCATCTGATCAACAGTCGTTGATTCTTGTAGGTGAGGTTACAATCTACGTAGTCTACTCAGCCTTAGTATTGTACCATGTAGGAAGGCTGTATAAGGGAGTGCTGCATTATCTTTTAATACCCAGCATAACGTATCTTCTCTTTGTTCACTGTGGGGGAAAGCCTTCAAACATTGAAAATATAACCTTTATTGGGCAAAAGCAAAGAAAAAAAAAGGACTACAGTTGTTTCTGGGAACAAACAGAGACAACAAATTTACAGTTAGTGAATGGCCACTACACCCAAGTCCCATTCACTGGAACCATTTGTCAGTTATGTCTTGTCTGGACTATTGTACCTAACGCTGCAACAATCGATCATGCTGACAGTGATGTTCTTGCAGCTCAATGTCCTGATTTACCTCTTCGAAAAATTTCTGTCATGCTCCCAGCTCTACAGCTTCTATCACATTCCTTCTCACCTGCTTCAGTTGCATAGGGCAAGGCATACTAGGATTATGTCGTACACTCTGTCTGAAGTGTATTGTAAGGCCACCCCAAACCAATCTAAGCATTAGAACCTCATCTTCAGGAGGCTTAGCACCTGCATTACCGTTGCCCTGGTAGAAGAATGGCACCAATGTATCCACATTTGGTCTTCGGCGAGATTTACATCACAGAGTCTTCCGCCATGGTGCCTCTTGTCTCCAACGGTTATCCTGGTAAGGCGTCAGTCCTTTGAAATGCAGTAGGAAGAGGGGAGTTCTCAAGAATAAAGGTCTCATGGCAACTCCCATATTATTTGGCGCAGACATCTAAGAAATTGGACTGATGATGACAGATGACATGGACATCGGTGGATTGGGAGCCTTTTCTGTTTACAGAGTGTGTTGCATTGTGACATGGCACTCTCAACACAATGTGTGTATAGTCTATATCACCTTATACTTGAGGATAACCAGCACTATTCCCTGTAAGCAGCACAACTGCCACTCCAAGGCTCTGCGTGCCTTGGAAGAAATGATATTAAGGACGTTGGACTGTGTGCTTCCTGTCCCTCCTGCATGACCCGAGGGAACCTTCATCAGCATCAACTTCAAGTTGTTCAGCATCCATTGGAGGCTAGTGCGAGTCTTAGACTTGCCAATCTGGACGTTCGCAGCCATTTTCCTTTGGGTATTTGCGATTCAGCTGAAGATGGAAGGCAACACGTTGCCCTTGGCAGAGTGAGTAGCAGGCTTAGGCTGATAATCAAGGCCCCCAGCCTGTCATGATCCTTTCTTTCTTGCATACTGTATTGACTGTATCAGTTTAGAGTTTCCACACATTCCCACACAACCTTTTCATTTAAGTCTTCGTCTTCCCATGGTACACAGAGACCTGGACCTACAGCTTAGCCAGGCCCATAATCATGCTGCACTGTTTGTGGCCCCTTCCATCAAAACCAGGGTAGTTGTGATTCAGTTGTTTATCACCCTCCTGCAGTAACCTATGTACTCCAATGCATTATTGTCTCCCATTTCTGTATGTTGAGGTGCTTCCCTTCACAATCATAGCCTCTCTGTTCCCCAGCATGCTGACTCCAATCTTCATGATTTATTTCCCAAGCTTCTGTACCATAGAAGTGGCCCCGATAACCCTGTTGACTTTCAATGAACAGATCCCAGGACCACTGCACTCCCACCCTGAGTACCTTGAAGGATAACAGCAGCTAATACTTGGTAACACCATTACGTGCATGTTCCCCTTTGAACCACTCAACATTCTGACTTAGAAATATATCACTGTTTCTTCACTGTTGCCTAACAGCGTGTGGGTATATCTACCCACAAAAACTGCAGTGGTTCAAGATGGCAGCTCATTTACCACTTTCTTCGGGGTAGTTAGGTATAGGCAATAAATAGTGGCCTAACCCCCAATGCCTGTTAAAAACATGTTTGTTCTTGAAATATTTAAAAGTAGGCAGAGACTTGTTGATTAGATTGTAATAATATGTATCTTTATATTATGCTTTAAAGATGAATATCAAAAAATTGATTTCTTAACATGATCTCTGTAATGTGAAGCCCTGAAATGCTTCCATGAGTATCTAATAGCTCTAACAACCTTTGTTGTTTTTTGGACTTGCTGTGCAACTTATGTGGCAAACTGTACTGTAGAGTATTTTAATCAATTACAGTGTGAAGTGAAATTTCTAATACTGTTTTTAAGTTCATGTAAATTATTATACTTCTTTTGAAAAGAAAATCATATAACAAAGTAGCTAATCATCTCAAAGCCTGTTGAGATGCAAAGGAGGGTGAGGATGGATCGTGGTCACACTTACAGACAACATCATTTGTGAATTTAATTGGAATGTTTTTGTTGCGAATGGAAGGAGCAGAACTCCTCTTGGAGAGAATAAATAGGGTATTGAGAAAATGGGCATGAATCCTTCAGGAGACATTTAGTTACTTCAGAATGCATTGTGGTCTGGCAGGTTCAAGGAGTGCTGAATGCCTTTTACTGCCACCATATGTAAGCATTTGTAAATTAGTTAAATCACTATCGATGTCCACTCGCTCATCACTTTCAATTCTAATACTTCTACATAGTTTAATCTAAAAAGCAATAATCTACGTGTATTTTGCACTGGCTATGCTGCAGACTATCTTGAAACCTTAAATACTATGATCCATTCTGCTCAAGGTTCATGTCTTCATTTGGACAATGGACAGAGAACCGTAAAGGGACTAACCCCACTGCAGGAGATCTGAATTATAAAGGAAGATCAGAGGAAATCCGAGGTGGGATATTCCATCAAGGGTGGGATTGCTGCTAGAGGTGGGTCATGTGGGACGTCATTTCGCTGGTCCAAGTCCAGACCAGCGTCATTGTGTCCGTGACCTTTCCACTGATATAAAGATTTGGTTAAACTTATATCTAATGTCAACTTTTGCTGTTGTACATTTACCGTAGAAAGTAATGTTAAATTGTTTCAACTTAACCGTAATACTCACCTTTATAAGCAGACTGCTGTTATAGTTTTCACTCGCTTTGACTTTCTGAATGTAATAATCCAATTTGTCATACTTTATTAAAGAAGAAGGCTGCATCTTATTTTTGTCAGGCTGTAAATATTCTGTGCATTTTATAATCTAATGTTTTCCTCTTTCTTTTCAGTCAGGTTTGATAAGAACAGAAGAAGCTGATTACATTTTGACACCTCTACCTCAGCACCTTGCACTTAAACACAATTACACAGCACCTAAAGGGCACCATCCACATGTCCTGTATAAGAGATCTGCAGAGCCAAAAGTGCACATTCAAGATAATGAGGTAACCATAAACCAGAGGTCTGTGGGAATTGGATATTATGATCACAAGTATCGTCACCAACACCGACGTCGTAATGACTACAAACATGGACAGCTTCAAAAGCAGCACTACTGTGGAAGACGCAAGAAATGTATGTAAGGGAAGTATTTTATTTCCTTGATCAAATTTTAGGTCTTTTTATTGCATTGAATAATTGATAAAGTAATAGCAATACAGTAATTTTGTTGAAAAATGTGCAAAATTTCACAAATTGAGAAGTAAATGTTGAAAGTTTGTGGTCATCAGCTGAACTCAAGATCAGTGTCATACAGTCGCTGCTAGAATCAAGTTTAATGTTGGTGATGGGGGTCTTGACACATTATTAGATTGCATTAATTGCTCACTTAATGGTCTCAGTTAGTGAATGGATGGGAAGACTATTCATGAATCTGGCCACCCCGGACTTTATTGGTGAAAAGGCACCAGGTGTCCAATCCCTCTCTGTCCCATACGTTAAATGATCCAGCTTCCAAATCCACAGCCAGGTGGCATTAAATTTCACTCCTAATTTTAAAATAAACAATACTCCAAGCTAACTTCTAAAGTCAACTATTTTTGATTAAAAGCTTTTTTTTTGCTGGTTTGTGCTTAATACTTAATACTTAATACTTATGACTCCAACTGGAGGAGGAGGAGCAAAGCTTTTCTTTTATAAGATGCAAAAAACGCCAGGAGAGTGAAGGCGCAAGCAGTTGATCATTTGGAAGTAGTTAAATGCCAATGATGCTTAAAATTGGAGGCCTGCTTTCTTTTGTTCAGCTTAACAAAGCCAGAAAGTCACTGCAGTGCAGTCCTTGCTACTTTTTCTTTGTTCAAGTGGATGTTGATGGGAAGGATTGCATTTATTGCCCATACCTAGTTGCCCAAGGGTAATTCAACTACACTGTTGTGGGTCTGCGGTCATGTGTTGGCTAGACAATGTAAGGTTATTGATTAATTTCCCTAAAAGAACGATAATCAACAGTTGTTATATGGTCACCATTAGACTAACTTTTTCTCCAAATTTTTATTGAATTCAAATTCAACCATCTGATTTGTGGGATTCAGTTCCATGTCCTCAGAACATTAGTGGGGTTCTGGATTGCTAGAGCAATGGCATTATCACTATGTCAAAGACTCCCACTTAACTTGGTGACTTTTCAATTCTAGTTTCAAAAAGCTTAATAATTTCAGCAAAGAGAAAGCAACAAAGTAATTATTTATTAGCATATTAAAATCTTCAAAAATTGTACTTCAGTAGAATTTGTAAATCAGTGTTCAAATGCAACTGAAAAATTATCAGTTTTATAGAATTAGGATAATACGGATTTTTTTTTTTAAAAATGTGTTGCACAGGCTGGTGTCATAATATAATCAACAGTTTTGGAAAATTAATGAAAAACAGATTGGGTAACTAATTGGGGAGAGAAAATTGACATTAGGTGTGATACCAGAAGTTATTGTGTTTCTCGCTTCTACAATAATGTTGATTTTCTTCGTTCATCAAAATTAATTTGCTACCGTTCTTCCACCTACTACCTGAAGGTATCATGAAGCAAGAAGGTTTAGCTAAAGTTTTTCCACTCCAGATTGAAGATTGTGAGGTAGACAGCCATTATAACTTAGGCCATCATTTTTGCTCCCAGATGAGGAGTGCAGAGACCGGACGTTTCACGTCTTCACAAACCTGACTGAGAGAGATCCTTGGGCAAATGCTTCTGACAGTTTTGACAGTTGATTTTGTCAAATCCATTGACTGTTCCAATGAGCTTGATAGTTAACTAATTTATGCACTTTTAATATATATGTATGCTTATTTTTAACAATTTTAAAGGGCACCTTGGACAATGTCAGGTTCAGCTTCAGTTCCACTTTTTACAAAATTTTGGAAAGAAACAGAGAAGGCAATGACTTTGTAAAATGCTTTTGTTTCGGCATAAACCGTAAACTATGTCAAAACATTTTCCTTTTGTGCGGTGTTGATAAAGAGCAACCAAACAAATTGTTGGTATTGCAAAAAAAGAAGTAAAAGGCCTGGAGTGTCCTTTAAGCTGTTGTCATTCAGCATACTAACTTAGGATAATTACAGTGAAAATCATATTTTTGATACCATTACAAATATTCATTCCCTCAGCCAGCTACTTGGACCTGATTTAGTTTGTGGCAGATGAGTGTCAAAAGTAGCTGGTAGAAGAATGGGAATCGTCAGGGAATCTTCACCATGTGTTACCACTGTTGATAATTTAATTGCTTTCCAAATATGTTTATATGAAGTGAAGGTATTTATGTTTAGTTGTCTGTTGACAAAATAGATAATGTCTCTGGACTCAGGACATTTTAGATTCATGAATAATTGTAGGCACAAGGATGCAGAGATTGGTAGATTGTGCACCCGAATTCTGTGTATCTATCATCACTGGACAATCAACTTCAAGCATTAATTTTCATGTTTGGTGTCACCACAGAAGTGTGTGAGCTGACAACTTGCTAATTCCAGGGGCACATACATGAAGTAGATGCACACTCTTTTCTTGTGCTGATCAGGGATCTAATATTTGTTTCAGAGTTCCCATCCCATATTAGACGAAGCTAAAGTGAATATGCAGTGCGTGTGCTTTATCCACTTATTCCAGGACTTCAACAGCCAAAGGAATGGTCCTGTTGAATCTAAACGAGCTAAGTTTTCCTTATTTGTTTAACTGAATTTGGCACAAAGGGCATGAACCTCCTGGTCCCATTACACTCTGCTTGCTAACCATCTTAATATCCTGCCATTAGCCGTAAGAATGAAGAACTAGATCAGTTAAGACTATTCACTGGAGTTTAAAAAGATAAGAGGGTATCTCAAAGAAACGTACAAAGTTCTAACAGGACTAGGCTGGGTAAACGTAAGAAGAATGTTCCTGATTACTGGGGAATCCAGAACAAGAGATCACATCTAAAGAGTCAGGATAGGCCATTTAGGACAGAGATGAGTAGAAATTTTTTCACCTAGAGACTGGAGAGACTGTGGACTTCTCTGCCACAGAAAGTGGTTGAAACCAAAACATTGAATGTCTTCAAGAAAGAGTTAGATGCAGTTCTAGAAGCTAAAGGGATCAAAGTGTGTGGGGAGAAAGTGGGAACAGGTTGCAGATTTGGATGATCATATTGAATGGCAGAGTAGGCTCTAAAGGCTGATGGCCTACTCCTGTGCCTATTTTCTGTCTATAGCTCCTCTCCTTCCATCTTGGTTATATCTGATTGCAGCTGAAGATCCCTGACTGCAGCTGCTCAGTTAAGTGCAGATGAGAGCCCTGAAAAAGCTGGCATGATGCCTCAACTGACCAGCTATCCGCTGTGAGAATAGGTCCAATTTCCAGCTCAGAGAGTTTGTGCTATTCCATTCCAGATTCCATCCTTTAATGTTACTTTAATGTTGGAATGCTTTATCTCCTGGCTCACAATCACATTTGCTAGAGTTTAAACTAGAACTTTTACATTGATGCCAAGAAGACTGTTGCTCATCAGTATTTTATTCATTTGAAGATTTCACACAAAATACAACTGTAGATTCCCAAAACATTTTTCCTACCTACAGACAATTCCCCCGGGATACTGTTGCTTCCTGACCATTTCATAAGCAGTCATGAAATGTCAGTGTTGCTGGCTAGCCTTAAGAAGATGGTGATGAGCTGCCTTCTTGAACCACTGCAGCAGTTTGTGTTGTTCCAGATGGGTTTAGAAAGTGCTGTCATGGGGAATTTCTGCAAAGCATCTTGTAGATAATACCCACTGCTGTCATTATGTGGTAATGGAGGATGTGTATGTTTGTGGATGTGCCATTCAGGTGGATTGCTTTGTCCTGGATGGTGTTGAGCTTTTTGTGTTGTTGGAGCTGTACCTACCAGGCATGTGGGGAGTATTCCATCATGCTTCTGACTTGTGCATTGTAGATGGTGGACATCATTTGAGTAGTCAGGAGTTGAGTTACTCCCCACAGACTTTCTAGCCTCTGACCTGCTGTTGTGGCCACAGTATTTACTGGTTCAGTTCAGTTTCTGCTCAGTGGTAACTCCCAGATAGTGGGGGGATTCAGTGATGGTAATGCCATTGAATGTCAAAGGGCAATGGTTACATTTTTTTCTTGTTGGTGGTGGTCTGGCACTTGAGTAAGGCGAATATTACTTATTATTTATTATCCGAAACCTGGATATTGTCCAGGTCTTAGACAACA